>NC_138158.1:23576220-23613720 GCF_964199315.1 Orbicella franksi | reverse complement strand
GTTACTCCGTTCGATAACTGACAGCCGTGAAGAAATGAATTCAAGTAGAGAGCTAGTTATTTACGCTTAACCCACGAAACAAAACATAATTACACACTGAGAATGGCTTGTAAACAATTTTAAAGAAAACAGAAAATTATTGTTAAACTTAATATTTGTCACCAGTCTGCCAAATTTTAAGGAATTTCACAGCAGGAAACGCAAAAAATTCACTGTCAGTCTTTAATTCTGATTTAGTGCTCAAATTTCATCATACCCCTGCAGGTTGGCGGCAGATGAAAATTTGACAATATCCTCAAGATCAAGCTACCGACCTTCATCAAAAATAAAAATATCTCTAGACATTAACTAGTATCTGGCACGAAATAAAATTTGAATAGAACTTCCATTTGGTAAATCTTTGAATTTTAACAACAGCGAGTCTATCAACTAAATACGGCTGACTTTAAATAATGTAAACAGAATTCGCGTCTCGCCTATCTGTAGATGCATTGTCGTTATTCGACACGAACAGCACTGGATGTTTATCAGCAGTATACTCCCTCCTTTGCTGCATATACTATATAAGCTAGGAGCATATTTTATTAGAGAACTAAAAAATGGGTTAAAATATTTTCTGACAATGTGCTATTTTCATTAACGACGTTGGCTAGTTCGATTTCTGACAGCCGCGAAAAATTAATTCAAGTAACGAGCAAGTTATTTCCGCTTAACCCACGAAACAAACCATAATTATGCGTTGGGTAATGGCTTGTAAACAATTTTAACAACAAAAAATTTATATATAAGGATTTGTCTTCGTTTTCAACAAACAGATGGTCTGCAAACAAAAGCCAATAAATTTACCTTTGTAAACATTAAAGTTTGGGTAGCAGTTGTTGGGTGTCAAATAACGCAAGCAGAAGGTTTTTGATGTTATCAACTCGTTACATTACACGAAAGGCAAATAACACAAGCAGAGTTCTCCATTCGAGAATCGCATGTCATAACATCGACTTAAAAATATTTCATGACATTGCGTACCCCAATAGAAGTTTCTCGAAACGACCAATTCGAAACTCTCGTCCCATCGAGAATTTCATGCAAAATATGACAAGCGAAATTATCCATTCCACAATTGCATATAATTACTACGACTCACAGATATTTCACAACATCATGTTACCATTATCTAAGTTTGTCGATACGACAGATTCCTTTCATTCGTGGAAAGGAAAATTTTCTGCACTAACCTACAAGCACACTCCTCCATTAGACAATTTGATGTAAATACAAGCCCTTGTAGGGCTTACTTTATTTTACACAACGATACAAAACGAAAGAAACAAATCTATACCGAAATAAACGTATCAAGTATCAAAACAGTAAAATTCCTCTGTACGAAAACCTAAAAAGGAATAAAACAGCGGAACTCCGAAATTTGTAAATTCGAAGATCTGTATTTCGAGAACCGAGTCCTTCCAAGACTGTACTATATAACACTTATTGCTTCAGATTATTTAACACTTCGTACATACAACTGGATGCAGTGATATTTTTTAACAGCGAGTTATAGCCGAAAGATCACAAGTGCTCCATTTCGCAAATTACAAATACGTAGTTTAAGAAACGGGTGCTTCAGTACCTTACTTCCTTCGTTACCATAGTGATAAAGCGAACATTAACTCCTGAAAGGTGAGTCAAGTAGTAGGCACTCCTTTTACCGAGCACAAATCTGTAAGCTCGAAACCGAGCGTGCAATAATTTTTCCCCTGACGATTTCCCTGCAAACCAAGGCCATCACGTGCCAGTTTAGAGTCCCGGGTACTGGGAAATATGATCCAAGTTCTGGATATCAACCCATAGTTGCTCAACCGAGCGTTCAATTGTTTTTCCTTGTCCATTTCACTGCAACCCAAGGCCATCAGAAGTTAGTATAGAGTCCCTGGGACTGGACAATATCCCCCAAGTTCCGGGAAATCAAGTCAAAGTTGGTCAAAATCACGATGCGTGTAAGTCGGTCTTCGCTACCTTTTTCACTCTTAAAATTAAGTGGGGCTATTTTGGCGCTAGAAATTAGCTCCAAAGCGAGCGTGCGATAGTTTTACCTCCATTCATGTCACTGAAAACCAAGGCTATCACGATGAAGTTTAGAGTCCCTGGGACTGGAAAATATCATCAAAGTTCCGGCACATCGAGCCAAAATTGGTCAAAATCACGATGCGCGTAAGGCGGTCTCGGGTGTTCTTTCTGTCTTAAAATGAAGTGGGGCTATAATTCGGTCTAGAAGCTCAAAACCAAACGTTCAAATATTTTTCCTCTGTCCATTTTACTGAAAATCAAGGCCATCACAAGTTAGTTTGAAGTCCCTGGGACTGGAAAATAATCGAGCCAAAGGTGATCAAAATCACAATGCACGTAAGACGGTCTCAGCTACTCTATCAGTCTTAAAATAAAGTGGGGCTATATTTTGGCCTACAAGCTCGAAACCGAGCGTTCAAATATTTTTCTCTGTCCATTTCACTAAAAACCCAGGCCATCACGAATTAGTTTAGAGTCCCTGAGACTGGAAAATATCCGAAAAGCTCCAGGAAATCGAGCCAAAATTGGTCAAAATCACGATGCTCATAAGGCGGTCTCGGCTACTCAATCAGTCCTTAAATGAAGTGACGTGGAGCTATCTTTCGGCCTAGAACCTCGAAACCGAGCGTTCAAATATTTTTCCTCTGTCCATTTCACTAAAACCCAGGCCATCACAAGTTAAGTTTAGAGTCCATGTGACTAGAAAATATCCCCCAAGTTCCGGCAAATCGAGTCAAAGTTGGTCAACATCCCTATGCCCGTAAGGCGGTCTCGGCTACTCAATCAGGATTAAAATAAGGTGACCTGGGCCTAAATTTCAACCTAGAAGCTCGAGATCGAGCGTTCAAATATTTTTCCTCTGTCCATTCTACTGAAAACGAAGGCCATCACCAGCTACTTTAGAGTCCCTGGGACTGGAAAATATCCCCGAAGTTCCGCAAAATCGAGCCAAAGTTGGTCAAAATCAAGATGCGCGCAAGGCAGTCTCGGCTACTCTATCAGTCTTAAAATGAAGTGAGGCTATATCTCGCCCTAGAAGCTCGAAACCGAGCGGTCGAATATTTTTCCTCTGGCCATTTCACTGAAAACCAAGGCCATCACCAGCTCGTTTACAGTCCCTGGGACGGGAAAATATCCCTGACGTTCCGACAAATTTAGCCAAAGTTGGTCAAAATTACCGTCGATGCGCGTAAGGCGGTCTCGGCTACTTTTTTAGTCTTAAAATGAAGTGGGGCTATATTTCGGCGTAGAAGCTGGAAACCGAGCGTTCAAATATTTCTCCTCTGTCCATTTCACTTAAGACCAAGGCCATCACGAATTAGTTTAGAGTCCCTCCCACTGGAAAATATCCCCTAAGTTCTGGCAAATCGAGCCAAAGTTAGCCAAAATTACGATGCGCGTAGGGCGAGCTATATTTCGGCCTAGAAGCTAGAAACCGAGCGTTCAAACATTTTTCCTCTGCCAATTTAACCTAAAACCAAGGTTATCACGAGTTAGTTTAGAGTCCCCGAGACTGGAAAATATCCCCCTAGTTCCTGGAAATCTACACAAAGTTGTTCAAAATTACGCTGCGCGTAAGGCGGTTTCGGCTATATTTCGGGGCTATATTTCGGCCTAGAAGCTCGAAAAAGAGCGTTCAAATATTTTCCTCCGCTTATTTCACACAAAACCAAGGCCATTATGAGTTAGTTTAGAGTCCCCGGGACTGGAAAATCTCCTCCAAGCTCCTGGAAATCGACCCGCAGTTGTTCAAAATTACGCTGCGCATAACGCGGTCTCGGCTACCCTTTTAGTCTTAAAATACGTGAAGCTATATTTCGGCCTAAAAGCTCGAAATCGAGCGCTCAAATATTTTTCCTCTGCCCATTTCACTGAAAACCAAGGCCGTCAGTATTTAGTTCAGAGTCCCCGAAACTGGAAAATATCCTCCAAATTCCTGGAAATCGGCCCAAAGTTGGTCAAAAGTACGCTGCGAGTAAGGCGGTCTCGGTTACCTTTTTGCTCATGGATGTTAGACATCCATGAGCTTATAAGGCAGTCGGATGGCGCTCACTCACTCACTCAGTCCATTGTGATTAATTTATTCATTAAAACTGGATTAAATAGTTTTCACCTATCCCTCCCCTGCTAAGTATAATTTTTGTCCCAGACACTTCGTACTGTTTGTTTGGCTTGTTTTAGGGGGGACAAGAAAGGCGAAATTTTGTCCTATAACACGGAGTTTATACAGGGGAGTTTATACATGGCGGTTAAGACGGCACGAAGATGGGTTTTGGTTCAATCCGTGGAGTTTTAAAATGGAAAGTTCTTAAGCTAATCAGCAGTAGCTGCGACAAATACACATGGAAAGACTAGAAGGACATACTATACCATCTTTGTGTGGCATTTTGAGGAGACCTTCGTGGAGTGGTAAAATGGAAAATTATCAAGCTAAGGAACACTAGCTTCGCTAACGGACATTGAAATCCTGAAAGCTACGATGCTCGTTTCGAAATCTTTAAAGCTACGATGTTAAAAAGCGACGATGTCATGTCACGACCGAGGACAAAAAGTCTTTTAAAATGTCACCCGGAGGAGGAAACAATGCAATGGGCCATGAATTCTGTATCATCTGGAACCTAAGGTGAGCCTCCTTGTTGTGTCGTATTTTTTTTTACTACGCCTTTTATACGAGGGGGATTATTTCGTTCGGAAAGTAGCTCTGGTGCAGGGTCGACCGCTCTTTGAATGAAAAACAAAGACAGTTTTTTATCATGTCTTATCAGGTTTCTAAATAGTATCACTGGAGAAAGTCCAGATGATGTAAAAATGTCAAGACTGCCCCAACTAGTAAAGCAGCATTCAGCATTAAAGGTAATACACTACATGCTGCTTTTAAGATACCTGCCAATAGAGGTTTTGAGCATTTTGCACTGGACAGTGATAGACTGAATACCATTAGAGCAAAACTAAACAAACAGGGTGATTTTCATTGATAAGATTTCTATGGTTGAAAGTGGCATGTTCAACTTTTTGACTTAAAGATTACAACAAATTATTGGAACTAATGAACCATTTGGTGGAATAAGCTTGGTAACTGCTGGAGATCTTTTCCAGCTTAAGCAAGTTTTTGATAAGTGGTATAAGTAAATTCCCAATCTGGCTGTAATGAGTTTGCAACAAAAATTTGGACAGAGTACTTCACCCTCGTTGAATTGACAGAGATAATGAGACAAAGAGATGACAAAGAATTTGCTCAGCTACTCGATCGTTTGAGAGAGTGAAAGCACTCTGAAGATGATATAACCATTTTGAAACAAAGACTTCTGAATGTAAGGCCTGGACAAGATAATTACAATATGAACATGGCACATTTACTAAAAATGCATCCGTACATGCTCACAACAATGCATTGTATGCCCTCTCTAAAGCTGATAAAGCTCAGACTAAGGCTTTGGACATTGTAATCGGGGACATCTCTGATGATCTCAAGAAACAAATGAAAAACAAAATCCCAGATGATCCAACAAAGACAATGGGTTTATATTTGCTCATGTCAGTAGTAACTGCAACAAAATATGACTGACAACTACATTGATGTGACTGACGGACTCACCAGTGGTGCAGAGTTTGTCACAGAACACAGAGACTACAGAGTTGAAATTATACCAGACCAATTATTATTTGGGTGTCATTTCCACATCCTGACATAGGCAGAAACCAGCTTAGAGAAAATGCACATTTATACAAGGCAACTATAAATAGAAATTGGACACCAGTATTGGAAGTAACAAGACAATTTTGAGCCAACAAAAAAAGTGAGGTCCAAATTCTCCGGCGCCAATTTCCACTTAGACCTGCTGCTTCCAAGACTATTCACCGTTGTCAAGGCGACACATTAAATGAGGTAGTTGTTGATTTTCCAGTATCCAGAAGAGAGCACATACATTATGTTGGCTTGAGCCATGTACGAAACAGCTCTGCAATGCATATTTTTAATTTGAATGAAAACAAACTAAAGGTTAGTGAGAAAGCTAAAAGTGAAATGAGCAGACTAAGAACACAAGTAAGCCTTGTGCCTTAAGCAGTGTTACGGACTGACGATTCACCCCAAACAAAAACAGTCTTGTTTCAGAATGTTAGATCTCTCCACCTCCACCTAGATGATGTACAAAGTGATTACAACATTCAAGAAGCTGATGACAACATTTTTGTTGGATCAAAACTTTGCTTGTTAGATAGAGATGATACATATCAGCTTAGTAAATTAACTCTTTACAGAAATGACTTTAATCAGTCTAACATAAGAACTTGCTATGGAACTGCTTTGTACATTAAGAATGATTTGAATTGTACTAAAATTCCATACAGATATAACTTTTAATTAATAATTTGGAAATCACTGTAATGGTGTTGAGCCAACCAATTCCAAATATTAATGTCATTGGTATCTATCGATCGAAAACTAGTTACAATTTCACAGTTGATTGATCCTCTTACTCATCTTCATGACTTAGTATTCACAGAATCTAAAACTCCGAATGTACTGCTTGGGGATTTCAATACTGATCTAATGCAGGCAAATTCAGAACAAATGGCTCTGAAAAATATCTTATAACAGACAAAGGATACACTCAGTTGATTAACCAGTTTACTACTGACTACAGTACACAGATAGATCATGTATATACCAATGTATTACAATGTGTACAATTAGCAGGTACCCTGGAGTCTTACTACAGTGATCATAAACCTATTTACATTTTCATGAAAGCTGTTTGAATATTTCCCTGTATTTATCATATGAGATCATTATTAATATATAATTTAGCTGAATTTGGAAACTTTACATACCAAAGAAATACATGTGTCTAAATGTATCAAGCAACTATTTAAATCACACAGCAAAACAGTCAGAAAATTTATTTGCAGAAACAAAGAATGGTTTGAATTTACTGTGCTATTAATGTCCCTAAATTCCTAGTCTTCATAGAGATTCAAAATTACATGTAACTCTACCAAAATTTACAGATGCTGTACATGACAATACCTTTTCTCCAGGTTAAAAGAATTATTTTAACTCCAGTGTTTCTTTAGAGAGAGCACGGCATTATAGCTAGCATTTTCTTTCTTAACCCTTTCCAGAAAAGCAAGAAATATCACTTGGACACCTTAGTTAGGTAGGTAGCTTATTTTTATTGGGGCAGCAGGGGGGGAGAGAATAGAAAGGAAAGCAAATTAAAGAAATACAATATTTTTTCTGCATATAATCATTTATACCCTTTTAAAATGTGTCACTATTACATTCATTGTGTATTGCAGGTTAGGCAAGTTGTACTATTGTACATGTGCATATAACCCAGATGAACACTGCAATAACAACTACAGTATGATATGCAAGTGACAGTACGCAGATGTTACTATTAACACAACATTACTGATGCTATACAGGTTTATTAGCCGTCAAAAATAATATCAAAAGACTTAGTAGAAACTGGCTTTAACAACACAAATCACCATTTAAACTTCATGGAATTAATCTGAGAATTACAGATGGATGTGGAATTCTCCTGCTCACAAAAAGAATAAGATGTTTTCAAGACTTAAGTCAGCTGACACTTGAACTTTTGAAACTCACTCTTTGCAAAATACATTGGGTGCAAGCATATAAAATGGCTCTCCAGGCTGCATGTATAATTACAGAGTTGGAAACACTTTAGAAATTTATCCATATATGTTTCTTAAAGTCAAGAATGTTGACAATTGAAATCCATCCGAACTTGCTATGCGTGTCAAAACTTAACTCGAGAAATGAACTTATAGCTTTACACTGAAATACAGAAATTATATAACAGAAGCTTAAAATTAGCAGTTCTATACCATGTTCATATACATGAACATATACGTGTAGAGTATCGCAATCAGTCTTAATATTAGGACTACAATTAAATGAAACTCCTAGAACCCATCATTAAGGAACACAAAAGTTGAATGTTTTAATCTGTCTCTATTAATAAAATACAAATCTTGCAATGTTTATTCGAAGTATAAGCTGTCCTTACTGTTCCAGCTTATACCTTTTGAATTTCCATTCAGTTCTTAAAATGGTGGTTATCATGCTGTACTTCTACTACGTGTATGTCCTGCTGCTTTAAAGATTGTTATTTATAACTCAGCAAAAATTGTAAAATCTGTATCAGTAGGAGACTGCTGGCTAGAATGTCTCCTCTTACCTTTTATGTGCTACATTATGGTAGTCAGTATTTCAGTGGACTTAATAAGAAAGAAAATGCTCCTAATAAAAGCAGTGTTCCTCTTGATTTTTGTTGTTGCACTCTGTTGAAAACTATTTTCAATTATGTAATTTTAATAAAGTAATTTTAACGGAGAGCAAATTCAGCCACCTAAAGGGTGGGAGGCGTGGTAGCCTCATGGTTAGTGCACTCGTCTCTGGATCAAGTGGTCCAGGTTCAGGCCCTGACCGTGGACATTGCGTTGTGTTCTTGGGCAAGACACTTTATTCTCACAGTGCCTCTCTCTACCCCCGTGTATAAATGGGTACCGGCGAACCTAATCCTGGGGAAAACCCTGCAATGGACTGCATCCCATCCAGGGGGGAGTAGAAATACCCCTAGTTGCTTCACACTAAAAAAACCGGGATAAGCTCCAGCCTGGTGGGCCACTTGGGCTGTATGCAGACTTTATTTATTACAATTTAGCGGCAGATTTACATAACAATGAAAAAAAATCTATCTAAAAAATCTATCCATTGAGTGGCTTGACCCTTACCTATCGATCGCCTTGGTTTGCATTGAAATGGACAGAGAAAAACATTTTAAACGCTCACCTTCAAGCTTCTGAGCCGAATATAGCCCCACTTCACTTTAAGCCCGAAAGAGTAGCCGAGACCATCTTACGCGCATCGTGATTTTCACGAACTTTGGCTTGATTTTCCGGGACTTGGGGGATATTTTCTAGTCCCGGGGACTTTAAACTAAGTCCTGATGACCTTGTTTTGCAGTGAAATTGAAACAGCAAAAGTTTTTGAAAGCACAGTTTCGAGCTTCTGGGCCGAAATATAGCCCCACTTCACTTGAGGGTGAAAGATGAGCCGAGTCCGCCTTACGCGCATCGTGATTTTGACCAACTTCGGCTCGATTGGCCGGAACTTAGGGAATATTTTCCAGTTCTGTGGACTCTAAACTAATTCCTGATGGCCTTGGTTTGCAATGGAATGGACACAGCAAAACTTTTTCAACGCTCATCTTCGAGCTTCTGCGCCAAAATATAGCCCCACTTCACTTGAAGACTGAAAGAATAGCCGAGACCGCCTTACAGACATCGCGATTTTGACCAAGTTCAGCTCGATATCCCGGAACTTGGGGGATATTTTCCAGTCCGGGGGACTTTAAAATAACTCCTGATGGCCTTTTTTTGCAGTTAAATGCACGAAGCGTAACTTTTTAAACGGTCACTTTCGAGCTTCTGGGCTGAAATATAGCCCCACTTCACTTTAAGACTGCAACAATAGCCGACCCGCGTTTCGCGAATCGTGATTTTGACCAACTTCAGATCGATATCCCGGAACTTGGGGGATATTTTCCAGTCCTAAGGACCCTAAACTAACTCCTGATCACCTTGGTTTGAAATGAACTCTACAAGGGAAAACTTTTTGAACGCTCACACTCGAGCTTCTGGGGCGAAATATAGCCCCACTTCACTTTAAGACTGAAAGATTAGCCAAGACCGTCTTACGCCCACGATGATTTTGACATACTTAGGCTAGATTTCCCGGAATTTGGGGGATATTTTCCACTCCCTGGGTCTCTATACTAACTCCTGATGGCCTTGGTTTGCAGTGAAATTGACACAGCAAAACTTTTTAAACACTCAGTTTCGAGCTTCTGGGCCGAAATATTGCCCCACGTCACTTTAAGACTGAAAGAGTAGCCGAGACCCCGTACGCGCGTCATGAGTTTGAACAACTTCGGCTAAATTTCCCGGAACTTGGGGGATATTTTCCATTCCCGGGGACTCTAAACTGACCGCCGACGTCCTTGGTCTGCAGTAAACTGCACACAGCAAGGCTTTTTGAACGCTTATTTTCGAGCTTCTGGGACGAGATATAGCCCCACTTTACTTTAAGACTAAAAGAGCAGCCGAGCCCGCCTTACGCGCATCGTGATTTTGACCAACTTCGGCTCGGTTTCCCGGAACTTGGGGAATATTTTTTAGTCCCGCGGACTCTAAAGTAACTCCTGATGGCCTTGGTTCGCATTGAAATGGACACAGCAAAACTTTTTGAACGTTCACTTTCGAGCTTCTTGGCCCAAATGTAGCCCCACTTCACTTAAAGACTGAAAGAGTAAGCGAGAGCGCCTTACGCGCATCGTGATTTTGACCAACTTCGGCTCGATTTCCCGCAACTTGGGGGATATTTTTTTAGTCCTGGGGACTCTAAACTAACTCCTGATGGCCTTGGTTTGCATTGAAATGGACATAGGAAAACATTTTGAACGCTCACCTTCGAGCTTCTAGGCCCAAATATAGCCCCACTTCACTTTAAGACTGAAAGAGTAGCGGAGACCGCCTTATAGGCATCCTGATTTTGACCAACTTCAGCTCGACTTCCCGGAACTTGGCGGATATTTTCCAGTCCTAGGTGTGGAGCTTCTAGGCCGAAATATAGCCCCACTTTAATTTAAAACGGTAAGAGTACCATAAACTCTTACGCACATCGTGATTTTCACCAACTTCGGCTCGATTTCCCGCAACTTCGAGGATATTTTCCAGTCCCGGGATTTCTAAACTAACTCCTCATTGTCGTGGTTTGCAGTGAAGTGGACTTAGCAGAACTTTTTAAACGCTCACTTGTGAGTTTCTGGAACAAAATATAGCCCAACTTTACTTTAAGACTGATAGAGTAGCCGAGACCGGCTTACGCGCATGGTGATTTTGACCAAATTTGGCTCGATTTCCCGGAACTTGGGGCATATATTCCAGTCCCGGGGACTCTAAACTAACTCCTGATGGCCTGGGTTTGAAGTGAAATGGACACAGGAAAACTTTTTGAACGCCTCCTTTCGAGCTTCTGGACCGAAACATAGCCCCACTTCACTTTAAGACTTAAATAGTAGCAGAGACCGCATTACGCGCATCGTGATTTTGACCATCTTCGGCTTGATTTGCCGGGACTTGGGGGATATCTTCTAGTCTTGGGGACTATAAACTAAGTCCTGATGACCTTGTTTTGCAGTGAAATTGAAACAGCAAAAGTTTTTGAAAGCACAGTTTTAAGCTTCTGGGCCGAAATATAGCCCCACTTCACTTGAAGAGTGAAAGATGAGCTGAGTCCGCCTTAAGCGCATCGTGATTTTGACCAGCTTCGGCTCGATTTGCCGGAAATTAGGGAATATTTTCCAGTTCTGTGGACTCTAAACTTATTCCTGATGGCCTTGGTTTGCAGTGAAATGGACACAGCAAAACGTTTTAAACGCTTATCTTCGAGCTTCTGGCCTAAAATATAGCTTAACCTCACTTTAAGACTGAAAGAATAGCTGAGACCGCCTTGCGCGCATCGTGATTTTGACCAACTTCGGCTCGATTTCCCGGAACTTGGGGGATATTTTCCGGTCCCAGAGACTCTAAACTAACTCCTGATGGTCTTGGTTTGCATTCAAATACACACAGCCAAACTTTTTGAACGCTCACTTTCGAGCTTCTGGCCCGAAATATAGCCCACTTTACTTTAAGACTGAAAGAGTAGCCGAAACCGTCTTGCGCGAATCGTGATTTTGACCAGCTTCGGGTCGATTGCCCGGAGCTTGGCGGATATATTCGAGTCCCGCAAGCTCTAAATTAACTCCTTATGGCCTTGGTTTTCGGAGAAATGGACAGAGCAGGACTTTTTAAACACTCACCTTCCAACTTGCGGGCTTAAATAGAAGCCCACTTCACTTTAACCCTGAAATAGTAGCCGAGACGGCCTTACACGCATCGTGATTTTGACCAAGCTCAGCTCGATTTCCCGGAACTTGGGGGATATTTTCCAGTCCGGGGGACTCTAAACTAACTCCTGATGGCCTTGGTTTGCAGTGAAATGCACAGAGCATAACTTTTTTAACGATCACTTTGCAGCTTCTGGGCCGAAATATAGCCCCACTTCACTTTAAGACTGAAAGAGTAGCGGAGACCGCCTTACAGGCATCCTGATTTTGACCAACTTCAGCTCGATTTCCCGGAACTTGGCGGATATTTTCCAGTCCGGGGGACTTTAAACTAACTCCTGATGGCCTTTGTTTGCAGTTAAATGCACAAAGCGTAACTTTTTAAACGGTCACTTTCGAGCTTCTGGGCCGAAATATAGCCCCACTTCACTTTAAGACTGAAACAATAGCCGAGATCGCGTTTCGCGCATCGTGATTTTGACCAACTTTGGATCGATATCCCGGAACTTGGGGGATATTTTCCAGTCCCGGGGACTCTAAACTAACTCCTGATCGCCTTGCTTTGCATTGAAACTGACAGAGGAAAACGTTGTGAAGACTCACCTTCGAGCTTCTGGGCCGAAATATAGCCCCACTTCTTTTTAAGTGTAAGAGTAGCCGAGTCTGTCTTACGCAAATCGTGATTTCGACTAGCTTCGGCTCGATTTCCCGGAACCTGGGGGATATATTCCAGTCCCGGGAACACTAAACTAACTCCTGATGGCCTTGGTTTCCAGTGAAATGGACACAGCAAAGTTTTTTGAAGCCTTACTTTGGAGCTTCTGGGCCGAAATAGAGCCCCACTTTATTTTAACACTAAAAGAGCAGCCGAGACGGCCTTACGCGCTTATTTATTTTGCCAAACTTTGTGTCGATTTTTCGGCACTTACGGGATATTTTCCAGTCCCTGGGACTCTAAACTAACTCTTGATGGCTTTGGTTCGAAGTGAAAGTGACACAGGAAAAGTTTTTGAACGCTCACTTTCGAGCTTCTGGGGAGAAATATACCCCCACTTCACTTTAAGACTGAAAGATTAGCCAAGACCGCCTTACGCCCTGGTGATTTTGACAAACTTGGGCTAAATTTCCCGGAATTTGAGGGATATTTTCCACTCCCTGGGTCTCTAAACTAACTCCTGATGGCCTTGGTTTGCAGTGAAATTGAGACAGCAAAACTTTTTAAACACTTAGTTTCGAGCTTCTAGGCCGAAATATTGGCCCCCTTCACTTTAAGACTGAAAGAGTAGCCGAGACCGCCGTACGCGCGTCGTGATTTTTACCCGCTTTGGCTAAATTTCCCGGAACTTGGGGGATATTTTCCATTCCCGGGGACTCTAAACTGGCCCCCGACGTCCTTGGTCTGCAGTAAAATGGACACAGCAAAACTCTTTGAACGCTCACTTTCGAGCCTCTGCGCCGAAATATAGCTCCACTTTACTTTAAGATTGAAAGAGTAGCCGAGACCGGCTTACGCGCATCGTAATTTTGACCAACTTCGGCTCGATTTCCCGGAACTTGGGGGATATTTTACAGTCCCGCGGACTCTAACGTAACTCCTGATGGCCTTGCTTTGGAGTGAAATGGACACGGAAAAGCTTTCTGAACGCTCACTTTCAAGCTTCTGGGCGGAAATATTGCCCCAGTCCACTTTAAGAATGAAAGAGTAGCCGAGACCGCCTTACGCTTATTGTGATTGTGACCAACTTTGGCTCGATTTCCCGGGAAATGGGGGATATTTTCCGGTACCGGGGACTCTAAAGTAACTCCTGATTGCCTTGGTTTGCATTGAAATGGAGAGAGCAAAACTTTTTGAACGCTCCCCTTCGAGCTTGTGAGCCGAAATATAGCCCCATCTCACTTTAAGGCTAAAGAGTAGAGGAGACCGTCTTACGCGCATCGTGGTTTTGACCAACTTCGGCTAGATTTCCAGAAACTTCGGGGATATATTCCAGTCCCAAGGACTCTAAAATAACTCCTGATGCCCTTGGTTTGCAGTGAAATGGACACAGCCAATTTTTATCAACGCAAACTTTCCAAATTCTGGGGAGAAATATAGCCCCACTTCACTTTAAAACTGAAAGAGTAGCCGAGACCGCCTTACGCGCATCGTGATTTTGACCAACTTCGTCTCGATTTCGCGGAACTTGGGGGATATTTTCCAGTTCCGGGGACTCTAAACTAACTCCTGATGGCTTTGGTTTGCAGTGAAATGGACACAGGATAACTTTTTGAACGCTCACTTTCGAGCTTCTGGGCCGAAGCATAGCCCTACTTCACTTTAACACTGAAAGAGTAGCTGAGACTGCCTTACGCGCATCGTGATTTTGGGTTACTTCGGCTCGATTTCCCGGAACTCGGGAAATAATTCCCAGTCCCGGGCACTCTAAACTAATTCCTGATGGCCTTGGTTTTCAGTGAAATGGACACAGCCAAACTGTTTGAACGTTCACTTTCGAGCTTGTGGGCCGAAATATAGCCCCACTTCACTTTAAGACTGAAAGAGTAGCGGAGACCGCCTTACGCGCATGGTAAATTTGTCCAACTTCGGCTTGATTTCTCGGGGTTTGGGGGATATTTTCCAGTCCCGGAAGCTCTAAACTAACTCGTGATTGCCTTGCTTTTCAGTGAAATGGACACAGGTAAAAGGAGCGCACGCTAGGTTTCCAGGTTGTAGGCCGAAATCTAGCCGCACTTTATTTTAAGACTGAAAGGGTAGACGAAAGCGCCTTAAGCGCATCGAAATTTTTAGCCACTATGGCTCGATCTGCCAAAACTTGGGGGATATTTTCCAGTCCCGGGGACTCTAAGCTAACTCCTGATAGCCTTAGTTTTCAGTAAAATGGTCACAGGTAACAGGAGCGCACGCTCCCTGTCGAGCTTCTAGCTCGAAATAAAGCCCCACTTCATTTTAAGACTGAAAGAGTAAACGAAACTGCCGTACGCTTATCGTAATTTTAAGAAACTATGGCTCAATTTGCCGAAACTTGGAGGATAGTTTCCAGTCTCGAGGACTCTAAACTATCTCCTGATGGACTTAGTTCTTAGTGAAAAGGACACAGGCAAAAGGAGCGCACGCTCGGTGTCAAGCTTGTAGAACCGAAATATGGCCCCACTTCATTTTCAGAGTGAAAGAGTAGCCGACACCGCCTTACTCGCATCTTGATTTTGAGCATCTTTGGCTCGATTTGCCGGAATTCGGGGAATATTTTCCAGTCCCGAGGACTCTATGCTAATTCATGATGAACTTAGTTTTCAGTGATATGTACACAGGCAAAAGGAGCGCAGGCTCGGTGTCGAGCTTCTCGGCCGAAAGATAGCCCCACTTCATTTTAAGGCTGAAAGAGTAGCCGAGACCGCCTTACGCGCATCGTGATTTTGAGAATTTTTGGCTCGATCTGCCAGAATTTGGGAAATATTTTCCAGTGCCAAGTACTCTAAACTAACACCTAATCGCCTAAGATGTCAGTGAAATGGACACAGGTAAAATAAGCGCACGCCCGGTCTCGAGCTTCTAGGTCGAAATATAGCCCCCCTTACTTTTAAGACTGAAAGAGTAGCCGAGACCGCCTTACGCGCATCGTGATTTTGGGCCACTTTTGCTGGATCTCCCGGAAGTTGGCGAATAATTTAAAGTCCCGGGGACGCTAAACTGACTCTCGATGACCTTGGTTTCCAATTTAATGAACACAGCAAAACATTCTGAACGCTCACCTTCGAGCTTCAGGGCCGAAATATAGCCCTACTTAAATTTAAGACTGAAAGAATAGCCCAGATCCCGTTACGCCCATGGTGATTTTGATCAACTTCGGCGCGATTTCCTGGAACTTGGAGAATATTTTCCAGTCCCGAGGACTCTAAACTAACTCCTGAGGGCCTTGGTTTCCAGTGAAACGGACAGAGGAAAACTTTTTGAACGCGCACTTTCGAGCTTCTTGGCCGAACTATAGCCCAACTTCACTTTAAGACTGAAAGACTAACCGAGAGCGCCTTACGCGCATCGTGACTTTGACCAACTTCGGCTCGATCTGGCGGAACTTGGGAAATATTTTCTAGTCCCAAGGGCTCTAAACTAACTCCTGATGGCCTTGCTTTGCAGTGAAATGGACACAGCAAAACTTTTCGAATGCGCACTTTCGAGTCTCTGGGCCGAAATATAACGCAACTTCACTTTAAGACTGAAAGAGTAGCCGGGACCGCCTTGCGCGCATCGTGATTTTGACCAACTTGGGCTCGATTGCCCGTAACTGGGGAGATATTTTCTACTTCCGCGTACTCTAACTAACTCCTGATTGCCATGGTTTGCAGTGAAATTTACACAGCACAAGTTTTTGAACGCACACTTTCGAGGTTCTGGACGGAAATAGAGCCCCACTTCACTTGAAGACTGAAAGAGTAGCCGAGACCGCGTTACGCGCATCGTGATTTTGATCAACTTCGGCTCGATTTGCCGGAACTTAGGGGATATATTCCAGTTCTGAGGACTCTAAACTAATTCCTGATGGCCTTGGTTTGCAGTAAAATGGACACAGCAAAACATTTTGAACGCTCATCTTCGAGCTTCTGGGCCAAAATATAGCCCCACTTTACTTTAACACTAAAAGGGTAGCCGAGACCGCCTTACGCGCATCGTGATTTTGACAAACTTCGGGTTGATTTCCCGGAACTTGGAGGATATTTTCCAGTCTCGGGGACTCTAAACTAACTCCTGCTTGCCTTGGTTTGCAGTGAACTGGACACAGCGAAAGTTTTTGAACGCTCACTTTTAAGCGTGTGGGCCGAAATATAGCCCCATTTTACTTTAAGACTGAAAGAGTAGCGAGACCGTCTTGAGCGAATCGTGATTTTGACCAATTTCGCGTCCAATTCCCGAAACTTGGCGGATATATTTCAGTCAAGGGAACTCTAAAGTAACTCCTGATGGCCTTGGTCTTCAGTAAAATGGACAGAGCACAACTTTGGAGCTTCTGGGCAGAAATATAGCCCCACTTTACTTTAAGACTGAAAGAGTAGCCGTAACCGCCTTACGTATATCGTAATTTTGACGAACTTCGAATGGATTTCCCGGAACTTGGGGTATATTTTCCAGTCCCTTGGACGCTAAAATAAGTCTTGATGGCCTTGTTTTGAAGTGAAATGGACACAGCAAAACTTTTTGAACGCTCACTTTCTAGCTTGTGGGCCGAAATATAGGCACACTTGACTTTAAGACTGAAACAGTAGCCGAGACCACGTTACGCGCATCATGAATTTGATCAACTTCGGCTCCAATTCCCGGGACTTGGGTAATATTTTCCAGTCCCGGGGACTCTAAAGTAACTCCTGATGGCCTTGGTTTGCATTGAAATGGACACAGCACAATTTTTTGAACGCACACTTTCGAGATTCTGGGCCGAAATATAGCCCCACTTCACTTAAGACTGAAAGAGTAGCCGAGACCGCCTTGCTCGCATCGTGAGTTTGACAAACTTCGGGTCGATATTCCGGAACTTGGGGGATATTTTCCAGTCCCAGGAACTCTAAGCTAACTCCTGATGGCCTTGGTTTGCAGTGAAATGGACAGAGCAAAACTTTTTGAACGCTCACCTTCGAGCTTCCTGGCCGAAATAAAGCCCCACTTTACTTTAAGACTTAAAGAGTAACCGAGACCACCTTACGCGCATTGTGATTTTGACAAACGTCGGGTGGATCTCCCGGAACTTGGGGAAAATTTTCCAGTCCCTTGGACGCTAAACTAAGTCCTGATGGCCTTGTTTTGCAGTGAAATGGACACAGCAAAACTTTTTGAACGCTCACTTTCGAGCTTGTGGGCCGAAATATAGCCACACGTTACCTTAAGACTGAAACAGTAGCCGAGACCGCATTTCGCGCATCGTGATTTTGATCAACCTCGGCTCGCTTTCCCGGAACTTGGGGAATATTTTCCAGTCCCGGGGACCCTAAACTAACTTTTGATAGCTTTGGTTTGCAGTGAAATGCACACAGCAAAACTTTTTGAACGCTCACTTTCGGGCTTCTGGCCCGAAATATAGCCCCACTTCACCTTAAGACTGAAAAAGTAGCCAAGACTACCTTACGCAAATCGTGATTTTGACCAACTTCGGCTCTATTTCCCGGAAGTTGGGGGATATTTTCCAGTCCCGGGGACTCTAAACTAGCTCCTGATGGCTTTGGTTTGCGGTGAAATAAACACAGGGAAACATTTTGAACGCTCACTTTCAAGCTCCTGGCCAGGAATAAAGCCTCACTTCACTTTAAGACTGAAACAGTAAGCGAGACCGCCTAACGCGCACCGTGATTTTGACCAACTTCGGCTAAATTTCCCTGAACTTGGGGGATATTTTTCAGTCCCGAAGACTCTTAAGTAACCCCTGATGGCCTTCGTTTGCATTGAAATGGATACAGCAAAACTTTTTGAAGCTCACTTTTGAGCTTCTGGGCCGAAATATAGCCCCACTTCACTTTAAGACTAAAAGACTAGCCAAGACCGTCTTGCGCGCATCGTGATTTTGACCAACGTGTTCTCGATTTTCCGGAACTTGGGAAATATATTGCAGTCCCGGGGACTCTAAACTAACTCCTGATGGCCTTGGTTTGCAGTGAAATGGACACAGCAAATTTTTTGCACCGTTCACTTTGGAGCTTCTGGGCCGAAATAGAGCCCCACTTCACTTTAAGACTGAAAGAGTAGCCGAGGCCGCCTTAGGCGCATCGTGATTTTGACCAACTTCGGCTTGAGTTGCCAGAACTTAAAAGATATTTTCCAGTCCCGGGGACTCTAAACTAACTCATGATGGCCTTGGTTTTCAGTGAAATTGAGAGAGGAAAACTTTTTGAACGCTCACTTTCGAGCGTCTGGACGGAAATATAGCCCTACTTCACTTTAAGACTGAAAGAGTAGCCGAGACCGCATTAGGCGAATCGTTATTTTGACCAACTTCGTCTCGATTTCGCGGAACTTGGGGGATATTTTCTAGTTCCGGGGACTGTAAACTACTTCGTGAGGGCCTTGGTTTGCAGTGAAATGGGCACAGCATAACTTTTTGAACGCTCACTTTCGAGCTTCTGGGCCGAAATATACAGCCACGTCACTTTAAGACTAAAAGAGTAGCCGAGACTGCTTTACGCGCATCGTGATTTTCACAAACTTCGGCTCGATTTCCCGGAACTTGGGGGATATTTTGATGTCCCGGACACTGTAAACAATCTGCTGATGTGGCTTGGTTTGCGGTCAAATGGACACAGCAAAAATTTTTGAACTTTAACTTTCGAGCTTCTGGGCCGAAATATAGCCCGAGTTCACTTTAAGAATGAAAGAATAACCGAGATCGCCTTACGCGCATCGTGATTTTGAGCAACTTTGGCTCGATTTCCCGGGAAATGGGGAATATATTCCGGTACCGGGGACTCTAAAGTAACTCCTGATTGCCTTGGTTTGCATTGAAATGGAGACAGCAAAACTTTTTCAACGCTCCCCTTCGGGCTTGTGAGCCGAAATATAGCCCCACTTCACTTTAAGACGGAAAGAGTAGCCGAGACCGTCCTACGCGCATCGTGATTTTGACCAACTTCGGCTCGATTTCCCGAAACTTCGGGGATATATTCAAGTCCCAAGGACTTTAAACTAACCCCTGATGGCCTTGGTCTGTAGCGAAATGAACACAGCCAATTTCTTCGAACGCTTCCTTTCGAAATTCTGGTCCGAAATATAGCCCCACTTCACTTTAAGACTGAAATAGTAGGCGAGACCGCCTTAGACACATCGTGATTTTGACCAACTTCGGCTTGAGTTGCCAGAACTTAAGGGATATTTTCCAGTCCCGTGGACTCTAAACTAACTCATGATGGCCTTGGTTTTCAGTTAAATTGAGAGAGCAAAACTTTTTGAACGCTCACTTTCGAGCTTCTGGGCCGAAATATAGCCCTACTTCACTTTAAGACTGAAAGAAAAGCCGAGACCGCCTTACGCGCATCGTGATTTTGACAAACTTCGTGTTGATTACCCGGAACTTGGGGGATATTTTCCATTCCCGGGGACTCTAAACTGGCCGCCGACGTCCTTGGTCTGCAGTAAACTGGACACAGCAAGGCTTTTTGAACGCTCATTTTCGAGCTTCTGGGACGAGATATAGCCCCACTTTACTTTAAGACTAAAAGAGCAGCCGAGCCCGCCTTACGCGCATCGTGATTTTGACCAACTTCGGCTCGGTTTCCCGGAACTTGGGGAATATTTTTTAGTCCCGCGGACTCTAAAGTAACTCCTGATGGCCTTGGTTCGCATTGAAATGGACGCAGCAAAACTTTTTGAACGTTCACTTTCGAGCTTCTTGGCCTAAATATAGCCCCACTTCACTTAAACACTGAAAGAGTAAGCCAGAGCGCCTTACGCGCATCGTGATTTTGACCAACTTCGGCTCGATTTCCCGCAACTTCGGGGATATTTTTTTAGTCCCGGGGACTCTAAACTAACTCCTGATGGCCTTAGTTTGTATTGAAATGGACATAGGAAAACATTTTTAACGCTCACCTTCGAGCTTCTGGGCCCAAATATAGCCCCGCTTCACGTTAAGACTTTAAGAGCAGCCGAGACCGCCTTACGCACATCGTGATTTTGACCAGCTTAGGCTCGACTTCCGGGAACTTGGGGGATATTTTCAAATCCGGCGGACTCTGAACTAACAACTAATTACCTTGCTTTGCAGTGAATTGGACACAGCAAAACTTTTTCAACGCTCACTTTCGACCTTCTTGTCCGAAATATAGCCACACTTCACTTTAAGACTGAAAGAGTAGCCGAGACCGCCTTACGCGCATCGTGATTTTGACCAACTTCGGATCGATTTCTAGGAACTTGGGGGGTATTTTCCAGTCCCGAGGACTCTAAACTAACCCCTGATCGCCTTGGTTTATATTGAAATGGACAGAGGAAAACATTTTGAACGCTCACCTTCGAGCTTCTGGGCCGAAATATAGCCCCACTCTACTTTAAGATTGAAAGAGTAGCCGAGTCCGTCTTACGCGCATCGTGAGTTTGACAAACTTTGGCTCGATTTCCCGGAACTTAGGGGATATATTCAAGTCTCGGGGACTCTAAACTATCTCCTGATTGCCTTGGTTTGCAGTGAAATGGACACAGCAATTTTTTTTGAACGCTCACTTTGGACCTTCTGGGCCGAAGTAGAGCCTCACTCACTGGAAAAGTTGAAAATTTACAGAGTATGTAAATAACATGTAATTAACATGTAAATAACCAAAAAAAGACTGTAAAGAATAATTTACATGATTTTTCCCCTTTTACATGTTTTGGAGGTTTCATGTAAATAACATGTAAATATTTTAAGTGAAACATGTAAATGATGAAGAAAACACTGTAAATGTTTCAAAGCAAAGGGCTGAGATCATGTAAATAACATGTAAACTGTTCCTGCAAATACTGTAAATAGCCTGTAAATTTCTTGTGATTCAACCTGGAAACCCGTAAATAACATGTAAATTTAATACAGGGAGGGTGCTATAATACTGTAAAAAACATGTAAATAAAAAAGGGGAGGCTGTAAACAACATGTAAATAAAAAAGGGAGGCTGTAAATAACATGGAAAATGAAAGCAGGAGCCTGTAAATAACATGTAAATCGAAGAAGGGAACCTGTAAATAACATGTAAATCGAAAAAGGGAGCCTGTAAATAACGTGTAAATCGAAAAAGGGAGTCTGTAAATAACATGGAAATCAAAAAAGGAGCCCATAAAGAACATGTAAATCAAAAAAGGGAGCCTGTAAATAACATGTAAATGGAAAAAGGGAGCCTGTAAATAACATGTAAATCGAAGATGGGAGCCTGTAAATAACATGTAAATGGAAAAAGGGAGCCTGTAAATAACATGTAAATGGAAAAAGGGAGCCTGTAAATAACACGTAAATGGAAAAAGGGAGCCTGTAAATAACATGTAAATGGAAAAAGGGAGCCTGTAAATAACATGGAAATCGAAAAAGGGAGCCTGTAAATAGCATGTAAATGGAAAAAGGGAGCCTGTAAATAACCTGTAATTTGAAAAAGGGAACCTGTAAATAACATGTAAATTGAAAAGGGAGCCTGTAAATAACCTGTAAATTGAAAAAGGGAGCCTGTAAATAACCTGTAAATTGAAAAAAGGGAGCCTGTAAATAACATGGAAATCGAAAAAGGGAGGCAGAAACCCTGTACGATAAATGACTTGCAAATAATAACTTGAAGAAAAATGCATGGAATGTACTGTTTTATTGTAATCAAATCTGTTGACCTTAATTATAATAGTAGAAAATATGCAAATTTATACAGAATCAGAAATTTATTGCAATCAGAACAAACTCAGTAAAATTCAAATAGTTTTTATATGCCATGAATAAGGTTTACAATGTATACATTGTAACAAATAAAACATGTTTTCTTTTCTATCTATCCATAACAAGACGACTTAAATGTAATTTTGTGCATGGCCAAAATATTTTAAAATACCATGACTGAGCTCCTTTAACCGAATTCAAGCACTTTTCGAGAAGACTACTAAAATTCAAGACCTTTTCAAGATTGTGCGAAACCATGTCATATTGAGCCCTATTTAATTCATAAATAATAAAATGATTAAGAACTATACTGTTGTCAGCTACAACTAGTGAAAATTTTGCAATTTAGGTGTATTACTAAATTAAAATTGTTTGCGAATGGATACCTGTCTTCAATATATACTAAATCCACAAAGTCAAATGCAACATAATGATAATACCTTTGTCATAAAATGAATGAATAAACTGTTTTTTTCTTACTAAGTAATTTATGTAGGATTAAATTGGCCTTAATAATGAGAAATGGGGGAGGCATCATGGCCTCGTAGTTACATGTAGTGCGCTCAACTCCTGATCGAGCGATCCGGGTTCAAGCTCTAGGCAGGTATGTTCTGTTGTGTTGTTGAGCAGCACACTTTACTCTCAGTGCCTCTCCACCCAGGTGTATAAGTGGGTAGCAGCGAATTTAATGGTGGGGTAACCCTGCAATGGACTGGCATCTCATCTAGGGGGAGCAGAAATAGTCCTAGTCGCCTCCTGCTACAGAAAGCAGCATAAGCTCCAGCCTGTTGGGCCACGTGGCTCGTATGCAGACTTTACCTTTACCTTATTATGAAAATTACTGCAATGTAAGTGTGAAGTATTGATCAACTTTTTTCATAGAGTGAATTGTCCCTTTGAAATAACAGAAAATAGGGAGAAAAAACATTTACCACAAGATAGAGTTGACATTTTAAATTCATCATAAAAACATTCATGCCAAAGGAATACTACATTGCATAACATAAAACAAGGCTTCTGACATCTTTTAGGCTATGTTTACAAAGTCACAGTTTCCTTATTTTTCCAAAACTGTACAGAATCCATACAGTACAAACATTTTGGACCCCTGACAAAACATTCACTGTAAACAATATTCAGACTGGTGAAGATCCAAAATTTTCCTTTTTTTGTGATAAAAAACTGTACTGTAAACAAAAAAAAAGAACAACAACAACAACAACAATTCATAAGGGCCTGTTGAAATTGAAAGGCCTATCTAGTACCATAGTTCCCGTAATACAACATAAGTTAATAAATTACTGTTCTGGTACTACATGTATGTAAACATAGCCTTTGCTTTTTATGATGAAATCTTATAGCTGCTGTATTGAACAGTAAGAATCAACCTAGCAATCTAAGATATTTAAATTTAATGCTAATTCATTAACACAGGTAAGTGATACTTCAAAGCATTAAAAATAATGTTTAAAGTGGTTGAATTTATGCCAGAAAGCTGCCAGAGCGTATCAAAGTGTTGAAGGTCACCATGTTAGACTGTAATGCACCAGGCGCCCATTTCTCAAAGGTTCCAAAAAGTTTTCGCACCCAGAAAGCCATACCAAAATCTGAAATCTTATGCTTACAGAGCTGTTTTAATCGCTTATTCTCAATATGAACAGAGGTTTCCTTCACACAAGAAGTTTCAGGCATATACAGCTCTTAGTTTTTAGACACAGATCAATTAAAGATGGCTTTGTGGGCCCGAAAAGTTTCCAGGGCCTTCAAGAAATGGGCCTTGGACCCCTTATAGAGTCATAAGTACTGTAGACTTCTCAGTGGCTGATTTTTTCCTGATCAAGCATCAATGCCAAGGAGTATGCATGTATTGACCACTCTCAATTTTACTTCATCCTACAAGTAACATAAAACATTTCGTTAAATAAGATAAGTTATGTCTGAGTACGAATCAGCAAATTCTGTGTATGATATCAATCAGTGAATTTTACATTGGAGTTATTATTTTGTTTGTTATCATTCCAATTTATACTGTGACCTTTGAAATTGGACTGTAGCCAGTCATGTTGACTGGCCAAAGTAATTTTAGCTCTGTCACGTCTCGTTTCTGACCGGTCAGGATATTTATGCAAATATCAAGTACATGTAATGTGAGCCAAATAGAGAAAAATAGAGTTTGTTTGTTCCAGTCACTGCTAGACCATTTAAAAATTGGCTTAATATTTTTCTGAACGGATTTAACCCCAGTCACTTGAATGGCATTCCTATTGATCTTGAACGCATGACAAACAGCAAGTGAATGGTCTTTAGCCGTTCGAACAGATACATGTATGCATTGGTGTATGTTTTCATTAGAGGTCATAATAAAAAAGAGATTTAAAACTCTCAGATTTACAGTTGGGGATTTGATTGTTTATTCAAGAATGAACAACGTGACCGTCTCAACATGACATGACTGGTCAACATGACCGGTGAGTGAAGTTTTTGGCCATTCAAGTCACCATTCTGGCCAGACATTGCCCATTGACCGGCCATTATTTTGAGCCCTGAATATTCATCAATCAAACAGATCTTACATCTACATCTGTAGCTACTGTGTGACAAAAACTTTGCATCTCTGATTGGAAGGCACTGAATGTCAGAGGATGTAGAAGAACTAAACTCAAAATGTGTGGCAGTAAATATTCAATGTTCACTATCTTCTACATCGTAATATTCATGCACAATAAATCAAACTCCTATCAAACAATGTTTAAATAATAAGTCAAGTTATTTGCAGGCACAATTTGATTGTTTCTTACACGCACTTATGCTCTATTGGTGGACAAAGGTACAGCTGATGTCATAAATGTTTGTTTTTGTTTCTTTGTTATGTATTACGAAGCAGATAGATTCTACGTTGTCGCGCATCTGTTCAGTAATAGATCACTGAAGACATCAAAATGTGGTAAGAACATCAGTAACACACGCCTGAAAAATTCACAGATTCTGTGACACACTCTGGTAATGGGTTATGTGAATATTTTTTGTTTTTACCACATTTTGGTGTTATCTGTGATCTACTCAGGGCAGGAAAAAACCAGGTCTGATTTCCTCAGCCAAGTAAATTTTGCTCTTGGGCAAGTGAAAATAGAAGTTCAGTGGCCCGGTGGGCAAGTGAAATTACCATGTAGTCTCAGTAGTCTTGTGAGTCTGACTAAAAATGCCAGCTTGATAAATGATAATTTCCAGTCATTCCATTTCAAAACTTAAGACCTAAAGATTACTTAATTATTAGGTTGAAAGCAAGAATTAGTTAGGAATCCGAGCGTACTTCATTCGCATTTGTCCTCTGATTTCCTTACTGGCCATCACACTGGCAACCAATATTTAAATGGGGGCAAGTGAAAACTGAAATTGACTGGCCCAGTGGGCAAGTGACTTACAATTTTTTTTCCTGCCCTGCTACAGATGAATGAACAGATGCATGACACATGAAATCTGCATGTATTTGGTAAGAGCCCAATTTCGTACAAGTAAAATGTACAGCTGTAACAGGTCTCTAAAATGCTGTCTGGTCATCCCAGGGTAAGGCAATTGATTGAAATTGATCCATAAATTGATATAAATCAATAAATTGAAATTAATGTAAGTGTTATCAGTGCTATCAATCAATGAAAAGAAATTCATACTCACATGCTAGAGAAGTTTCAAGTTATCAATTTGATTTTACCAAATTTATCAGTCATTAGAGAATCAATTGAAAGTTGGCCTCTCTTTGTTAGTTCACATAAACTGTAGAAAAATTGTGTCCCTCAACAAAATGTTTGATTGTAACTTTTTTATGTAGATTTCAAAGGCGCTACCAAAGATCCCCAAAACATAGTCCCCGATACATGTATGCCAGCAAAATATTCTGTTTACAAGATACAATGTTATGTTTTTATGCAATTGTATTGATGATTTCATATTTCACGTTATATCTTTTGTTCATTTCTTCCTTATTAAATGTTGCTTAAAAGATAAGCTAGTATCAGCAAAATTGATAATGCTTACTGAAAATTTGATCACAATCTATTACTCATGACGAATTCTTTTATTGATTTCTGATATCATTGACTAATTCCTATTGATTGTTATGAAATAATCGATTGACTATACTGTGTCGTCCAAGACAAGTAGATTTTCCTGCCTGGGCAAGTTACTCTTCCTTTTATTTTTTCAAGTCCTGTGTAGTTTTCATGACAGTTTGAGGTACATGTATACCTCTTTATAAAGTATCGTGGTGTTTTTTTTTGTGAAAGAAAAATTCACAACATTTAGCTTACTATCAGCACCAGTGGGTGCAATGTCCATGTACAGTTGTGTAGCATATTGTAACTTGCATGTAGGTACAACTGTAGATACTTGAGTAACTTCAGAATACTTACACTAGCATAAGAAAAATTTCTCTGCTGAAGATGGCACATTACATTTTAGCTTACTAGCATTCACATCAGAGGGCAACATAACCTTACAAGAGAATGCATCAACCAATAAGCCAATAACAAATGTCGCATGCTCATACTCGGTTATCGAGAACAGATAATAACAGATAATAAAGCCTTTTATGCACAGCAGGTAAACATCAACAAAGTCGATTCCACAAGCAATGTAACTTCTCCTTGATAATGACACATTCACAACCAAAGGCAAAACGAAATGTATACGTATCTTGACGTTACTTTACTATACTCGTTCAATTTATGCAAAACTTGCTTACCTGTTGTTGTTGCCTGTGATCGCTATCTTCAGCTTCTGGGTAAGGGAAAACTTTGCCTTGAAACCGTGCACGGTGACGAAGCGAAGGTAGAGTGGATTTTGGCCCCTAAAACAGAGCTCGAGTTCGATGCAGGTTCCAACGAACTGCCAAACATGGCGGGAGAACCGAGAGGACCTGGTACCTAACATGAAGACCGCTGATTCCTGTTTGTTGGAGATCGGGCACTCACAAGGCTGGTATGCTCTTACAAAGGGACTGGGATAACAATGACGGCAATGAAAGCACAGAACGGTAGAAATCACCAAAAAAAAAAAAACACAAAACACAAAACAAAACAAAAAAACAAAATGTCATTTTGGGTACCGAAAAAAAGTCAGCTATCATTTTCGTAAAGGCGATAAGTCCTAACGTTTTCGGGAAATGGACAAAAAAGCCCTAATAAGTACGAGATACACAAGCTCCTCTAGAATAACCGAACAGATAAATTTTTTTTTGCGCAACCTAAAATTAACCTACAGAGCTTTGAAAGTACACCAGATAGCCTAAAACAGCGTTTCAAAGCATTCGAGAGAAAACGGTCGTTGGGCCGGCTGTGTCCCTTATGGTTCCCTGCCTAACCTAACTCGCGTCAGTTCAAACTCGGTCACCGGGGCTCTTTCCGTCTTGAGCTCACACAACACGTGACGCTTTCATGGTCCTTCATGAATGAATACGTACGTGTCCGAGAATTAATTTTTCTCTTTTCTAGAGACGTAAGCTTGGGACGCCTGCATGTGCAGTAACAATTCTAGTTTTATTTTGTCGTTGTGGATGCGCGGAAAGTTCACAAGAAGACAGCTTAGTGCGGTGTCGATCAATGCAGCGATTTAGTTTGGTGCATACCTTCTAACCCAACTTCAATTTAAAGCAAACTATAGCACACACTTGGATTTTAGAGAAGTTCAAATGCTTCAACGTAAAAGGCACCTTAATGGAGGCTTCACGGTAGGTTTACGGAGCTTTAGGGCGGTGTTACATTTTAACTTTACGCGCCTTTAAAAGGTCCCATTTATATGTTCTCGGTTACCCGAGACAACTCTTCCTCTCTCTCTCTCTCCCCCCCCCCCCCCGTCCCCCCAAGTTTACCCTGGCCGGGGTAACTTTTCATTTATTTCTTTGCAAAATCCAACCAACCGTTTCCAAGAGGATAACGAACCTGTCGGTAACTTGGAATTTACATCATTTCAACGGTCTCCGTTGGTTGAAC
Organism: Orbicella franksi; assembly: GCF_964199315.1. Classification (NCBI taxonomy): domain Eukaryota; kingdom Metazoa; phylum Cnidaria; class Anthozoa; order Scleractinia; family Merulinidae; genus Orbicella; species Orbicella franksi. The sequence goes on along the minus strand of NC_138158.1, from coordinate 23,585,391 downwards.
CGTTACACCAGAGTTATATTAAATAAGCCCACTTTTCCGTTACATGGTTTTTGCAGGGTTTAGGCAGGCCTTCTCTTAAATTTAGATCCTTTTGTTCTAAGAGTCTCCATTTTACATTAACGTGGTCTTAGCAGTTTTTCGAAAAGCCCCCTTTATCTCATTCAGATTGTTTTCACAGCCTTTTTAAGGTCCCCCTTTTTAATCTACATGTTTTTAGCAGGCTATTTACAGCCCCCCACTGCACCCGTGCAACTTCTAGGTTTTCCATTTACATGGTTTTTACATGTTTCTTACAGGCCCCCTTTTTTTCATTGACATGGTTTTTATATGTTTCTTACAGGCCCCTTTTTTTCATTGACATGGTTTTTACATGTTTCTTACAGGCCCCCTTTTTTCATTTACATGGTTTTTACATGTTTCTTACAGGCCCCCTTTTTTCATTTACATGGTTTTTAAATGTTTCTTACAGGCCCCCTTTTTTCATTTACATGGTTTTTACATGTTTCTTACAGGCCCCTTTCTTTCATTTACATGGTTTTTACATGTTTCTTACAGGCCCCCTTTTTTCATTTACATGGTTTTTACAGGGTTACAAACATAACATTTCCAGACTTTTTACAGCATTCGCTTGAATTATTTACACGTTTGTTACATGGTTTAGCAAAGCAATTTACATGTTTTTTACAAAGGCAGATACTGTAAAAGTGCGTAAAATATTTTACAGGTTTTTACATGTTCTTCAAATGATCATTGTCGACAAAAACAATGTAAATCACTATTTACAGAACGTTTACATGCTGTACTAAAAGCTGTAAATTTCCTGTAAATTTATTTTACAAAACCCTAACATGTAAATTGTAATTTACAAAGAATGTAAATCAATATTTACATGCTGTAAATTAAAATTGACATGTCCATGTAAATTTTCAACTTTTCCAGTGACTTCACCTTAAGACTGAACGAATAGCCGAGGCGGCCTTACGCGTATCGTCATTTTGACAACCTTTGTCCCCATTTTTCCGCACTTACAGGATATTTTCCAGTCCCTGGGACTCTAACCTAACTTCTGCTCGCCTTTGTTTGCAGTGAAATTGACACAGGAAGACCTTTTGAACGGTCACTTTCGAGCTTCTGGGCAGAAATATAGCCCCACTTCGCTTTAAGACTGAAAGATTAGCCGAGACCGCCTTACGCACATGGTGATTTTGACCAACTTCGGCTAAATTTCCCGGAATTTGGGGGATATTTTCCACTCCCTGGGTCTCTAAACTAATTCCTGATGGCTTTGGTTTGCAGTGAAATTGACACAGCAAAACCTTTTTAAACACGCACTTTACAGGTTCTGGGCCGAAATATTGTTCCACTTCACTTTAAGACTGAAAGAGTGGTCGAGACCGCCTCACGGGCATGGTGATTTTAACCAACCTCGGCTCGATATCCAGGAAGTTGGGGGATATTTTCTACTCCCGGAAACTCTAAATTAACTCCTGATGGCCTTCGTTTGCAGTGAAATAGACAGAGCAAAACTTTTTAAACGCTCACTTTCAAGCTCTTGGGCAGCAATGTAGCCCCACCTCACTTCAAGACTGAAAGAGTAGCCGAGACCGCCTTACGCGTATCGTGATTTTGATCAACTTCGGCTCGATTTTCCGGAAATTGAGGGATATTTTCCAGTGCCGGAGACACTAAACTAAACCCTGACGTCTTTATTTTTGCTGAAATGGACACAGGTTAAAGAAGCGCAAGCTAGGTGTCGAGCTTCTAGGCCGAAATATAGCCCCACTTCATTTTAAGACTAAAAGAGTAGCCGAGACCGCCGTTCGCGAATGGTGATTTTTGAGCATCTTTGGCTGGATTTGCGGGGACTAGGGGGATATTTTTCAGTCCCGGGTACTCTAAACTAACTTCTGATGGCCTTAATTTTTACTAAATGGACACAGATAAAAGGAGCGCTCGCTCGGTGTCGAGCTTCTAGGCCGAAATATAGCCCCACTTCACTTTAAGACGGAAAGAGTAGCAAAGAACGCCTTCCGCGCATCGTGATTTTCACCAACTTCGGCTCGATTTCCCGCAACTTCGAGGATATTTTCCAGTCCCGGGATTTCTAAACTAACTCCTCATTGTCGTAGTTTGCAGTGAAGTGGACTTAGCAGAACTTTTTAAACGCTCACTTGTGAGTTTCTGGAACAAAATATAGACCAACTTTACTTTAAGACTGATAGAGTAGCCGAGACCGGCTTACGCGCATGGTGATTTTGACCAAATTTGGCTCGATATCCCGGAACTTGGGGGATATATTCCAGTCCTGGGCACTCTAAACTAACTCCTTTTGGCCTGGGTTTGCAGTGAAATGGACACAGGAAAACTTTTTGAACGCTTCCTTTCGAGCTTCTGGGCCGAAACATAGCCCCACTTCACTTTAAGACTTAAAGAGTAGCCGAGACCGCCTTACGCGCATCGTGATTTTGACCATCTTCGGCTTGATTTGCCGGGACTTGGGGGATATTTTCTAGTCCCGGGGATTCTAAACTAAGTCCGGATGGCCTTGTTTTGCAGTGAAATTGAAACAGCCAAACTTTTTGACAGCAAAGTTTCGAACTTCTAGGCCGAAATATAGCCCCACTTCACTTGAAGAGTGAAAGATGAGGCGAGTCCGCCTTATGCGCATCGTAAATTTTGACCAACTTCGGCTCGATTTGCCGGAAATTAGGGAATATTTTCCATTTCTGTGGACTCTAAACTTATCCCTGATGCCCTTGGTTTGCAGTGAAATGGACACAGCAAAACTTTTTGAACGTTTATCTTCGCGCTTCTGGCCTAAAATATAGCCCAACCTCACTTTAAGACTGAAAGAATAGCTGAGACCGCCTTGCGCGCATCGTGATTTTGACCAACTTCGGCGCGATTTCCCGGAATTTGGGGGATAGTTTCCAGTCCCGGAGACTCTAAACTAACTCCTGATCGTGTTGGTTTGCATTGAAATAGACACAGCCAAACTTTTTGAACGCTCACTTTCGAGCTTCTGGCCCGAAATATAGCCCACTTTACTTTAAGACTGAAAGAGTAGCCGAAACCGTCTTGCGCGAATCGTGATTTTGGCCAACTTCGGGTAATTTTCCCGGAGCTTGGCGGATATATTCGAGTCCCCCGAGCTCTAAATCAACTCCTTATGGCCTTGGTTTTCGGAGAAATGGACAGAGCAGAACTTTTTTAACACTCACCTTTTAGCTTGCGGGCTTAAATAGAAGCCCACTTGACTTTAACCCTGAAATAGTAGCCGAGACCGCCTTACGCGCATCGTTATTTTGACCAAGCTCAGCTCGATTTCCCGGAACTTGGGGGATATTTTCCAGTCCGGGGGACTCTAAACTAACTCCTGATGGCCTTGGTTTGCAGTGAAATGCACAGAGCATAACTTTTTAAACGGTCACTTTCGAGCTTCTGGGCCGAAATATAGCCCCACTTCACTTAAAGACTGAAACAATAGCCGAGATCGCGTTTCGCGCATCGTGATTTTGACCAACTTTGGATCGATATCCCGGAACTTGGGGGATATTTTCCAGTCCCGGGGACTCTAAACTAACTCCTGATCGCCTTGCTTTGCATTGAAACTGACAGAGGAAAACGTTGTGAAGACTCACCTTCGAGCTTCTGGGCCGAAATATAGCCCCAATTCTTTTTAAGAGTAAGAGTAGCCGAGTCTGTCTTACGCAAATCGTGATTTTGACTAACTTCGGCTCGATTTCCCGGAACCTGGGGGATATATTCCACTCCCGGGAACACTAAACTATATCCTGATGGCCTTGGTTTCAAGTGAAATTGACACAGCAAATTTTTTTGGGCCCTTACTTTGAAGCTTGTGGGCCGAAATAGAGCCCCACTTTATTTTAACACTAAAAGAGTAGCCGAGACGGCCTTACGCGCTTATTTATTTTGCCAAACTTTGTCTCGATTTTTCGGCACTTACGGGATATTTTCCAATCCCTGGGACTCTAAACTAACTCTTGATTGCTTTGGTTCGAAGTGAAATTGACACAGGAAAACTTTTTGAACGCTCACTTTCGAGCTTCTGGGGAGAAATATACCCCCACTTCACTTTAAGACTGAAAGATTAGCCAAGACCGCCTTACGGCCTGGTGATTTTGACAAACTTGGGCTAAATTTCCCGGAATTTGAGGGATATTTTCCACTCCCTGGGTCTCTAAACTAACTCCTGATGGCCTTGGTTTGCAGTGAAATTGAGACAGCAAAACTTTTTAAACACTCAGTTTCGAGCTTCTGGGCCGAAATATTGCCCCACTTCACTTTAAGACTGAAAGAGTAGGCGAAACCGCCGTACGCGCGTCGTGATTTTGACCAACTTTGGGTAAATTTCCCGGAACTTGGGGGATATTTTCCATTCCCGGGGACTCTAAACTGGCCCCCGACGTCCTTGGTCAGCAGTAAAATGGACACAGCAAAACTTTTTGAACGCTCACTTTCGAGCTTCTAGGCCGAAATATAGCTCCACTTTACTTTAAGATTGAAAGAGTAACCGAGACCGGCTTACGCGCATCGTAATTTAGACCAACTTCGGCTCGATTTCCCGGAACTTGGGGGATATTTTAGAGACCCGCGGCCTCTAAAGTAACTCCTGATGGCCTAGCTTAGGAGTGAAATGGACACAGCAAAACGTTTCGAACGCTCACTTTTAAGCTTCTGAGCGGAAATATTGCCCCGGTTCACTTTCAGAATGAAAGAGTAGCCGACACCGCCTTAGGCGCATCGTGATTTTGACCAACTTCGTCTCGATGTCGCGGAACTTGGCGGATATTTTCCAGTTCCGGGGACTCTAAACTAACTCCTGATGGCTTTGGTTTGCAGTGAAATGGACACAGGATAACTTTTTGAACGCTCACTTTCGAGCTTCTGGGCCGAAGCATAGCCCTACTTCACTTTAAGACTGAACGAGTAGCTGAGATTGCCTTACGCGCATCGTGATTTTGGGTTACTTCGGCTCGATTTCCCGGAACATGGGAACTAATTCCAAGTCCCGGGCACTCTAAACTAATTCCTGATGGCCTTGGTTTTCAGTGAAATGGACACAGCCAAACTGTTTGAACGTTCACTTTCGAGCTTGTGGGCCGAAATATAGCCCCACTTCGCTTTAAGACTGAAAGAGTAGCCGAGACCGCCTTACGCGCATGGTAAATTTGTCCAACTTCGGCTTGATTTCTCGGGGTTTGGGAGATATTTTCCAGTCCCGGAAGCTCTAAACTAACTCGTGATTGCCTTGCTTTTCAGTGAAATGGACACAGGTAAAAGGAGCGCACGTTAGGTTTCCAGGTTGTAGGCCGAAATCTAGCCCCACTTTATTTTAAGACTGAAAGGGTAGACGAAACCGCCTTAAGCGCATCGACATTTTTAGCCACTATGGCTCGATCTGCCAAAACTTGGGGGATATTTTCCAGTCCCGGGGACTCTAAGCTAACTCCTGATAGCCTTAGTTTTCAGTAAAATGGTCACAGGTAACAGGAGCGCACGCTCCCTGTCGAGCTTCTAGCTCGAAATAAAGCCCCACTTCATTTTAAGACTGAAAGAGTAAACGAAACTGCCGTACGCTTATCGTAATTTTAAGAAATTATGGCTCAATTTGCCGAAACTTGGAGGATAGTTTCCAGTCTCGAGGACTCTAAACTATCTCCTGATGGACTTAGTTCTTAGTGAAAAGGACACAGGCAAAAGGAGCGCACGCTCGGTGTCAAGCTTGTAGAACCGAAATATGGCCCCACTTCATTTTCAGAGTGAAAGAGTAGCCGACACCGCCTTACTCGCATCTTGATTTTGAGCATCTTTGGCTCGATTTGCCGGAATTCGGGGAATATTTTCCAGTCCCGAGGACTCTATGCTAATTCATGATGAACTTAGTTTTCAGTGATATGTACACAGCCAAAAGGAGTGCACGCTCGGTGTCGAGCTTCTCGGTCGAAATATAGCCCCACTTCATTTTAAGACTGAAAGAGTAGCCGAGACCGCCTTACGCGCATCGTGATTTTGAGAAACTTTGGCTCGATCTGACAGAATTTGGGAAATAATTTCCGGTGCCAAGGACTCTAAACTAACACCTGATCGCCTAAGATGTCAGTGAAATGGACACAGGTAAAATTAGCGCACGCCCGGTCTCGAGCTTCTAGGTCGAAATATAGCCCCCCTTAATTTTAAGACTGAAAGAGTAGCCGAGACCGTCTTACGCGCATCGTGATTTTGGGCCACTTTTGCTGGATTTCCCGGAAGTTGGCGAATAATTTAAAGTCCCGGGGACGCTAAACTAACTCCCGATGACTTTGGTTTCCAATTTAGTGAACACAGCAAAACATTCTGAACGCTCACCTTCGAGCTTCAGGGCCGAAATATAGCCCTACTTAAATTTAAGACTGAAAGAATAGCCGAGAGCCCGTTACGCGCATGGTGATTTTGATCAACTTCGGCGCGTTTTCCTTGAACTTGGAGAATATTTTCCAGTCCCGGGGACTCTAAAGTAACTGCTGACGGCCTTGGTTTGCAGCGAAATGGACACAGCAAAACTTTTTGAACGCTCACTTTCGAGCTTGTGGGCCGAATTACAGCCACACTTCACTTTAAGACTGAAACAGGAGCCGACACCGCGTTACGCACATCGTCATTTTGATCAACTTCTGCTCGATTTCCCGGAACTTGGGGAATATTTTCCAGTCCCGGGGACTCTAAACTAACTCCTGATGGCCATGGTTTGCGGTGAAATTTACACAGCACAAGTTTTTGAACGCACACTTTCGAGGTTCTGGACCGAAATACAGAACCACTTCACTTGAAGACTGAGAGAGTAGCCGAGACCGACTTACGCGCATCCTGATTTTGAGCAACTTCGGCTCGATTTGCCGGAACTTAGGGGATATATTCCAGTTCTGAGGACTCTAAACTAATTCCTGATGGCCTTGGTTTGCAGTAAAATGGACACAGCAAAACTTTTTGAATGCTCAATTTCGAGCTTCTGGGCCAAAATATAGCCCCACTTTAGTTTAACACTAAAAGGGTAGCCGAGACCGCCTTACGCGCATCGTGATTTTGACAAACTTCGGGTTGATTTCCCGGAACTTTGGGGATATTTTCGAGTCCCGGGGACTCTCAACTAACTCCTGCTTGTCTTGGTTTGGAGTGAAATGGAAACAGCAAAACTTTTTGAACGCTGACTTTCCAGCTTCTGGGCCCAAAAGTTTAGCCCCACTTCATTTTAAGATTGAAAGAGTAGCCGAGGCCGCCTTACGCGCATCGTAATTTTGACGATCTTAAGCTCGATTTTCGGAAACTTGGGGGATATTTTCCAGTCCCGGGGACTCCAAACTAACTCCTGATGGCCTTGCTTTGCAGTGAAATGGACACAGGAAAACTTTTTTAACGCTCTTGTGCGAGCTTCTGGGCCAAAATATAGCCACACTTCACTTAAAGACTGAAAGAGTAGCCGAACCGCTTTATGCGAATCGTGATTTTGACAAACTACGCCTCGATTTCCTGGAACTTGGGGGATATTTTCCAGACCCGGGAACTTTAAACTAACTCCTGATTGCCTTGGTTTGCAGTAAAATGGAAACGGGAAAACTTTTTCAACGCTCACTTTAAAGCTTCCGGGCCAACACATAGCCTCACTTCACTTTAAGACTTTAAGAGAAGCTCGAAAGTGAGCGTTCAAAAAAATGTGCTGTGTCCATTTCACTGCAAACCAAGGCCATCAGCAGTTAGTTTAGAGTGCCCGGGACTGGAATATATCCCCGAAGTTCCGGGAAATCGAACGGAAGTTGGTCAAAATCACGATGCGCGTAAGACGGTCTCGGCTACTCTTTCAGTCTTAAAGTAAAGTGGGGCTATATTTCGGCCCAGAAGCTCGAAAGTGACCCTTTAAAAAGTTACGCTTTCTGCACTTAAGAGTAAATGCCTATAAAAATGGACCTAAATCGCCTATCAATGGCACAAGCGAAAAATTGATTTCGCTTGTATTTTGCCCATAGATAGGTCCTAGTAAGAATAGAAACGGACCATAGTTAGTTTCTGCTAATACAGCTTTCTTTGATAGAAATATGCCAAAAACGATTTCGACCCGATTGGGCTCAAAATCTACTTCCGGTTTTGCTGAATTTTACGAATATTTCATTGCTTCGGGCTCCGCAGAACAGCTACTTGAGAATTTTTCAATGGATTTTATATTCAGTTCAGGTCTTCGTGGTATGACTGAGGGAAAAATACAATAAATCAAAGTTAGTTTTGAGCCCAAAAAGAGGTGAAACTGACAGGCAAAATTTTACAATGTGTCGCAAGGGAATTATTGCATAAAAACATCGCATATTTTTCTATAGGCAATAACTTTAAATATCATAAGAACACTTTCTACGGGTTAAATATACAGCCACCTGTTAGGATATCAAAAAAAATCTCTGGGTAAATGGTTTCAAGTCGCCCGCCTTGGCCTGTGTTTCTCATAGATTTTGCCCAAAATCCGCCGTTGGAATGTAAACCATTGCGTGACGCGGATAGCCACTCTCGAGTAAATATTCGTTTCCAGCAATCCGATGAAAGCAATTTTTGAAACGTGTGAATAAAATAATGGAATTTTTTGTTGTTGTTGTTTAAGTTAGCATAAATATATATTTTTTCATTTGCATTGTAACGCCCACGACATCCCCGATAAAGAACCTTACTACAGTACTCCGTGAAATGATTTTAACACTTGTTTATTTTATTGATTTCACTGATAACTTACAATACAGTGGCAGTTTTAAAGATACACTTAACCAATCCTCTATGGTTTATGGCAATTTAATCATTGACTGACAAATAAAGTCAAGTGGAAATACCATAAATTCTATAAACTACTAACTGCGTGACGGCATCTCAGCTCTTCTAGCTGTGTAGAAAATTTGTACCTACACAATATGCTCAAAATCAGCTAGAAAACCCGGAATTTCTTGAATTTAATTAGCAGAGGAAGAAATTACGTTCAAGTTTCAATCATACTGGGAAAAATCCATCTTTTCTTCTTTGGTTGTTTGATCAATTAACTGAAATTTGGAGATCATAATTAACACCGGTAGACAAATAAACATTACAGTGGTCGATCCAGGACTAGGTTTACACTAAAGCAGGTTTTTAGATTCGTAAATG
>NC_138158.1:23338720-23573720 GCF_964199315.1 Orbicella franksi | reverse complement strand
GTTCGTTTGTTTACTAGCTAGGGCCAATCTATGGGCAAAAAATGAGCAAAATCGAGTTTTCGACTTGTGCCGTTGTTTGGTCCATAGTTATGGGCACTGGCTATTAAACAGTAGCCGAAACCGTCTTAAGCGCATCGTGATTTTGACCAAGTTCGGCTCCATTTCCCGAACCTGGTCGGATATTATCCAGTCCCGGGGACTCTAAACTAACTCCTGATTGCCTTGGTTGGCCGAGCAATGGACACAGGAAAACTTTTTGAACGCTCACTTTCGAGCTGCTGGGTCGAAATATAGCCCCACTTCACTTTAAAACTGAAAGAGTAGTCGAGACCGCCTTGCGCGCAACGTGATTTTGACCAACTTCCGCTTGATTTCCCCGAACTTGGGGGATATTTTACAGTCACGGGGACTCTAACGTATTTCCTCTTGGCCTTGGTTTGTAGTGAAATGGACACAGGAAAACTTTTTGAACGCTCACTTTCGAGGCTTTGGGCCGAAATATAGCCCATTTCATTTTAAGACTGAAAGAGTAGACGAGACCGCCTTACGCGCATCGTGATTTTGAGCCTCTATGGCTCGATTTCCCGGAACTTGGGGGATAGTTTCCAGCTTTGGGAGCTCTAAACTAACTCCTGATTGCCTTAGTTTTCAGTGAAATCGACACAGGTTAAATTAGCGCACGCTCGCTGCCGAGCTTCTAGGTCGAAATATAGCCCCACTTCATTTTAAGACTGAAAAAAAGACGAAACGGGCTTACGCGCATCGTGATTTTGAGCAACTTTGGCTCAATTTGCCGGAACTTGTGGGATATTTTTCAGTCCCAGGGACTGTAAACTAAGTCCCGATCGCCTTCGTTTGCATTGAAATGGACAGAGCAAAACATTTTAAAGGCTCACCTTCAAGCTTCTGAGCCGAATATAGCCCCACTTCACTTTAAGCCTGAAAGAGTAGCCGAGACCGTCTTACGCGCATCGTGATTTTGACCAACTTTGGCTTGATTTTCCGGAACTTGGGGGATATTTTCCAGTCCCGGGGACTCTAAACTAACTCCTGTGAGCCTTGCTTTGCAGTGAAATGGACACAGCAAAACTTTTTGAACGCTCACTTTGGACCTTCTGGGCCGAAATATAACCCCACTTCACTTTAAGACTTAAAAATTTGCGGAGACCGCTTTACGCGCATCGTGATTTTGACCATCTTCGGCTTGATTTCCCGGGACTTGGGGGATATTTTCTAGTCCCGGGGACTATAAACTAAGTCCTGATGACCTTGTTTTGCAGTGAAATTGAAACAGCAAAAGTTTTTGAAAGCACAGTTTCGAGCTTCTGGGCCGAAATATAGCCCCACTTCACTTGAGGAGTGAAAGATGAGCCGAGTCCGCCTTACGCGCATCGTGATTTTGACCAACTTCGGCTCGATTGGCCGGAACTTAGGAAATATTTTCCAGTTCTGTGGAGTCTAAACTAATTCCTGATGGCCTTGGTTTGCAATGAAATGGACACAGCAAAACTTTTTGAACGCTCATCTTCGAGCTTCTGCGCCAAAATATAGCCCCACTTCACTTGAAGACTGAAAGAATAGCCGAGACCGCCTTACAGACATCGTGATTTTGACCAAGTTGAGCTCGATTTCCCGAAACTTGGGGAATATTTTCCAGTCCGGGGGACTTTAAAATAACTCCTGATGGCCTTTTTTTGCAGTTAAATGCACGCGTAACTTTTTAAACGGTCACTTTCGAGCTTGTGGCCTGAAATATAGCCCCACTTCACTTTAAGACTGCAACAATAGCCGACCCGCGTTTGGCGAATCGTGATTTTGACCAACTTCGGATCGATATCCCGGAACTTGGGGGATATTTTCCAGTCCTGGGGACCCTAAACTAACTCCTGATCACCTTGGTTTGAAGTGAACTTGACAAGGGAAAACTTTTTGAACGCTCACTTTCGAGCTTCTGGGGCGAAATATAGCCCCACTTCACTTTAAGACTGAAAGATAAGCCAAGACCGTGTTACGCCCATGGTGATTTTGACAAACTTCGGCTAAATTTCCCGGAATTTGGGGGATATTTTTCACCCCCTGGGTCTCTATACTAACTCCTGATGGCGTTGGTTTGCAGTGAAATTGACACAGCAAAACTTTTTAAACACTCAGTTTCGAGCTTCTGGGCCGAAATATTGCCCCACTTCACTTTAAGACTGAAAGAGTAGCTGAGACCGCGTACGCGCGTCGTAATTTTGACCAACTTCGGCTAAATTTCCCGGAACTTGGGGGATATTTTCCATTCCCGGGGACTCTAAACTGACCCCCGACGTCCTTGGTCTGCAGTAAACTGGACACAGCAAGGCTTTTGAAACGCTCATTTTCGATTTTATGGGACGAGATATAGCCCCACTTTACTTTAAGGCTAAAAGAGTAGCCGAGCCCGCCTTACGCGCATCGTGATTTTGACCAACTTCGGCTCGGTTTTCCGGAATTTGGGGAATATTTTTTAGTCCCGCGGACTCGAAAGTAACTCCTGATGGCCTTGGTTCGCATTGAAATGGACGCGGCAAAACTTTTTGAACGTTCACTTTGGAGCTTCTTGGCCCAAATATAGCCCCACTTCACTTTAAGACTGAAAGATTAGCCGAGACCGCTATACGCACATGGTGATTTTGACCAACTTTGGCCAAATTTCCCGGAATTTGGGGGATATTTTCAACTCCCTGGGTCTCTAAACTAATTCCTGATGGCTTTGATTTGCAGTGAAATTGACACAGGAAAACCTTTTTAAACACTCACTTTAGAGGTTCTGGGCCGAAATATTGCCCCACTTCACTTTAAGACTGAAAGGGTAGCCGAGACCGCCTTACGGGCATGGTGATTTTAACCAACCTCGGCTCGATTGCCGGGAAGCTGGGGGATATTTTCTACTCCCGGAAACTCTAAATTAACTCCTGATGGCCTTCGTTTCCAGTGAAATAGACAGAGCAAAACTTTTTAAACGCTCACTTTGAAACTCTTGGGCAGCAATGTAGCCCCTCTTCACTTCAAGACTGAAAGAGTAGCCGAGACCGCCTTACGCGCATCGTGATTTTGATCAACTTCGGCTCGATTTTCCGGAAATTGGGGGATATTTTCCAGTGCCGGAATCTCTAAACTAAACCCTGATGTCTTTATTTTTGCTGAAATGGACACAGGTTAAAGAAGCGCAAGCTAGGTGTCGAGCTTCTAGGCCGAAATATAGCCCCACTTCATTTTAAGACTAAAAGAGTAGCCGAGACCACCTTACGCGAATGGTGATTTTTGAGCATCTTTGGCTGGATTTGCGGGGACTAGGGGGATATTTTTCAGTCCCGGGGACTCTAAACTAACTCCTGATGGCCTGGGTTTGGAGTGAAATGGACACAGGAAAACTTTTTCAACGCCTCCTTTCGAGCTTCTGGGCCGAAACATAGCCCCACTTCACTTTAAGACTTAAAGAGTAGCCGACACCGCCTTACGCGCATCGTGATTTTGACGATCTTCGGCTTCATTTCGCGGGACTTGGGCGATATTTTCTAGTCCCGGGTATTTGAAAGTATCCCCCAAGTTCCGGGAAATCGAGCCTCAGCTGGTCAAAATCACGATGCGCGTTAGGCGGTCTCGGCTACTATTAAAGTCTTAAAGTGAAGTGGGGCTATATTTGGGCCCAGAAGCTCGAAGGTGAGCGTTCAAAATGTTTTCCTATGTCCATTTCAATGCAAAGCAAGGCCTTCAGAAGTTAGTTTAGAGTCCCCGGAACTGGAAAACATCCCCCAAGTTCCGCGAAATCGAGCCGAAGTTGGTCAAAATGACGATGCGCGTAAGGCGGGCTCGGCTACTCTTTTAGTCTTAAAGTAAAGTGGGGCTATATATCGTCCCAGAAAGTCGAAAATGAGCGTTCAAAAAGCCTCGCTGTGTCCAGTTTACCGCAGACCAAGGACGTTGGCGGTCAGTTTAGAGTCCCCGGGAATGGAAAATATCCCCCAAGTTCCGGCAAATTTAGCCGAAGTTTGTCAAAATCACGACGCGCGTACGCGGTCTCAGCTACTCTTTCAGTCTTAAAGTGAAGTGGGGCAATATTTCGGCCCAGAAGCTCGAAACTGAGTGTTTAAAAAGTTTTGCTGTGTCAATTTCACCGCAAACCAACGCCATCAGGAGTTAGTATAGAGACCAGGGAGTGGAAAATATCCCCCAAATTCCGGGAAATTTAGCCGAAGTTTGTCAAAATCACCATGGGCGTAACACGGTCTTGGCTAATCTTTCAGTCTTAAAGTGAAGTGGGGCTATATTTCGCCCCAGAAGCTCGAAAGTGAGCGTTCAAAAAGTTTTCCCTTGTCAAGTTCACTTCAAACCAAGGTGATCAGGAGTTAGTTTAGGGTCCCCAGGACTGGAAAATATCCCCCAAGTTCCGGGATATCGATCCGAAGTTGGTCAAAATCACGATTCGCCAAACGCGGGTCGGCTATTGTTGCAGTCTTAAAGTGAAGTGGAGCTATATTTCAGCCCACAAGCTCGAAAGTGACCGTTTAAAAAGTTACGCTTCGTGCATTTAACTGCAAAAAAAGGCCATCAGGAGTTATTTTAAAGTCCCCCGGACTGGAAAATATTCCCCAAGTTTCGGGAAATCGAGCTCAACTTGGTCAAAATCACGATGTCTGTAAGGCGGTCTTGGCTATTCTTTCAGTGTTCAAGTGAAGTGGGGCGTTCAAAAAGTTTTGCTGTGTCCATTTCATTGCAAACCAAGGCCATCAGGAATTAGTTTAGCGTCCACAGAACTGGAAAATATTCCCTAAGTTCCGGCCAATCGAGCCGAAGTTGGTCAAAATCACGATGCGCGTAAGGCGGACTCGGCTCATCTTTCACTCCTCAAGTGAAGTGGGGCTATATTTCGGCCCAGAAGCTCGAAACTGTGCTTTCAAAAACTTTTGCTGTTTCAATTTCACTGCAAAACAAGGTCATCAGGACTTAGTTTAAAGTCCCCGGGACTAGAAAATATCCCCCAAGTCCCGGGAAATCAAGCCAAAGATGGTCAAAATCACGATGCGCGTAAAGCGGTCTCGGCAACTCTTTAAGAATGGCTGACTGTTAGGATCGAGAACCGCCGGTCAACGACCTATTTGGCAAATCGCTCATATTTTGCCCAAAGATACCCTTAGGTGACCTAATTCTAAAAATCATATTTCAAGATTGGAGCGAATTTTTATGTTTCAGAAATTCGCGAAAATTTGAAAGTGCGGTTTTTCGTGTAATAAAATGACCGACATAAGGTGCGAGGACGAAGCGCTGGTAAAGTCTTAAAATAAATTCAATTGACTTCAAACTTCACACAAATGTGGAACAACCACTCTAATTTATTCCTCGTTTTAAACTAATCTCAGAGATGTTGATATAGTGGTTTTCCGAACCATTTTAAAAACACCTATGAAGCGTGTGAAAAATAACGGCAAAATATAGGTCATGTTTAACAGCATAAAAATGCATCTGGTACCTCACTTTCCCATTATTTTACTTTACAGCCTAGAAATATCATTATTAAACATATATCATGCCAAGTTTCATGCTCGAACTCGCAGTATTTCCCTTTGAGAAAAACGAAAATCTATGTCAATGTGTTGGGCGCAAATAACACAATAATTATACACGAACAAGAGACAAATCAGTTTCAACGGCGAAAGTAAAAGGCCATCATTCATTAAAATCCCGTCAATTTACTGCTATCAGTAGAAACATAATGTCCACTACATAGAAACTGTTTTTAGACGTTTTCGAAACATTGCGCGTTAACTTTGTTTAATTTCCTGTTTGCCGTCATGTCTAGTCTGTCATCGCGTGTATTTCATTAATGTAAACAACACTCTGAATGGTTTTCACGACAAACGCAAGAGATTTCCTGTAACCTTAATGTTTTCGGTTCACCAAAACGCTTTAAGTTCGTTAAGACAGAATAATGGGTCAACTTGGAATGCTGTTTAGCATTAAGGACGTTAAAGGACTGTAAATTAATCGAGTTGAAATATCTTGAAGCAAATCAAAATCGCGCCCTTATTCTGATTTGGCTAACAGCCGACCTCCGTTCAAGTTCAAGAAGTCGAGAGGTTAATTCGGCAATGTATTACCGGTACAACAACAAAATCAAACCGCGGTCATCAAAAGTGTAAGTTTAAAAGTGTAGTGGCAAGTCCCAAATAAATTTCGCCTTTCTAAAATGGAAACAAGAGGTGAAACGCTCTGACCCGAAACAAATAAACAAAATATTAATACGACTAATTTAATCCGAAAATGTTACAGAAAACATACCTAAAGGCCGTCGATTCCCCTCAATACCACTCCACATTGCCTTAAAGAGCCCAAGCTTTCTGCTGTAAGAATCAGGGGCCTCAGGAATCTGTTTTTATCATATCGGCAACCATGCTGCATGGCTGATATTCGAGACTCAGTAAAAGTTGTCACACAACTGTACGAGCAGCCCAGTCACGCTTTCACTGCTCTTGTGCTAATGTTCAACATTTCGCAATTTAAATAAACCGATTACAAGTTTGAAGTAGTGACAGTAGATTGAAATGCGCTTCTTAAAGCTGACCCATCCAGGAGCAATTATTTCTTGTTCTTGAATGGCTCTTAGTTGTAGCTACAGTCGGGAAGGGGGGGAGGGGGTACTCCTGGAAATTTCGGATATCTGTACGCCGTGGAAGATTAAGTGGTCTCCAGCTCTTAACGCCAACACTGACACACCAGATGATTCTCGAAGTATCACAGGGATCACTAAGCTAAATAATTTTGAGTTTAGCTCCGCTGAGTCAATTACCTGTTGGTGCGCATATTGCATTGACCGTGGACAGGTGGAAAAACAGTTAAACAGGAAAAGCCTGGTGCACATTGTAATTTAGCGTTGTCCAACACGCAATCGGTCAGGTTGTAATGCTAATCGTATTTGACAGAATCTCAAGTTTTCTTTCGACACATACTGGGGTGACATACTCCTAGATGGGTGTGACGGGGAGCCATGAGTCAAGTCAGTCAACTCGCAAAGCTTAACAGAAGAGTGATAGTGAACCACTGGTGGAAGGACTGCAGATTGTCCCTACGCTTTAACCTGATAGGCCTCTGTTTCATTCTAATGAACTGATGCTGTGACAATAATACTATTTTTGCAAAGCAAGGCAATCAGGAGTTAGTTTAGAGTCCCCGGGACTGGAAAATATCCCCCAAGTTCCGGAAAATCAAGCCAAAGTTGGTCAAAATCACGATGCGCGTAAGACGGTCTCGGCTACTCTTTCGGGCTTAAAATGAAATGGGCTATATTTCGGCCCAAAGCCTCGAAAGTGAGCGTTCAAAAAGTTTTCCTGTGTCCATTTCACAAAACCAAGGCCAAGAGGAAATACGTTAGAGTCCCCGGGACTGTAAAATATCCCCCAAGTTCCGGGAAATCAAGCGGAAGTTGGTCAAAATCACGTTGCGCGCAAGGCGGTCTCGGCTACTCTTTCAGTTTTAAAGTGAAGTGGGGCTATATTTCGACCCCGCAGCTCGAAAGTGAGCGTTCAAAAAGTTTTCCTGTGTCCATTGCTCGGCCAACCAAGGCAATCAGGAGTTAGTTTAGAGTCCCCGGGACTGGAAAATATCGCCCCAGTTCCGGGAAATGGAGCCGAACTTGGTCAAAATCACGATGCGCTTAAGACGGTCTCGGCTACTCTTTAAGACTTAAAGTGAAGTGGGGCTATATGTTGGCCCAGAAGCTTTAAAGTGAGCGTTGAAAACGTTTTGCCGTTTCCATTTTACTGCAAACCAAGGCAATCAGGAGTTAGTTTAAAGTTGCCGGGTCTGGAAAATATCCCCCAAGTTCCGGGAAATCGAGGCGTAGTTTGTCAAAATCACGATTCGCATAAGGCGGTCTCGGCTACTCTTTCAGTCTTAAAGTGAAGTGGGGATAAACTTTTGGGCCCAGAAGCTGGAAAGTCAGCGTTCAAAAAGTTTTCCTGTTTCCATTTCACTCCAAACCAAGACAAGCAGCAGTTAGTTTAGAGTTCCCGGGACTGGAAAATATCCCCGAAGTTTCCGAAAATCGAGCTTAAGATAGCCAAAATTACGATGCGCGCAAGGCGGCCTCGGCTACTCTTTCAATCTTAAAATGAAGTGGGGCTAAACTTTTGGGCTCAGAAGCTGGAAAGTCAGCGTTAAAAAAGTTTTGCTGTTTCCATTTCACTCCAAACCAAGACAAGCAGCAGTTAGTTTAGAGTCCCCGGGACTGCAAAATATCCCCCAAGTTCCGGGAAATCAACCCGAAGTTTGTCAAAATCACGATGCGCGTAAGGCGGTCTCGGCTACCCTTTTAGTGTTAAAGTAAAGTGGGGCTATATTTTGGCCCAGAAGCTCGAAATTGAGAGTTCAAAAAGTTTTGCTGTGTCCATTTTACTGCAAACCAAGGCCATCAGGAATTAGTTTAGAGTCCTCAGAACTGGAATATATCCCCTAAGTTCCGGCAAATCGAGCCGAAGTTGCTCAAAATCAGGATGCGCATAAGTCGGTCTCGGCTACTCTTTCAGTCTTCAAGTGAAGTGGGGCTCTATTTCGGTCCAGAACCTCGAAAGTGTGCGTTCAAAAACTTGTGCTGTGTAAATTTCACTGCAAACCATGGCCATCAGGAGTTAGTTTAGAGTCCCCGGGACTGGAAAATATTCCCCAAGTTCCGGGAAATCGAGCAGAAGTTGATCAAAATGACGATGCGCGTAACGCGGTCTCGGCTACTCTTTGAGTCTTAAAGTGAAGTGTGGCTGTATTTCGGCCCACAAGCTCGACAGTGAGCGTTCAAAAAGTTTTGCTGTGTCCATTTCACTGCAAACCAAGGCCACCAGGCCTTAGTTTAGAGTACGCGGAAGTAGAAAATATCCCCCCAGTTCCGGAAAATCGAGCCCAAGTTAGTCAAAATCACGATGCGCGCAAGGCGGTCCCGGCTACTCTTTCAGTCCTAAAGTGAAGTTGCACTATA
This sequence comes from Orbicella franksi, assembly GCF_964199315.1. Taxonomy (NCBI): domain Eukaryota; kingdom Metazoa; phylum Cnidaria; class Anthozoa; order Scleractinia; family Merulinidae; genus Orbicella; species Orbicella franksi. The sequence continues at coordinate 23,564,734 of NC_138158.1, read as the reverse complement.
TTTCGGCCCAGAGGCTAGAAAGTGCGCATTCGAAAAGTTTTGCTGTGTCCATTTCACTGCAAAGCAAGGCCATCAGGAGTTAGTTGGGACTAGAAAATATTTCCCAAGTTCCGCCAGATCGAGACGAAGTTGGTCAAAGTCACGATGCGCGTAAGGCGCTCTCGGTTAGTCTTTCAGTCTTAAAATGAAGTGGGACTATATTTCGGCCGAGAAGCTCGACACCGAGCGTGCGCTCCTTTTGCCTGTGTACATATCACTGAAAACTAAGTTCATCATGAGTTAGCATAGAGTCCTTGGGACTGGAATATATTTTCCGAATACCGGCAAATCGAGCCAAAGATGCTCAAAATCAAGATGCGAGTAAGGCGGTGTCGGCTACTCTTTCACTCTGAAAATGAAGTGGGGCCATATTTCGGTTCAGCAAGCTTGACACCGAGCGTGCGCTCCTTTTGCCTGTGCCCTTTTCACTAAGAACTAAGTCCATCAGGAGATAGTTTAGAGTCCTCGAGACTGGAAACTATCCTCCAGGTTTCGGCAAATTGAGCCATAGTTTCTTAAAATTACGATAAGCGTACGGCAGTTTCGTTTACTCTTTCAGTTTTAAAATGAAGTGGGGCTTTATTTCGAGCTAGAAGCTCGACAGGGAGCGTGCGCTCCTGTTACCTGTGACCATTTTACTGAAAACTAAGGCTATCAGGAGTTACCTTAGAGTCCCCGGGACTGGAAAATATCCCCCAAGTTTTGGCAGATCGAGCCATAGTGGCTAAAAATGTCGATGCGCTTAAGGCGGTTTCGTCTACCCTTTCAGTCTTAAAATAAAGTGGGGCTACATTTCGGCCTACAACCTGGAAACCTAGCGTGCGCTCCTTTTACCTGTGTCCATTTCACTGAAAACCAAGGCAATCACGAGTTAGTTTAGAACTTCCGGGACTGGAAAATATCCCCCAAATCCCGAGAAATCAAGCCGAAGTTGGACAAATTTACCATGCGCGTAAGGCGGTCTCGGCTACTCTTTCAGTCTTAAAGTGAAGTGGGGCTATATTTCGGCCCAGAAGCTCGAAAGTGAACGTTCAAAAAGTTTGGCTGTGTCCATTTCACTGAAAACCAAGGCCATCAGGAATTAGTTTAGAGTGCCCGGGACTGGGAATTATTTCCCAAGTTCCGGGAAATCGAGCCGAAGTAACCCAAAATCACGATGCGCGTAAGGCAATCTCAGCTACTCTTTCAGTCTTAAAGTGAAGTAGGGCTATGCTTCGGCCCAGAAGCTCGAAAGTGAGCGTTCAAAAAGTTATCCTGTGCCCATTTCACTGCAAACCAAAGCCATCAGGAGTTAGTTTAGATTCCCCGGAACTGGAAAATATCCGCCAAGTTCCGCGACATCGAGACGAAGTTGGTCAAAATCACGATGCGCCTAAGGCGGTCTCGGCTACTCTTTCAGTCTTAAAGTGAAGTAGGGCTATATTTCGGTCCAGAAGCTGGAAAGTGATTGTTCAAAAAGGTTTCCTCTCTCAATTTAACTGAAAACCAAGGTCATCGTGGGTTAGTTTAGAGTGCCCGGGCCTGAAAAATATCCCTTAAGTTCCGGAAACTCGAGCCGAATTTGGTCAAAATCACGATGCGCCTAAGGCGGTCTCGGCTACTCTTTCAGTTTTAAAATGAAGTGGGGCTATATTTCTCCCCAGAATTTCGAAAATATGCGTTCAAAAAAATTGGCTGTGTCCATTTCACTGCAAACCAAGGCAATCAGGAATTACTTTAGAGTCCTTGGGACTGGAATATATGCCCGAAGTTTCGGGAAATCTAGCCGAAGTTGGTCAAAACCACGATGCGCGTAAGACGGTCTCGGCTACTCTTTCAGTCTTAAAGTGAAGTGGGGCTATATTTCGGCTCAGAAGCCTCGAAGAGGGCGTTCAAAAAGTTTTGCTCTCTCCATTTCAATGCAAACCAAGGCAATCAGGAATTACTTTAGAGTCCCCGGTACCGGAAAATATTCCCCATTTCCCGGGAAATCGAGCCAAAGTTGGTCACAATCACGATGCGCGTAAGGCGGTCTCCGCTACTCTTTCATTCTTAAAGTGAACTGGGGCAATATTTCCCCTAAGAAGCTTGAAAGTGAGCGTTCAGAAAGTTTTGCTGTGTCCATTTCACTCCAAAGCAAGGCCATCAGGAGTTACTTTAGAGTCCGCGGGATTGTAAAATATCCCCCAAGTTCCGGGAAATCGAGCCGAAGTTGGTCAAAATTGCGATGCGCGTAAGCCGGTCTCGGCTACTCTTTCAAAGTAAAGTGGAGCTATATTTCGGCCCAGAAGCTAGAAAGTGAGCGTTCAAAAAGTTTTGCTGTGTCCATTTTACTGCAGACCAAGGACGTCGAGGGACAGTTTAGAGTCCCCGGGAATGGAAAATATCCCCCATGTTCCGGGAAATTTAGCCAAAGTTGGTCAAAATCACGACGCGCGTACGGCGGTCTTGGCTACTCTTTCAGTCTTAAAGTGAAGTGGGGCAATATTTCGGCCCAGAAGCTCGAAACTGAGTGTTTTAAAAGTTTTGCTGTATGAATTTCACTACAAACCAAGGCCATCACGAGTTAGTTTAGAGACCCAGGGAGTGAAAAATATCCCCCAAATTCCGGGAAATTTAGCGGAAGTTTGTCAAAATCACAAGGGCGTAAGGCGGTCTTGTCCAATCTTTCAGTCTTAAAGTGAAGTGGGGCTATATTTCGCCCCAGAAGCTCGAAAGTGAGCCTTCAAAAAGTTTCCTGTGTCAATTTCACTTCGAACCAAAGCCATCAAGAGTTAGTTTAGAGTCCCAGCAACTGGAAAATATCCCGTAAGTGCCGAAAAATCAAGAGAAAGTTTGGCAAAATAAATAAGCGCGTAAGGCCGTCTCGGCTACTCTTTTAGTGTTAAAATAAAGTGGGGCTCTGTTTCGGCCCAGAAGCTCCAAAGTATGGGTTCAAAAAAATTTGCTGTGTCCATTTCACTGGAAACCAAGGCCGTCAGGAGTTAGTTTAGTGTTTCCGGGACTGATATATATCCCCCAGGTTCCGGGAAATCGAGCCGAAGTTAGTCAAAATCACGATTTGCGTAAGACAGACTCGGCTACTCTTACTCTTAAAAAGAAGTGGGGCTATATTTCGGCCCAGAAGCTCGAAGGTGAGTCTTCACAACGTTTTGCTCTGTCAGTTTCAATACTAAGCAAGGCGATCAGGAGTTAGTTTAGAGTCCCCGGGACTGGAAAATATCCCCCAAGTTCCGGGATATCGATCTGAAGTTGGTCAAAATCACGATGCGCGAAACGCAATCTCGGCTATTGTTTCAGTCTTAAAGTGAAGTGGGGCTATATTTCGGCCCAGAAGCTCGAAAGTGACCGTTTAAAAAGTTACGCTTTGTGCATTTAACTGCAAACAAAGGCCATCAGGAGTTAGTTTCAAGTCTCCCGGACTGGAAAATATCCGCCATGTTCCGGGAAATCGAGCTGAAGTTGGTCAAAATCAGGATGCCTGTAAGGCGGTCTCCGCTACTCTTTCAGTCTTAAAGTGAAGTGGGGCTATATTTCGGCCCAGAAGCTGCAAAGTGATCGTTAAAAATGTTATGCTCTGTGCATTTCACTGCAAACCAAGGCCATCAGGAGTTAGTTTAGAGTCCCCCGGACCGGAAAATATCCCCCAAGTTCCGGGAAATCGAGCTGAACTTGGTCAAAATCACGATGCGCGTAAGGCGGTCTCGGCTACTATTTCAGGGTTAAAGTCAAGTGGGCTTCTATTTAAGCCCACAAGCTAGAAGGTGAGTGTTAAAAAAGTTCTGCTCTGTCCATTTCTCCGAAAACCAAGGCCATAAGGAGTTAATTTAGAGCTCGCGGGACTCGAATATATCCGCCAAGCTCCGGGAAATCGACACGAAGTTGGTCAAAATCACGATTCGCGCAAGACGGTTTCGGCTACTCTTTCAGTCTTAAAGTAAAGTGGGCTATATTTCGGGCCAGAAGCTCGAAAGTGAGCGTTTAAAAAGTTTCGCTGTGTCCATTTCAATGCAAACGAAGACGATCAGGAGTTAGTTTAGGGTCTGCGGGACTGGAAACTATCCCCCGAATTCCGGGAAATCGAGCCGAAGTTGGTCAAAATGACAATGCGCGCAAGGCGGTCTCAGCTATTGTTTCAGTCTTAACGTGAAGTTGGGCTATATTTTAGGCCAGAAGCTCGAAGATAAGCGTTCAAAAAGGTTTTGCTGTGTCCATTTCACTGCAAACCAAGGCCATCAGTAATCAGTTTAGAGTCCACAGAACTGGAAAATATTCCCTAATTTCCGGCAAATCGAGCCGAAGTTGGTCAAAATCACGATGCGCATAAAGCGGACTCGCCTCATCTTTCACTCTTCAAGTGAAGTGGGGCTATATTTCGGCCTAGAAGCTCGAAACTGTGCTTTCAAAAAGTTTGGCTGTTTCAATTTCACTGCAAAACAAGGCCATCCGGACTTAGTTTAGAGTCCCTGGGACTAGAAAATATCCCCCAAGTCCCGGGAAATCAAGCCGAAGATGGCCAAAATCACGATGCGCGTAAGGCGGTGTCGGCTACTCTTTAAGTCTTAAAGTGAAGTGGGGCTATGTTTCGGCCCAGAAGCTCGAAAGAAAGCGTTTAAAAAGTTTTCCTGTGTCCATTTCACTGCAAACCAGGGCCATCAGGAGTTAGTTTAGAGTCCCCGGGACTGGAAAATATCCCCCAAGTTACGGGAAATCGAGCTAAATTTGGTCAAAATCACCATGCGCATAAGCCGGTCTCGGCTACTCTATCAGTCTTAAAGTAAAGTTGGGCTATATTTTTTTCCAGAAACTCACAAGTGAGCGTTTAAAAAGTTCTGCTAAGTCCACTTCACTGCAAACCACGACAATGAGGAGTTAGTTTAGAAATCCCGGGACTGGAAAATATCCTCGAAGTTGCGGGAAATCGAGCCTAAGTTAGTGAAAATCACGATGCGCGGAAGGCGTTCTTTGCTACTCTTTCCGTCTTAAAGTGAAGTGGGGCTAAATTTCGGCCTAGAAGCTCGACACCGAGCGAGCGCTCCTTTTATCTGTGTCCATTTTAGTCAAAATTAAGGCCATCAGAAGTTAGTTTAGAGTCCCCGGGACTGTAAAATATCAACCAAAATCCGGCAAATCAACCAAAGTTGCTGAAAATCACGATGTGCGTAAGAGTTTATGGTACTCTTACCGTTTTAAATTAAAGTGGGGCTATATTTCGGCCTAGAAGCTCCACACCTAGCGTCCGCTTCGTTTACCTCTGTCCTTTTCACTTAATAATACGGCAATCAGGAGTTAGTTTAGAGTCCCCGGGACTGAAAAATATCCCCCTAGTCCCCGCAAATCCAGCCAAAGATGCTCAAAAATCACCATTCGCGTAAGGCGGTCTCGGCTACTCTTTTAGTCTTAAAATGAAGTGGGGCTATATTTCGGCATAGAAGCTCGACACGTAGCTTGCGCTTCTTTAACCTGTGTCCATTTCAGCAAAAAATAAAGACATCAGGGTTTAGTTTAGAGATTCCGGCACTGGAAAATATCCCCCAATTTCCGAAAAATCGAGCCGAAGTTGATCAAAATCACGATGCGCGTAAGGCGGTCTCGGCTACTCTTTCAGTCTTGAAGTGAGGTGGGGCTACATTGCTGCCCAAGAGCTAGAAAGTGAGCGTTCAAAAAGTTTTGCTGTGTCCATTTCATTGCAAACCAAGGCCATCAGGAATTAGTTTAGAGTCCACAGAACTGGAAAATATTCCCTAAGTTCCGGCCAATCGAGCCGAAGTTGGTCAAAATCACGATGCGCGTAAGGCGGCCTCGGCTCATCTTTCACTCCTCAAGTGAAGTGGGGCTATATTTCGGCCGAGAAGCTCGAAACTCTGCGTTCAAAAACTTTTGCTGTTTTAATTTCACTGCAAAACAAGGTCATCAGGACTTAGTTTATAGTCCCCGGGACTAGAAAATATCCCCCAAGTCCCGGGAAATCAAGCCGAAGATGGTCAAAATCACGATGCGCGTAAGGCGTTCTCGGCAACCCTTTAAGTCTTAAAGTGAAGTGGGGTTATATTTCGGCCCAGAAGGTCCAAAGTGAGCGTCCACTTCACTGCAAAGCAAGGCCATCAGGAGTTAGTTTAGAGTCCTCGGGACTGGAAAATACCCCCCAAGTTCCGGAATACCAAGCCAAAGTTGGTCAAAATCACGATGCGCGTAAGACGGTGTCGGCTACTCTTTCAGGCTTAAAGTGAAGTGGGGCTATATTCGTCTCAGAAGCTTGAAGGTGAGCGTTTAAAATGTTTTGCTCTGTCCATTTCAATGCAAACCAAGGCGATCGGAAGTTAGTTTACAGTCCCCGGGAGTGAGAAATATCCACAAGTTCCGGCAAATTGAGCCAAAGTTGCTCAAAATCACGATGCGCGTAAGGCCGTTTCGTCTATTTTTTCGGTCTTAAAATGAAGTGGGGCTATATTTCGACCTAGAAGCTCGACACCGAACGTGTGCCCCTTTTACCTGTGTCCATTTTACTGAAAACCAAGGCCATCAGGAGTCAGTTTAGAGTCCCCGGTACTGGAAAATATCCCCCAAATTTGGGCAACTAGAGCCAAAGTTAGTGAAAATAATTATGCGCGTGTGGCGGTTTCGTCTACTCTTTCAGGCTTAAAATGTAGTGGGGCTATATTTCGGCCTAGAAGCTCGACACCGAGCGTGCGCTCTATTTACCTGTGTCCATTTCAAGGAAAACTAAGGCCATCAGGAGTTAGTTTGGAGTCCCCAGGACTGGAAATTATCCCCCAAGTTTCGGCAAATCTTATCAGGGATGCTCAAAATCACCATGCGCGTGAGAATGTCTCGGCTACTCTTTCAGTCTTAAAATAAAGGTGGCCTATATTTCGGCCTATAAGCTCGACACTGAGCGTGCGCTCCTTTTACCTCTGTCCGTTTCAATGGAAACTAAGGCCATCAGGAGTTAGTTTAGAGTTCCTTGAAGTTTAAGATATCCCCCAACTTCCGGCAAATCGAGCCAAAGGTTCTCAAAATCACGATGCGCGTAAGGTGGTCTAGGCAACTCTTTACGTCTTAAAATGAGGCAAGGCTACATTTCGGGCTAGAAACTTGACACCGAGCGTGCGCTCCTTTTACCTGTGTCCATTTCACTGAAAACTAAGGTAATCAGGAGTTAGTTTAGAGCTCCCAAAGCTGGAAAATAACCCCCAAGTTCCGGGAAATCGAGCCATAGAGGCTCAAAATCACGATGCGCGTAAGGCGGTCTCGTCTACTCTTTCAGCCTTAAAATGAAATGGGCTATATTTCGGCCCAAAGGCTCGATAGTGAGCGTTCAAAAAGTTTTGCTGTGTCCATTTCACTGCAAACCAAGGCCAAGAGGAAATACGTTAGAATCCCCGGGACTGTAAAATATCCCCCTATTTCCGGGAAATCAACCCGAAGTTTGTCAAAATCACGATGCGCGTAAGGCGCTCTCGGCTACCCTTTTAGTGTTAAAGTAAAGTGGGGCTATATTTTGGCCCAGAAGCTCGAAATTGAGCGTTCAAAAAGTTTTGCTGTGTCCATTTTACTGCAAACCAAGGCCATCAGGAATTAGTTTAGAGTTCTCACAACTGGAATATATCCCCTAAGTTCCGGCAAATCGAGCCGAAGTTTCTCAAAATCAGGATGCCCGTAAGTCGGTCTCGGCTACTCTTTCAGTCTTCAAGTGAAGTGGGGCTCTATTTCGGTCCAGAACCTCGAAAGTGTGCGTTCAAAAACTTGTGCTGTGTAAATTGCACTGCAAACCATGGCCATCAGGAGTTAGTTTAGAGTCCCCGGGACTGGAAAATATTCCCCAAGTTCCGGGAAATCGAGCACAACTTGCTCAAAATGACGATGCGCGTAACGCGGTCTCGGCTACTCTTTGAGTCTTAAAGTGAAGTGTGGCTGTATTTCGGCCCACAAGCTCGAAAGTGAGCGTTCAAAAAGTTTTGCTGTGTCCATTTCACTGCAAACCAAGGCCACCAGGCGTTAGTTTAGAGTACGCGGAAGTAGAAAATATCCCCCCAGTTCCCGGAAATCGAGCCCAAGTTGGTCCAAATCACGATGCGCGCAAGGCGGTCCCGGCTACTCTTTCCGTCTTAAAGTGAAGTTGCGCTATATTTCGGCCCAGAGGCTCGAAAGTGCGCATTCGAAAAGTTTTGCTGTGTCCATTTCACTGCAAAGCAAGGCCATCAGGAGTTAGTTTAGAGCCCTTGGGACTAGAAAATATTTCCCAAGTTGCGCCAGATCGAGCCGAAGTTGGTCAAAGTCACGATGCGCGTAAGGCGCTCTCGGTTAGTCTTTCAGTCTTAAAGTAAAGTTGGGCTATAGTTCGGCCAAGAAGCTCGAAAGTGCGCGTTCAAAAAGTTTTGCTCTGTCCGTTTCACTGGAAACCAAGGCCGTCAGGAGTTAGTTTAGAGTCCCCGGGACTGGAAAATATTCCCAAGTTTCAGGAAATCGCGCCGAAGATGATCAAAATCACCATCCGCGTAACGGGCACTCGGCTATTCTTTCAGTCTTAAATTTAAGTAGGGCTATATTTCGGCCCTGAAGCTCGAAGGTGAGCGTTCAGAATGTTTTGCTGTGTTTATTAAATTGGAAAGCAAGGTCATCGGGAGTTAGTTTAGCGTGCCCGGGACTTTAAATTATTCGCCAACTTCCGGGAAATCCAGCAAAAGTGGCCCAAAATCACGATGCGCGTAAGGCGGTCTCGGCTACTCTTTCAGTCTTAAAATTAAGGGGGCTATATTTCGACCTAGTAGCTCGAGACCGGGCGTGCGCTGATTTTACCTGTGTCCATTTCACTAACATTTTAAGCGATCAGGTGTTAGTTCAGAGTCCTTGGGACTGGAAAATATTTCCCAAATTCTGGCAGATCGAGCCAAAGTTGCGCAAAATCACGATGCGCGTAAGGCGGTCTCGGCTACTCTTTCAGTCTTAAAATGAAGTGGGGCTATATTTCAGCCGAGAAGCTCGAGAGCGAGCGTGCGCTCCTTTTGCCTGTGTACATATCACAGAAAACTAAGTTCATCATGAGTTAGTATAGAGTCCTTGGGACTGCAAAATATTCCCCGAATTCCGGCAAATCGAGCCAAAGATGCTCAAAATCAAGAGCGAGTAAGGTGGTCTCGGCTACTCTTTCAGTCTTAAAATGAAGTGGGGCTATATTTTGGCCGAGAAGCTTGACACCGAGCGTGCGCTCCTTTTGCCTGTGTACATATCACTGAAAACTAACTTCATCATGAGTTAGCATAGAGTCCTCTGGACTGGAAAATATTCCCCGAATTCCGGCAAATCGAGCCAAAGATGCGGAAAATCAAGATGCGAAAAAGGCGGTTTCGGCTACTCTTTCACTCTGAAAATGAAGTGGGGCCATATTTCGGTTCTACAAGCTTGACACCGAGCGTGCGCTCCTTTTGCCTGTGTCCTTTTCACTAAGAACTAAGTACATCAGGAGATAGTTTAGAGTCCTCGAGACTGGAAACTATCCTCCAAGTTTCGGCAAATTGAGCCATAGTTTCTTAAAATTACGATAAGCGTACGGCAGTTTCGTTTACTCTTTCAGTCTTAAAATGAAGTGGGGCTTTATTTCGAGCTAGAAGCTCGACAGGGAGCGTGCGCTCCTGTTACCTGTGACCATTTTACTGAAAAGTAAGGTTATCAGGAGTTAGCTTAGAGTCTCCGGGACTGGAAAATATTCCCCAAGTTTTGGCAGATCGAGCCATAGTGGCTAAAAATGTCGATGCGCTTAAGGCGGTTTCGTCTACCCTTTCAGTCTTAAAATAAAGTGCGGCTAGATTTCGGCCTACAACATGGAAACCTAGCGTGCGCTCCTTTTACCTGTGTCCATTTCACTGAAAACCAAGGCAATCACGAGTTAGTTTAGAGCTTCCGGGACTGGAAAATATCCCCCAAACCCCGAGAAATCAAGCCGAAGTTGGACAAATTTACCATGCGCGTAAGGCGGTCTCGGCTACTCTTTCAGTCTTAAAGTGAAGTGGGGCTATATTTCGGCCCAGAAGCTCGAAAGTGAACGTTCAAAAAGTTTGGCTGTGTCCATTTCACTGAAAACCAAGGCCATCAGGAATTAGTTTAGAGTGCCCGGGACTGGGAATTATTTCCCAAGTTCCGGGAAATCGAGCCGAAGTAACCCAAAATCACGATGCGCGTAAGGCAATCTCAGCTACTCTTTCAGTCTTAAAGTGAAGTAGGGCTAAGCTTCGGCCCAGAAGCTCGAAAGTGAGCGTTCAAAAAGTTATCCTGTGCCCATTTCACTGCAAACCAAAGCCATCAGGAGTTAGTTTAGAGTCCCCGAGACTGGAAAATATCCCCCAAGTTCCGCGAAATCGAGACGAAGTTGGTGAAAATCACGATGCGCGTAAGACGGTCTCGGCTACTCTTTCAGTCTTAAAGTGAACTGGGGCTATATTTCGGATCAGAAGCCCGAAGGGGAGCGTTGAAAAAGTTTTGCTCTCTCCATTTCAATGCAAACCAAGGTAATCAGGAGTTACTTTAGAGTCCCCGGTACCGGAAAATATTCCCCATTTCCCGGGAAATCGCGCCCAAGTTGGTCAAAATCACGATGCGCGTAAGGTGGTCTCGGCTATTCTTTCGTTCTTAAAGTGAGCTGGGGCTATATTTGGGGCCAGAAGCTAGAAAGTGAAAGTTCAAAAAGTTTTGCTGTGTCCATTTCACCGGAAACCAAGCCAAGTCAGCAGATTGTTTACAGTGTTCGGGACATCAAAATATCCCCCAAGTCCCGGGAAATCGAGCCGAAGTTTGTCAAAATCACGATGCGCGTAAAGCAGTGTCGGCTACTCTTTCAGTCTTAAAGTTAAGTGGGGCTATATTTCGACCCATAAGCTCCAAAGTGAGCGTTCAAAAAGTTTTGCTCTGTCCATTTAGCTGCAAACTAAGGCCATCGGAAGTTAGTTTAGCTTCCCCGGGAATTGAAAATATTCGCCAACTTTTGGGAAATCGAGCCGAAGTTGGTCAAAATTACGATGCGCGTAAGGCGGTCTCGGCTACTCTTTCAGTCTTAAAGTGAAGTAGGGCTATATTTCGGCCGAGAAGCTCGAAAGTGAGCGTTCAAAAAAATGTGCTGTGTCCATTTCACTGCAAACCAAGGCCATCAGCAGTTAGTTTAGAGTGCCCGGGACCGGAATATATCCCCGAAGTTCCGGGAAATCGAACGGAAGTTGGTCAAAATCACGATGCGCGTAAGACGGTCTCGGCTACTCTTTCAGTCTTAAAGTAAAGTGGGGCTATATTTCGGCCCAGAAGCTCGAAAGTAACCCTTTAAAAAGTTACGTTTTCTGTATTTAACTACAAACCAAGGCCATCAGGAGTTAGTTTAAAGTCCCCCGGACTGGAAAATATCCCCGAAGTTCCGGAAAATCGAGCTGAACTTGGTCAAAATCACGATACTCGTAAGGCGGTCTCGGCTACTATTTCAGTCTTAAAGTGAAGTACGGTTGTATTTCGGCCCGGAAGCTCGAAACTGAGCGTTCAAAAAGTTTTCCTGCTTCCATTTCACTGCAAACCAAGGCCATCAGGAGTTAGTTTAGACTCCTCGGGACTGGAAAATATCGCCCAAGTTCGGGGAAATCGAGCCGAATTTTTTCAAAATCACGATGCGCGTAAGGCGGTCTCGGCTACTCTTTCATTCTTAAAGTGAACTGGGGCTGTATTTCGGCCCAGAAGCTAGAAAGTGAAAGTTCAAAAAGTTTTGCTGTGTTCATTTCACTGCAAACCAAGGCCATCACGAGTTAGTCTAGACTGCTCGGAACTGGAAAATATGGCCCAAGTTCGGAGAAATCGAGCCGAATTTTGTCAAAATCACGATGCGCGTAAGGCGGTCTCGGCTACTCTTTCATTCTTAAAGTGAACTGCGGCTATATTTCGGCCCAGAAGCTAGAAAGTGAAAGTTCAAAAAGTTTTGCTGTGTCCATTTCACCGCAAACCAAGCCACATCAGCAGATTGTTTACAGTGTCCGGGACATCAAAATATCCCCCAAGTTCCGGGAAATCGAGCCAAAGTTTGTCAAAATCACGATGCGCGTAAAGCAGTCTCGGCTACTCTTTTAGTCTTAAAGTGACGTGGCTGTATATTTCGGCCCAGAAGCTCGAAAGTGAGCGTTCAAAAAGTTATGCTGTGCCCATTTCACTGCAAAGCAAGGGCCTCAGGAACAAGTTTAAAGTCCCCGGAACTGGAAAATATCCCCCAAGTTCCACGAAATCGAGACGAAGTTCGTCAAAATAACGATTCGCGTAAGGCGGTCTCGGCTACTCTTTCAGTCGTAAAGTGAAGTAGGGCTATATTTCGGTCCACAAGCTCGAAAGTGAGCGTTCAAAAAGTTTTCCTCTCTCAATTTAACTGAAAACCAAGGCCATCATGAGTTAGTTTAGAGTCCATGCGACTGGAAAATATCCCTTAAGTTCTGGCAACTCAAGCCGAAGTTGGTCAAAATCACGATGCGTCTAAGGCGGTCTCGGCTACTATTTCAGTCTTAAAGTGAAGTGGGGCTATATTTCGGCCCAGAATTGCGAAAGTAACCGTTCAAAAAGATTTGCTGTGTCCATTTCACTGCAGACCAAGGCCATCAGGGGTTACTTTAGAGTCCTTGGGACTTGAATATATCCCCGAAGTTTCGGGAAATCGAGCCGAAGTTGGTCAAAATCACGATGCGCGTAAGACGGTCTCGGCTACTCTTTCAGTCTTAAAGTGAACTGGTGCTATATTTCGGCTCAGAAGCCCGAAGGGGAGCGTTGAAAAAGTTTTGCTCTCTCCATTTCAATGCAAAGCAAGGCAATCAGGAGTTACTTTAGAGTCCCCGGTACCGGAAAATATTCCCCATTTCCCGGGAAATCGCGCCAAAGTTGCTCAAAATCACGATGCGCGTAAGGCGGTCTCGCTTATTCTTTCATTCTTAAAGTGAGCTCGGGCTATATTTGGGGCCAGAAGCTAGAAAGTGAAAGTTCAAAAAGTTTTGCTGTGTCCATTTCACTGCAAACGAAGCCACATCAGCAGATTGTTTACAGTGTTCGGGACATCAAAATATCCCCCAAGTCCCGGGAAATCGAGCCGAAGTTTGTCAAAATCACGATGCGCGTAAGGCGGGCTCGGCTGCTCTTTTAGTCTTAAAGTAAAGTGGGGCTATATCTCGCCCCAGAAGCTCGAAAATGAGCGTACAAAAAGCCTTGCTGTGTCCAGTTTACTGCAGACCAAGGACGTCGGGGGTCAGTTTAGAGTCCCCGGCAATGGAAAATATCCCCCAAGTTCCGGGAAATTTAGCCGAGGTTGGTCAAAATCACGACGCGCGTACGCGGTCTCGGCTACTCTTTCAGTCTTAAAGTGAAGTGGGGCAATATTTCGGCCCAGAAGCTCGAAACTGAGTGTTTAAAAAGTTTTCCTGTGTCAATTTCACTGCAAACCAAGGGCATCAGGAGTTAGTATAGAGACCCAGGGAGTGGAAAATATCCCCCAAAGTCCGGGAAATTTAGCCGAAGTTTGTCAAAATCACCATGGGCGTAACACGGGCTTGGCTAATCTTTCAGTCTTAAAGTGAAGTGGGGCTATATTTCGCCCCAGAAGCTCGAGTGTGAGCGTTCAAAAAGTTTTCCCTTGTCAAGTTCACTTCAAACCAAGGTGATCAGGAGTTAGTTTAGGGTCCCCAGGACTGGAAAATATCCCCCAAGTTCCGGGATATCGATCCGAAGTTAGTCAAAATCACGATTTGCGAAACGAGGGTCGGCTATTGTTGCAGTCTTAAAGTGAAGTGGGGCTATATTTCAGCCCAGAAGCTCGAAAGTGACCGTTTAAAAAGGTACCCTTCGTGCCTTTAACTGCAAAAAAAGGCCATCAGGAGTTATTTTAAAGTGCCCCGGACTGGAAAATATCCCCCAAGTTCCGGGAAATCGAGCTCAACTTGGTCAAAATCACGATGTCTGTAAGGCGGTCTCGGCTATTCTTTCAGTCTTCAAGTGAAGTGGGGCTCTATTTTGGCGCAGAAGCTCGAAGATGAGCGTTCAAAAAGTTTTGCTGTGTCCATTCCATTGCAAACCAAGGCCATCAGGAATTAGTTTAGAGTCCACAGAACTGGAAAATATTCCCTAAGTTCCGGCCAATCGAGCCGAAGTTGGTCAAAATCACGATGCGCGTAAGGCGGACTCGGCTCATCTTTCACTCCTCAAGTGAAGTGGGGCTATATTTCGGCCCAGAAGCTCGAAACTCTGCTCTCAAAAACTTTTGGTGTTTCAATTTCACTGCAAAACAAGGTCATGAGGACTTAGTTTATAGTCCCCGGGACTAGAAAATATCCCCCAAGTCCCGGGAAATCAAGCCGAAGATGGTCAAAATCACGATGCGCGTGAAGCGGTCTCGACAACTCTTGAAGTCTTAAAGTGAAGTGGGGTTATATTTCGGCCCAGAAGGTCCAAAGTGAGCGTTGAAAAAGTTTTGCTGTGTCCACTTTACTGCAAAGCAAGGCAATCAGGAGTTAGTTTAGAGTCCCCGGGACTGGAAAATATCCCCCAAGTTCCGGAAAATAGAGCCAAAGTTGGTCAAAATCACGATGCGCGTAAGACGGTGTCGGCTACTCTTTCAGGCTTAAAGTGAAGTGGGGCTATATTCGGCTCAGAAAATTGAAGGTGCGCGTTTAAAATATTTATCTCTGTCCATTGCAATGCAAACCAAGGCGATCGGGAGTTAGTTTACAGTCCCCGGGACTGAAAAATATCCGACAAGTTCCGACAAATTGAGCCAAAGTTGCTCAAAATCACGATGCGCGTAAGGCCGTTTCGTCTATTTTTTCAGTCTTAAAATGAAGTGGGGCTATATTTCGACCTAGAAGCTCGGCACCGAGCGTGCGCTAATTTAATCTGTGTCGATTTCACTGAAAACTAAGGCAATCAGGACTTAGTTTAGAGTCCCCGGGACTGAAAATTATTCCCTAAATTAAGGCAAATCGAGCCAAAGTTCCATAAAATCACGATGGGCGTAAGGCGCTCCCGGCTACTCCTTCAGTCTTAAAATGAAGTGGGGCTATATTTCGACCTAGAAGCTCGACACCGAACGTGTGCCCCTTTTACCTGTGTCCATTTTACTGAAAACCAAGGCCATCAGGAGTCAGTTTAGCGTCCCCGGTACTGGAAAATATCTCCCAAATTTGGGCAACTAGAGCCAAAGTTGGTGAAAATAATTATGCGCGCTAGGCCGTTTCGTCTACTCTTTCAGGCTTAAAATGTAGTGGGGCTATATTTCGGCCTAGAAGCTCGACACCGAGCGTGCGGTCTATTTACCTGTGTCCATTACTCGGAAAACTAAGGCCATCAGGAGTTAGTTTGGAGTCCCCAGGACTGGAAAATATCCCCCAAGTTTCGGCAAACGTATCAGGGATGCTCAAAATCACGATGCGCGTGAGAATGTCTCGGCTACTCTTTCAGTCTTAAAATAAAGGTGGCCTATATTTCGGCCTGTAAGCTCGACACCGAGCGTGCGCTCCTTTTACCTCTGTCCGTTTCAATGGAAACTAAGACCATCAGGAGTTACTTTAGAGTTCCTTGAAGTTTAAAACGTCCCCCAACTTCCGGCAAATCGAGCCAAAGTTTCGCAAAATCACGATGTAAGGTGGTCTAGGCTACTCTTTCAGTTTCAAAATGAGGCAAGGCTACATTTCGGGCTAGAAACTTGACACCGAGCGTGCGCTCCTTTTACCTGTGTCCATTTCACTGAAAACTAAGGCAATCAGGAGTTAGTTTAGAGCTCCCAAAGCTGGAAAATACCCCCCAAGTTCCGGGAAATCGAGCCATAGAGGCTCAAAATCACGATGCACGTAAGGCGGTCTCGTCTACTCTTTCAGCCTTAAAATGAAATGGGCTATATTTCGGCCCAAAGCCTCGATAGTGAGCGTTCAAAAAGTTTTCCTGTGTCCAGTTCACTGCAAACCAAGGCAGACGGGAAATACGTTAGAGTCCCCGGCACTGTAAAATATCCCCCAAGTTCCGGGAAATCAAGCGCAAGTTGGTCAAAATCACGTTGCGCGCAAGGCGGTCTCGGCTACTCTTTCAGTTTTAAAGTGAAGTGGGGCTATATTTCGACCCAGCAGCTCGAAAGTGAGCGTTCAAAAAGTTTTCCTGTGTCCATTGCTCGGCCAACCAAGGCAATCAGGAGTTAGTTTAGAGTCCCTGGGACTGGAAAATATCCCCCCAGTTCCGGGAAATGGAGTCGAACTTGGTCAAAATCACGATGCGCTTAAGACGGTCTGGGCTACTCTTTAAGTCTTAAAGGTGAAGTGGGGCTATATGTTGGCCCAGAAGCTTTAAAGTGAGCGTTGAAAAAGTTTTGCCGTTTCCATTTTACTGCAAACCAAGGCAATCAGGAGTTAGTTTAAAGTTGCCGGGTCTGGAAAATATCCCCCAAGTTCCGGGAAATCGAGGCGTAGTTTGTCAAAATCACGATTCGCATAAGGCGGTCTCGGCTACTCTTTCAGTCTTAAAGTGAAGTGTGGCTATATTTTGGCCCAGAAGCTCGCACTAGAGCGTTAAAAAAGTTTTCCTGTGTCCATTTCACTGCAAAGCAAGGCCATCAGGAGTTAGTTTAGAGTCTCCGGGACTGGAAAATATCCCCCAAGTTTCCGAAAATCGAGCTTAAGCTAGTCAAAATTACGATGCGCATAAGGCGGCTTCGGCTACTCTTTTAATCTTAAAATGAAGTGGGGCTAAACTTTTGGGCCCAGAAGCTGGAAAGTCAGCGTTCAAAAAGTTCTGCTGTTTCCATTTCACTCCAAAATAAGACAAGCAGGAGTTAGTTGAGAGTCCCCGGGACTGGAAAATATCCCCTAAGTTCCGGGAAATCAACCCGAAGTTTGTCAAAATCACGATGCGCGTAAGGCGGTCTCGGCTACCCTTTTAGTGTTAAAGTAAAGTGGGGCTATATTTTGGCCCAGAAGCTCGAAAGTGAGCGTTGAAAAAGTTTTGCTGTGTCTATTTTACTGCAAACCAAGGCCATCAGGAATTAGTTTAGAGTCCTCAGAACTGGAATATATCCCCTAAGTTCCGGCAAATCGAGCCGAAGTTGCTCAAAATCAGGATGCGCGTAAGTCGGTCTCGGCTACTCTTTCAGTCTTCAAGTGAACTGGTGCTCTATTTCCGTCCAGAACCTCGAAAGTGTGCGTTCAAAAACTTGTGCTGTGTAAATTGCACTGCAAACCATGGCCATCAGGAGTTAGTCTAGAGTCCCCGGGACTGGAAAATATTCCCCAAGTTCCGGGAAATCGAGCAGAAGTTGATCCAAATCACGATGCGCGTAACGCGGTCTCGGCTACTCTTTCAGTCTTAAAGTGAAGTGTGGCTGTATTTCGGCCCACAAGCTCGAAAGTGAGCGTTCAAAAAGTTTTGCTGTGTCCATTTCACTGCAAACCAAGGCCACCAGGCGTTAGTTTAGAGTACGCGGAAGTAGAAAATATCCCCCCAGTTCCCGGAAATCGAGCCCAAGTTGGTCCAAATCACGATGCGCGCAAGGCGGTCCCGGCTACTCTTTCAGTCTTAAAGTGAAGTTGCGCTATATTTCGGCCCAGAGGCTCGAAAGTGCGCATTTGAAACGTTTTGCTGTGTCCATTTCACTGCAAAGCAAGGCCATCAGGAGTTGGTTTAGAGCCCTTGGGACTAGAAAATATTTCCCAAGTTGCGCCAGATCGAGCCGAAGTTGGTCAAAGTCACGATGCGCATAAGGCGCTCTCCATTAGTCTCTCAGTCTTAAAGTGAAGTTGGGCTATAGTTCGGCCAAGAAGCTCGAAAGTGCGCGTTCAAAATGTTTTGCTCTGTCCCTTTCACTGGAAACCAAGGCCGTCAGGAGTTCGTTTACAGTCCCTGGGACTGGAAAATATTCTCCAAGTTCCAGGAAATCGCGCCGAAGTTGATCAAAATCACCATGCGTATAACGGGCTCTCGGCTATTCTTTCAGTCTTAAATTTAAGCAGGGCTATATTTCGGCCCTGAAGCTCGAAGGTGAGCGTTCAGAATGTTTTGCTGTGTTCACTAAATTGGAAACCAAGGTCATCGGGAGTTAGTTTAGCGTGCCCGGGACTTGAAATTATTCGCCAACTTCCGGGAAATCCAGCAAAAGTGGCCCAAAATCACGATGCGCATAAGGCGGTCTCGGCTACTCTTTCAGTCTTAAAATGAAGTGGGGCTATATTTCGGCCGAGAAGCTCGACACCGAGCGTGCGCTCCTTTTGCCTGTGTACATATCACTGAAAACTAAGTTCATCATGAGTTAGCATAGAGTCCTCGGGACTGGAAAATATTCCCCGAATTCCGGAAAATCGAGCCAAAGTAGCTCAAAATCACGATGCGCGTAAGGCGGTCTCGGCTACTCTTTCAGTCTTAAAATGAAGTGGGGCTATATTTCGGCCGAGAAGCTCGACACCGAGCGTGCGCTCCTTTTGCCTGTGTCCATATCACAGAAAACTAAGTTCATCGTGAGTTAGCATAGAGTCCTCGGGACTCGAAATTATTCCCCGAATTCCGGCAAATCGAGCCAAAGATGCTCAAAATCAAGATGCGAGTAAGGCGGTGTCGGCTACTCTTTCACTCTAAAAATGAAGTGGGGCCATATTTCGGTTCTAGAAGCTTGACACCGAGCGTGCGCTCCTTTTGCCTGTGTCCTTTTCACTAAGAACTAAGTACATCAGGAGATAGTTTAGAGTCCTCGAGACTGGAAACTATCCTCCAAGTTTCGGCAAATTGAGCCATAGTTTCTTAAAATTACGATAAGCGTACGGCAGTTTCGTTTACGCTTTTAGTCTTAAAATGAAGTGGGGCTTTATTTCGAGCTAGAAGCTCGACAGGGAGCGTGCGCTCCTGTTACCTGTGACCATTTTACTGAAAAGTAAGGTTATTAGGAGTTAGCTTAGAGTCTCCGGGACTGGAAAATATCCCCCAAGTTTTGGCAGATCGAGCCATAGTGGCTAAAAATGTCGATGCGCTTAAGGCGGTTTCGTCTACCCTTTCAGTCTTAAAATAAAGTGGGGCTAGATTTCGGCCTACAACATGGAAACCTAGCGTGCGCTCCTTTTACCTGTGTCCATTTCACTGAAAACCAAGGCAATCACGAGTTAGTTTAGAGCTTCCGGGACTGGAAAATATCCCCCAAACCCCGAGAAATCAAGCCGAAGTTGGATAAATTTACCATGCGCGTAAGGCGGTGTCGGCTACTCTTTCAGTCTTAAAGTGAGGTGGGGCTATATTTCGGCCCACAAGCTCGAAAGTGAACGTTCAAAAAGTTTGGCTGTGTCCATTTCACTGAAAACCAAGGCCATCAGGAATTAGTTTAGAGTGCCCGGGACTGGGAATTATTTCCCAAGTTCCGGGAAATCGAGCCGAAGTAACCCAAAATCACGATGCGCGTAAGGCAATCTCAGCTACTCTTTCAGTCTTAAAGTGAAGTAAAGCTATGCTTCGGCCCAGAAGCTCGAAAGTGAGCGTTCAAAAAGTTATCCTGTGCCCATTTCACTGCAAACCAAAGCCATCAGGAGTTAGTTTAGAGTCCCCGGAACTGGAAAATACCCCCAAGTTCCGCGAAATCGAGACGAAGTTGGTCAAAATCACGATGCGCGTAAGGCGGTCTCGGCTACTCTTTCAGTGGTAAAGTGAAGTAGGGCTATATTTCGGTCCAGAAGCTCGAAAGTGAGCGTTGAAAAAGTTTTCCTCTCTCAATTTAACTGAAAACCAAGGCCATCATGAGTTAGTTTGGAGTCCATGCGACTGGAAAATATCGCTTAAGGTCTGGCAACTCAAGCCGAAGTTGGTCAAAATCACGATGCGTCTAAGGGTGTCTCGGCTACTCTTTCAGTCTTAAAGTGAAGGGGGGCTATATTTCGGCCCAGAATTTTGAAAGAAAGCGTTCAAAAAAATTTGCTGTGTCCATTTCACTGCAGACCAAGGCCATCAGGGGTTACTTTAGAGTTCTTGGGACTTGAATATATCCCCGAAGTTTCGGGAAATCGAGCCGATGTTGGTCAAAATCACGATGCGCGTAAGACGGTCTCGGCTACTCTTTCAGTCTTAAAGTGAACTGGGGCTATATTTCCGATCAGAAGCCCGAAGGGGAGCGTTGAAAAAGTTTTGCTCTCTCCATTTCAATGCAAACCAAGGTAATCAGGAGTTACTTTAGAGTCCCCGGTACCGGAAAATATTCCCCATTTCCCGGGAAATCGCGCCAAAGTTGGTCAAAATCACGATGCGCGTAAGGCGGTCTCGGCTACTCTTTCATTCTTAAAGTGAACTGGGGCTATATTTCGGCCCAGAAGCTAGAAAGTGAAAGTTCAAATAGTTTTGCTGTGTCCATTTCACCGCAAACGAAGCCACATCAGCAGATTGTTTACAGTGTTCGGGACATCAAAATATCCCCCAAGTTCCGGGAAATCGAGCCGAAGTATCCCAAAATCACGATGCGCGTAAAGCAGTCCGGCTACTCTTTCAGTCTTAAAGTTAAGTGGGCTATATTTCGACCCATAAGCTCCAAAGTGAGCGTTCAAAAAGTTTTGCTCTGTCCATTTAGCTGCAAACTAAGGCCATCGGAAGTTAGTTTAGCTTCCCCGGGAATTGAAAATATTCGCCAACTTTTGGGAAATCGAGCCGAAGTTGGTCAAAATTACGATGCGCGTAAGGCGGTCTCGGCTACTCTTTCAGTCTTAAAGTGAAGTAGGGCTATATTTCGGCCGAGAAGCTCGAAAGTGAGCGTTCAAAAAAATGTGCTGTGTCCATTTCACTGCAAACCAAGGCCATCAGCAGTTAGTTTAGAGTGCCCGGGACTGGAATATATCCCCGAAGTTCCGGGAAATCGAACGGAAGTTGGTCAAAATCACGATGCGCGTAAGACGGTCTCGGCTACTCTTTCAGTCTTAAAGTAAAGTGGGGCTATATTTCGGCCCAGAAGCTCGAAAGTGACCCTTTAAAAAGTTACGCTTTCTGCACTTAAGAGTAAATGCCTATAAAAATGGACCTAAATCGCCTATCAATGGCACAAGTCGAAAAATTGATTTCGCTTGTATTTTGTCCATAGATAGGTCCTAGTGAGAATAGAAACGGACCATAGTTAGTTTCTGCTAATACAGCTTTCTTTGGGAGAAATACGCCAAAAACGATTTCGACCCGATTGGGCTCAAAATTTACTTCCGGTTTTGCTGAATTTTCCGAATATTTGATTGCTTCGCGCTCCGCAGAACAGCTACTTGAGAATCTTTCAATGGATTTTATATTCAGTTCAGGTCTTCGTGGTATGACTGAGCAAAAACTAAAATAAATCAAAGTTAGTTTTGAGCCCGAAAAGAGATCAAACTGACACGCAAAATTTTACAGTGTGTCGCAAGAGAATTATTGCATGAAAACATCGCCATATTTTTCTATGGGCTATAACTTTAAATACCATAAAAACACTTTCTACGGGTTAAATATAAACCCACCTGTTAGGCTATCAAAAAACATCTCTGGGCAAATGATTTCAAGTCGCCCGCCTTGGTCTGTGTTTCTCATAGATTTTGCCCAAAATCCGGCGTTGGAATGTAAACAATTGCGTGACGCGGATAGCCACTCTCGAGTAAAATACTCGTTTCAAGCAATCCGATGAAAGTAATTTTTGAAACGTTGTGTAGATAAAATAATGGAAATTTTTTTTTTGTTTGTTTGTTTTCTTTTTTTGTTTAAGTTAGTATAAGTATGTATGTTTTTTCATTTGCATTGCAACACCCACGACATCCCTGATAAAGAACGTTTCTACAGTACTCCGGGAAATGATTTTAACACTTATTTATTTTATTGAATCATTGATAACTTACAATATAGTTGCAGTTTTAGAGATACACTTAACCAATCCTCTATGGTTTATGGCAATTGAATCATTGACTGACAAATAAAGTCAAGTGGAAATACCATAATTTCTGTATACTACTAACTGCGTGATGGCATCTCCGCTCTTCTAGCTGTGTAGAAAATTTGTACCTACACAATATGCTCAAACTCAGCTAGAAAACCCGAATTTTCTTGAATTGAATTAGCCCAGGAAGAAACTGCGTTTAAGTTTCGATCATACTGGGAAAAAATCCATCTTTTCTACTTTGGTTGTTTGATCAATTAACTGAAATTTGCGGATCATAACACTGGTAGACAAATAAACATTACAGTGGTCGATCTAGGACTAGGTTTACGCTAAAGGAGTTTTTTTGGATTCGTTAAAGTTCCCGGATTCATCAATTTTAGAGTATTCGGATTAGTAGGGGTTTACAGTGAAAGGATATTCGGATTCTTAACCGTTTACACACGACGATAACTCCGGGAACATTCATGATGGAATGGTTAACAAACAGTTTGTTGCCTCGACAACGAGAAACAAAATGCCTCCAAAAATAAGGCTAGGGGTAGGTTGAGACAGTCTGAAGTTTTCTTTCAACTCGCTGACCATGGTACTGTTGCCCATCATGTCAGGTCCCTCCAGGTATTTATTCTGGTTTTTCTTAATATCTAGAACCGTCGAGGTTTTCGATCGTGCCATCGTCGTCATCTGCGCAGTAAAGTATAAATTGGGTTTCTGAGGAGTATGGCATTACCCATTATAAAAGTGATTACCTACACCTGAAACAGCACGAGGTGATCACCCAGCGACCGCCATCAAATGGCCATCAATGTGCCTACGACTCGACTACGACTGGATCATGTAATCTGCCATTTTCGTTCCACCGCAAACTCAAAAGATCACAGGCGGAAAAATATCTGGATTCGAGAGAAAATCGTTTACACGACAAAACTCTCCAGATTCAAAAGTTTTCGGATTCAAAGTTCCCACTTTAAATTCCGAATTCAAAATCTCCGGAGAAACGACCAAACCGGGGAGTTTTTATTTCGGATTCGTCCACTTTTGTGTAAACGGCAAAATCAATCCGGCACTAAAACGTTCCGAATTCATCACGAATCCGGAACAATTTCCTCTAGTGTAAACCTACAATCCTGGCCATAAGTTGGTGGGACACCTCCCCCTTTTGCGCGCTAAAACCCTCGATTTCAACTAGGTCCTTAACGTTTTAGAACAAAAGATGAATAGAAGCAAGTACAATTGACCCCCCTCCCCCCTAGCAATGTTGCATGAAAATGAAGGAAAAAGGGACAATAGAAAGTGGTTAGACAGTTGTGTTGGAACCAAACGCGATTGCTGAAAAATCGCTATTATTGGAATAAGACGTGAATATCTATCTTCTCGTCTCTTTAGTTCGAGAATACTGTTCTAGGAGGCGAACAATTCTTGAAACGTGGCTATTCTGAAGCTATTGTCAAGGATTTTTTTCTTCAAGATTTTTATCAACATTGACAGGGGGAGAGGGGTAGGCGGGCTTGCGCGGTTTTGGTCTTAAGAGAGGCCGCCGGTGAAGTCATCTGCCGTAACTGTCCCAACACTTTTGACCAAGATTGCAGTCTTAAATGAACAGCGAACATCCATCTTGTTTTGTTAGCGGAAGTCGGTCACGGAAGAGCGAATTTCAATGAAATATATGTATAATTTGATTAAGCAATTAGCCAAAAATAGGTTGGCCGCGAAAACAGTTTAGGGTTTAGCCTAACTCTAACCTTAAGTTTTAAGACTGAAGAAAAAAAGAAAAAAAAGCATTGAGCATTTCAGTTGTTTGAAACAGAAACATTTGCGCACAATGAACTATATGCTATATGTATAGTACGTGCGTAACCTGGAAAGCAATCCGTCCAGCACAGTAATTGTTCAAATTAACAGCTTACCGAGACACTCGCACTGTCGATGCCTCTTATTTATGATTTAAACTTTTATGATCTGTTTACTTTACTTTTTCTGACTTTTTAGCCGGAGAAAAGGCACTAAATGTGTTGGTACAAATAAAAAGGTTTAACCGAAAATCGATCCGTCGAAATCAACAAATACAAATTTAATCACTGTAGCGTTCCTTCAGATCACGTAAGGCTACAAACCAACAATATCAACTTGTCATCACGCTTAACAAATGAACTTAGAACGATCTTCTTTCTAGAACTCGCTCTTGTAATTAAAATGATCAAAGAAAGAACGACAGCTTAAAACGACATAGCAGTAACACCCGAACTCCAAGTAAATTGCTTTTAATTGGCGTTTTTAATTAACGAAATTTCCGAAGCGATGACTTTCAAAATATTAAAGTTAAAAGTGGTCCATTATGTTTTTCTTTTTTCATCCAAATGTTCTAAGATAGCCATCTGCGGTTTGTTGGAAACGAATTATGTATTCACGGTGGACGCCCGCGTCACGCAATTGTTTACATTCTCACGGAGGTTCAGGGAAAAATTTGTGAAAAGCACAGGCCAAGGCGGGCGACTTAAAACCATTTGCCCAGAGATATTTTTTGATTTTCAAACAGGTGGGTGTATAGTTAACCCGTAGAAAGTATTTTTATGAGAATTAAAGTTATAGCCCATAGAAAAATATGGCGATATTTTAGTGCTATAATTCGTTTGCAACACATCGTAATATTTTGCGTTTCTGTTCGATCTCGTTTCGGGCTCAAACGAAACCTCGATTAATTTTATTTTTCGCTCAGTCATACCATGAAGACCTGAGCTGAATGTAAAGACCATTGAAAGATTCTTAAGTAGCTGCTGTGCGACACGCAAAGCAACCAAATTTTCAGAAAATTTAGCATAACAGGAAGTAGATTTTGAGCTCAATCGGGGCAAAATAGTTTTTCGCAAATTTCTCCCCAAAAAAGCTGCATTAGCAGAAACTAACTATGGTCCGTTTGTTTACTAGCTAGGGCCAATCTATGGGCAAAAAATGAGCAAAATCGATTTTTCGACTTGTGCCGTTGTTTGGTCCATAGTTATGGGCACTGGCTCTTAACTGCAAACCAAGGCCATCAGGAGTTAGTTTAAAGTCCCCCGGACTGGAAAATATACCCCAAGTTCCGGGAAATCGAGCTGAACTTGGTCAAAATCACGATGCTCGTAAGGCGGTCTCGGCTACTATTTCAGTCTTAAAGTGAAGTACGGTTGTATTTCGGCCCGGAAGCTCGAAACTGAGCGTTCAAAAAGTTTTCCTGCTTCCATTTCACTGCAAACCAAGGCCATCAGGAGTTAGTTTAGACTCCTCGGGACTGGAAAATATCGCCCAAGTTCGGGGAAATCGAGCCGAATTTTTTCAAAATCACGATGCGCGTAAGGCGGTCTCGGCTACTCTTTCATTCTTAAAGTGAACTGGAGCTGTATTTCGGCCCAGAAGCTAGAAAGTGAAAGTTCAAAAAGTTTTGCTGTGTTCATTTCACTGCAAACCAAGGCCATCACGAGTTAGGCTAGACTGCTCGGAACTGGAAAATATGGCCCAAGTTCGGAGAAATCGAGCCGAATTTTGTCAAAATCACGATGCGCGTAAGGCGGTCTCGCCTACTCTTTCATTCTTAGAGTGAACTGGGGCTATATTTCGGCCCAGAAGCTAGAAAGTGAAAGTTCAAAAAGTTTTGCTGTGTCCATTTCACCGCAAACCAAGCCACATCAGCAGATTGTTTACAGTGTCCGGGACATCAAAATATCCCCCAAGTTCCAGGAAATCGAGCCGAAGTTTGTCAAAATCACGATGCGCGTAAAGCAGTCTCGGCTACTCTTTTAGTCTTAAAGTGACGTGGCTGTATCTTTCGGCCCAGAAGCTCGAATGTGAGCGTTCAAAAAGTTATGCTGTGCCCATTTCACTGCAAAGCAAGGGCCTCAGGAAGTAGTTTACAGTCCCCGGAACTGGAAAATATCCCCCAAGTTCCGCGAAATCGAGACGACGTTGGTCAAAATAACGATTCGCCTAAGGCGGTCTCGGCTACTCTTTCAGTCTTAAAGTGAAGTAGGGCTATATTTCGGTCCAGAAGCTCGAAAGTGAGCGTTTAAAAAGTTTTCCTGTGTGCATTTCACTGCAAACCAAAGCTATCAAAAGTTAGTTTAGGGTCCCCGGGACTGGAAAATATTCCCCAAGTTCCGGGAAAGCGAGCTGAAGTTGATCAAAATCACGATGCGCGAAATGCGCTCTCGGGTACTGTTTCAGTCTTAAAGTGAAGTGTGGCTATATTTCGGCCCACAAGCTCGAAAGTGAGTGTTCAAAAAGTTTTGCTGTGTCCATTTCACTGCAAAACAAGGCCATCAGGACTTAGTTTAGCGTCCAAGGGACTGGAAAATGTTCCCCAAGTTCCGGGAGATCCACCCGAGGTTTGTCTAAATCACAATGCGCGTAAGGTGGTCTCGGTTACTCTTTAAGTCTTAAAGTAAAGTGGGGCTTTCTTTCGGCCAGGAAGCTCGAAGGTGAGCGTTCAAAAAGTTTTGCTCTGTCCATTTCACTGCAAACCAAGGCCATGAGGAGTTAGTTTAGAGTTCCCAGGACTGGAAAATATCTCCCATTTTTCGGAATATCGACCCGAAGTTTGTCAAACTCACGATGCGAGCAAGGCGGTCTCGGCTACTCTTTCAGTCTTAAGTGAAGTGGGGCTATATTTCGGCCCAGAATCTCGAAAGTGTGCGTTCAAAAAATTGTGCTGTGTCCATTTCAATGCAAACCAAGGCCATCAGGAGTTAGTTTAGAGTCCCGGGGACTGGAAAATATCCGCGAAGTCCCGGGAATTGGAGCCGAAGTAGATCAAATTCATGATGCGCGTAACGTGGTCTCGGCTACTGTTTCAGTCTTAAAGTCAAGTGTGCCTATATTTCGGCCCACAAGCTAGAAAGTGAGCGTTCAAAAAGTTTTGCTGTATCCATTTCACTTCAAAACAAGGCCATCAGGACTTAGTTTAGCGTCCAAGGGACTGGAAAATATGCCCCAAGTTCCGGGAAGTCCATTCGAAGTTCGTCAAAATTACGATATACGTAGGGCGGTTTCGGCTACTCTTTCAGTCTTAAAGTAAAGTCGGGCTATATTTCTGTCCAGAAGCTCGACAGTGAGCGTTCAAAAAGTTTTGCTGTGTGCATTTCACTGCAAACCAAAGCTATCAAAAAGTTAGTTTAGGGTCCCCGGGACTGGAAAATATTCCCCAAGTTCCGGGAAAGCGAGCCAAAGTTGATCAAAATCACGATGCGCGAAATGCGGTATCGGCTACTGTTTCAGTCTTAAAGTAAAGTGTGACTATATTTCGGCCCACAAGCTCGAAAGTGAACGTTCAAAAAGTTTTGCTCTGTCCATTTCAATGCTAAGCAAGGCCATCCGGAGTTAGTTTAGAGTCCCCCCGGACTGGAAAATATCCCAAAAGTTGCGTGAAATCGAGCTGAACTTGGTCTACATCACGATGCGCTGAGGCGGTCTCGGCTAGTATTTCAGTCTGAAACTGAAGTGGGATTCTATTTCGGCCCAGAAGATACAAAGAGAGTGTTCAAAAAGCTTTCCTTTGTCCATTTCACTGAAAACCAAGGCCATCAGGAGTTAGTTTAGAGCCCGCGCAAATGGAAAATATCCCCCAAGTTCCGGCAAATCGAGCCGAAGTTGGTCAAAATCACGGTGCGCTTAAAGCGGTGTCGGCTACTCCTTCAGTCTTAAAGTGAAGTGGGGCTCTATTTCGGCCCACAAGCTCAAAGCTAAAAAAAAATTAGTGTCTATTTCACTGCAAACCAAGGCTATCAGGAGTTAGTTTAGAGTCCCCGGGAGTGGAATGTATTTCCCAAGCTCCGAAAAAGCGAGAACACGTTGGTCAAAATCACGATGCGCGTAAGACGGTCTCTGCTACTCTTTCAGTCTTAAAGTGAAGTGGGGCTATATTTCGGCCCAGAAGCTCAAAAGTGAGCGACCAAAAAGTTTTGCTGTATCCATTTCAATGCAAACCAAGACCATCAGGGGTTACTTAAGAGTCCTCGGGACTGGAAAATATCCCCCAAGTTCCGGTAAATCGAGCCGAAGTTGGTCAAAATCACGACGTGCGTAAGGTGGTCTCGGCTACTCTTTCAGTCTTAAAGTGAAGTGGGGCTATATTTCGGCCCAGAAGCTCGAAAGTGAGTGTTTAAAAAGTTTTGCTCTGTCACTTTCAGTGCAAACCAAGGCCATCAGAAGTTAGGTTAGAGTCCCCGGGACTGGAACATATCCCCCAAGTCCCGGGAAATCGAGCCGAAGTTGCTCAAATTTATGATGCGCGTAACGTGGTCTGGGCTACTGTGACAGTCTTAAAGTAAAGTGGGGCTATATTTCTGCCCAGAAGCTCCAAAGTTGTGCTCTGTCCATTTCACTGAGAACCAAGGCCATCAGGAGTTACTTTAGAGTCCCTTTGACTGGAATATATCCCACAAGTTTCGGGAAATAAACGCGAAATTGGTCAAAATCACGATTCGCTCAAGACGGTCTCGCCTACTCTTTCAGTTCTAAAGTAAAATGGGGCTCTATTTCGGCCCAGAAGCTCGAGAGTGAGCGTTCAAAAACTTTCGCTGTGTCCATTTCACTGCAAACCAAGACAAGCAGGCGTTAGTTGAGGGTCCCCGGGACTGGAAAATATCTCCCAAGTTCCGGGAAATCAACCCGAAGTTTGTCAAAATCACGATGCGCGTAAGGCGGTCTCGGCTACTCTTTCAGTGTTAAAGTAATGGGGGGCTATATTTTGGCCCAGAAGCTCGAAATTGAGCGTTCAAAAAGTTTTGCTGGGTCCATTTTACTGCAAACCAAGGCCATCAGGAATTAGTTTAGAGTCCTCAGAACTGGAATATATCCCCTTAGTTCCGGCAAATCGAGCCAAAGTTGCTCAAAATCACGATGCACGTAAGGCGGTCTCGGCTACTCTTTCAGTCTTCAAGTGAAGTGGGGTTCTATTTCGGTCAAGAAGCTCGAAAGTATGCGTTCAAAAAGTTTTTCTCTTTCCGTTTCACTGCAAACCAAGACCAGCACGAGTTAGTTTAGAGTCCCCGGGACTGGAAAATATTTCGCAAGTTCCGAGAAATCGAGCCGAAGTTGATGAAAATCACGATGCCCGAAACGTTGTCTCGGTTACTGTTTCAGTCTTAAAGTGAAGTATGGCTATATTTCGGCCCACAACCTCGAAAGTGAGCGTTCAAAAAGCTTTGCTGTGTCCATTTCACTGCAAAACAAGGCCATCGGCACCTAGTTTGGCGTCCAAGGGACTGGAAAATATCCCCCAAGTTCCGGGAAATCCACCCGAAGTTTGTCAAAGTCACGATGCGCGTAAGGCGGTCTCGGCTACTTTTTCAGTATTAAAGTAAAATGGGCTATATTTCGGCCCAGAAGCTTGAAGGTGAGCGTTCAAAAAGTTTTGCTGTCTCCATTTCACTACAAACCAAGGCCATCAAGAGTTAGTTTAGAGTCCCTGGGACTGGAAAATATCCCCCAAGTTCCGGAATATCGACCCGAAGTTGGTCAAAATCACGATGCGCGCACGCCGGTCTCGGCTACTCTTTAAGTCGTAAGTGATGTGGGACTATATTTCGGCCTAGAAGCTCGAAAGTGTTCGTTCAAAAACTTGTGCTGTGTGAATTTCACTGCAAACCAAGGCGGTCAGGAGTTAGTTTAGAGTCCCCGGGAGTGGAAAATATTCTCCAAATTCCAGGAAAATGCGCCGAAGTTGATGAAAATTACGATGCGCGTAACGGGCTCTCGACTATTCTTTCAGTCTTAAATCTAAGTAGGGCTATATTTCGGCACTGAAGCTCGAAGGTAAGCGTTCAGAATGTTTTGCTGTGTTAATTAAACTGCAAACCAAGGTCATCGGGAGTTAGTTTAGCGTCCCCGGGACTTTAAATTATTCGCCAACTTCCGGGAAATCCAGCAAAAGTGGCCCAAAATCACGATGCGCGTAAGGCGGTCTCCGCTACTATTTCAGTCTTAAAATTAAGGGGGGCTATATTTCGACCTAGAAGCTCGACACCGGAAGTGCGCTAATTTTACCTGTGTCCATTTCACTGACATCTTAGGCCATCAGGAGTTAGTTTAGAGTCCTCGGGACTGGAAAATATTTCCCAAATTCTGGCAGATCGAGCCAAAGTTGCTCAAAATCACGATGCGCGTAGGGCGGTCTCGGCCACTCTTTCAGTCTTAAAATGAAGTGGGGCTATATTTCGGCCGAGAAGCTCGACACCGAGCGTGCGCTCCTTTTGCCTGTGTACATATCACTGAAAACTAAGTTCATCAGGAGTTAGCATAGAGTCCTCGGGACTGGAAAATATTCCCGGAATTCCGGCAAATCGAGCCAAAGATGCTCAAAATCACGATGCGCGTAAGGTGGTCTCGGCTACTCGTTTACTCCGAAAATGAAGTGGGGCTATATTTCGGTTCTAGAAGCTCGACACCGAGCGTGCTCTCCTTTTACCTGTGTCCTTTTCACTAAGAACTAAGTCCATCAGGAGATAGTTTAGAATCGTCGAGACTGGAAGCTATCCTCCAAGTTTCGGGAAATATAGCCATAGTTTCTTAAAATTACGATAAGCGTACGGCAGTTTCGTTTACTCTTTCAGTCTTAAAATGAAGTGGGGCTACATTTCGGGCTAGAAGCTCGACACCGAGCGTGCGCTCCTGTTACCTGTGACCATTTTACTGAAAACTAAGGCCGTCAAGAGTTAGGGTAGAGTCCCCGGGACTGGAAAATATCCCCCAAGTTTTGGCAGATCGAGCCATAGTGGCTAAAAATTTCGATGCGCTTAAGGCGGTTTCGTCTACCCTTTCAGTCTTAAAATAAAGTGGGGCTACATTTCGGCCTAGAAGCTGGAAACCTAGCGTGCGCTCCTTTTACCTGTGTCCATTTCACTGAAAACCAAGGCAATCAGGAGTTAGTTTAGAACTTCCGGGACTGGAAAATATCGCTCAAACTCCGAGAAATCAAGCCGAAGTTGGACAAATTTACCATGCCCGTAAGGCGGTCTCGGCTACTCTTTCAGTCTTAAAGTGAAGTGGGGCTATATTTCGGTTCTACAAGCTTGACACCGAGCGTGCGCTCCTTTTACCTGTGTCCATTTCACTAAGAACTAAGTCCATCGGGAGATAGTTTAGAGTCCTCGAGACTGGAAGCTATCCTCCAAGTTTCGGCGAATATAGCCATAGTTTCTTAAAATTACGATAAGCGTACGGCAGTTTCGTTTACTCTTTCAGTCTTAAAATGAACTGGGGCTACATTTCGGCCTAGAAGCTCGACAGGAAGCGTGCGCTCCTGTTACCTGTGACCATTTTACTGAAAACTAAGGCCATCAAGAGTGAGGGTAGAGTCCCCGGGACTGGAAAATATCCCCCAAGTTTTGGCAGATCGAGCCATAGTGGCTAAAAATTTCGATGCGCTTAAGGCGGTTTCGTCTACCCTTTCAGTCTTAAAATAAAGTGGGGCTATATTTCGGCCTACAATCTGGAAACCTAGCGTGCGCCCCTTTTACCTGTGTCCATTTCACTAAAAACCAAGGCATTCAGGAGTTAGTTTAGAGCTTCCGGGACTGGAAAATATCCCCCAAGTCCCAGGAAATCAAGCCGAAGTTCGACAAAATTACCATGCGCGTAAGGCGGTTCCGGCTACTCTTTCAGTCTTAAAGTGAAGTGGGACTATATTTCGGCCCAGAAGCTCGAAAGTGAACGTTCAAAAAGTTTGGCTGTGTCCATTTCACTGAAAATCAAGGCCATCAGGACATCGGGCCGAAGTAGCCCAAAATCACGATGCGCGTAAGGCGGTCTCGGCTAGTCTTTCAGTCTTAAAGTGAAGTAGGGCTATGCTTCGGCCCAGAAGCTCAAAAGTGAGCGTTCAAAAAGTTGTGCTGTCTCCATTTCACTGCAAACCAAGGCAATCAGGAGTTAGTTTAGAGTCCCCGGTACCGGAAAATATCCCCCATTTCCCGGGAAATCGAGCCAAAGGTTGTCAAAATCACGATGCGCGTAAGGCGGGCCCGGTTACTCTTTCATTCTTAAAGTGAACTGGGGCAACATTTCCGCCGAGAAGCTCGAAAGTGAGCGTTCAAAAAGTTGTGCTGTGTCCATTTCACTCCAGAGGAAGGCCAAGTTCCGGGAAATCGAGCCGAAGCTGGTCAAAATTACGATAGGCGTAAGGCGATCTCGGCTACTCTTTCACTCTTAAAGTGAAGTGGAGCTATATTTCGGCCCAGAAGCTCAAAAGTGAGCGTTCAAAAGGTTTTACTGTGTCCATTTTACTGCAGACCAAGGACGTCGGGGGTCAGTTTATAGTCCTCGGGACTGGAAAATATCCCCCAAGTTGCGGGAAATTTAACCGAAGTTGGTCAAAACCACGACGCGCTTAATGGTGTCTCGGCTACTCTTTCAGTTTTAAAGTGGATTTGGGCAATATTTCGGCCCAGAAGCTCGAAACTGAGTGTTTAAAAAGTTTTGCTGTGTCCATTTCACTGCAAAACAAGGCCATCACGACTTAGTTTAGCGTCCAAGGGACTGGAAATATCCCCCAAGTTACGGGAAATCCACCCGAAGTTAGTCAAAATCATGATGCGCTTAAGGGGGTCTCCGGTACTCTTTCAGTCTTAAGGTAAAGTGGGCTTAGATTTAACTCCAGAAGCTCGAAAGTAAGGGTTCAAAAATTTTTGTCTCTATTTCACTCACATCTTAGACAATCAGGAGTGAGTTTAGAGACTTTGGGACTGGAAAATATCTCCCAAGTTTCGCCAGATCGAGCCGAAGATCCTCAAAATCACAATGCGCGTAAGGCGCTCCCGCCTACTCTTTCAGTCTTAAAAAGAAGTAAGGTTATATTTCGGCCAGCAAGCTCGAAAGTGCGCGTTCAAAAAGTGTTCCTGTGTCCATTTCACTGGAAACCAAGGCCATCAGGAGTTAGTTTAGAGTCCCCGGGACTGGAAAATATCCCCCTATTTGCGGGAAATCGAGCCCAAGTATCCCAAAATCACGATGCGCGTAAGGCGCTCTCGGCTACTCATTCAGTCTTAAAGTTAAGTGGGGCTATATTTCGACCCATAAGCTCCAAAGTGAGCGTTCAAAAAGTTTTGCTGTGTCCATTTAATTGCAAACTAAGGCCATCGGAAGTTAGTTTAGCTTCCCCGGGAATTGAAAATATTCGCCAACTTCCGGGAAATCGAGCCGAAGTTGGTCAAAATTACGATGCCCGTAAGGCGGTCTCGGCTACTCTTTCAGTCTTAAAGTGAAGTAGGGCTCTATTTCGGCCGAGAACCTCGAAAGCGAGCGTTCAAAAAAATGTGCTGTGTCCATTTCACTGCAAACCAAGGCCATCAGCAGTTAGTTTAGAGTGCCCGGGACTGGAATATATCCCCGAAGTTCCGGGAAATCGAACGGAAGTTGGTCAAAATCACGATGCGCGTAAGACGGTCTCGGCTACTCTTTCAGTCTTAAAGTAAAGTGGGGCTATATTTCGGCCCAGAAGCTCGAAAGTGACCCTTTAAAAAGTTACGCTTTGTGCATTTAACTGCAAACCAAGGCCATCAGGAGTTAGTTTAAAGTTCCCCGGACTGGAAAATATCCCCCAAGTTCCGGGAAATCGAGCTGAAATCGTCAAAATTACGATGCTCGTAAGGCGGTCTCGGCTACTATTTCAGTCTTAAAGTGAATTACGGTTGTATTTCGGCCCAGAAGCTCGAAACTGAGCGTTCAAAAAGTTTTCCTGCGTCCATTTCACTGCCAACGAAGGCGATCAGGAGTTAGTTTAGAGTCCCCGGGACTTGAAAATATCGCCAAAATTCTAGAAAATCGAGCGGAAGTTGCTCAAAATCACGATGCGCGTAAGGCGGTCTCGCCTACTCTTGCAGTGTTAAAGTGAATCGGGGCTATATTTCATCCCAGAAGCTCGAAAATAAGCGTTCAAAAAGTGTTACTGTGTTCATTTCACTGGAAACCAAGGCCATCAGGAGTTAGTTTAGACTCCTCGGGACTGGAAAATATCGCCCAAGTTCGGGGAAATCGAGCCGAATTTTTTCAAAATCACGATGCGCGTAAGGCGGTCTCAGCTACTCTTTTATTCTTAAAGTGAACTGGGGCTATATTTCGGCCCAGAAGCTAGAAAGTGAAAGTTCAAAAAGTTTTGCTGTGTCCATTTCACCGCAAACCAAGCCACATCAGCAGATTGTTTACAGTGTCCGGGACATCAAAATATCCCCCAAGTTCCGGGAAATCGAGCCGAAGTTTGTCAAAATCACGATGCGCGTAAAGCAGTCTCGGCTACTCTTTTAGTCTTAAAGTGACGTGGCTGTATATTTCGGCCCAGAAGCTCGAAAGTGAGCGTTCAAAAAGTTATGCTGTGCCCATTTCACTGCAAAGCAAGGGCCTCAGGAAGTAGTTTACAGTCCCCGCAACTGGAAAATATCCCCCAAGTTCCGCGAAATCGAGACGAAGTTTGTCAAAATAATGATTCGCGTAAGGCGGTCTCGGCTACTCTTTCAGTCTTAAAGTGAAGTAGGGCTATATGTCGGTCCAGAAGCTCGAAGGTGAGCGTTCAAAAAGTTTTCCTCTCTCAATTTCACTGAAAACCAAGGCCATCATGAGTTAGTTTAGAGTCCATGCGACTGGAAAATATCCCTTAAGTTCTGGCAACTCAAGCCGAAGTTGGTCAAAATCACGATGCGCCTAAGGGGGCCTCGGCTACTCTTTCAGTCTTAAAGTGAAGTGGGGCTCTATTTCGGCCCAGAAGCTCCAAAGTGAGCGCTGCAAAAAATTTGCTGTGTCCATTGCATAGCAAACCAAGGCCATCAGGAGTTAGTTTAGAGTCCCCGGGACTGCAATATATTTCCCAAGTTCCGGAAAATCGAGAAGACGTTGGTCAAAATCACGATGCGCGCAAGACGGTCTTGGCTAGTCTTTCAGTCTTAAAGTGAAGTGGGGCTATATTTCGGCCCAGAAGCTCAAAAGTGAGCTTCAAAAAGTTTTGCTGTATCAATTTCAATGCAAACGAAGGCCATCAGGGGTTACTTAAGAGTCTTCGGCACTTGAAAATATCCCCCAAGTTCATTGAAATTTAGCCGAAGTTGGTCAAAATCACGGTGCGCGTTAGGCGGTCTCGCTTACTGTTTCAGTCTTAAAGTGAAGTGAGGCTTTATTCCTGCCCAGGAGCTTGAAAGTGAGCCTTCAAAAAGTTTCCCTGTGTTTATTTCACTGTAAACCAAAGCCATCAGGAGCTAGTTTAGAGTCCCCGGGACTGGAAAATATCCCCCAACTTCCGGGAAATCGAGCCGAAGTTGGTCAAAATCACGATTTGCGTAAGGTAGTCTCGGCTACTCTTTCAGTCTTAAAGTGAAGTGGGGCTATATTTCGGGCCAGAAGCCCGAAAGTGAGCGTTCAAAAAGTTTTGCTGTGTTCTTTGACTGAAAAACAAGGCCATCACGAGTTAAAAACACCCGATGCCTGGCAAGCTTTTCGCGACGTCCGCAATCGTCTGAAAACAACGATCAAAGAGGCGAAACGATCGTTCATCAATACGGCATTATCATCAACGAAACCGAAAGAGGTCTGGCGTATCATACACCGTATTTTGAACCCATGTCCACAGCCTTTACGTCTGGATGTCAATGAGCTTAACAAGCATTTTGCAGAAGTTGCCCAACGCACCACCGGAAATGCAGGTGTTGACGCAAAAGAAGACCTACTGAACTTTGTTGATAGCTTGCAGCCATGCCTGATGGGGGAAAGATCATTCACTTTGCGCCACGTTAAATATGAAGAGGTCCTCAAGGAAATCAAATTAATTTGTTTCGATACATCGACAGGACCTGACCAAATACCAGCTAAGTTCCTAAAGCCTGTAGCCGACCTGATTGCAGGACCTTTGACAGACGTGATAAATTCCTGTATTGCCACATCAACATTTCCCGACGCTTGGAAAGTTGCGAGGATAACCCCAATCCCTAAGACCAGTGGCTCTACCTTCAGTGTATCAGACATGAGACCGGTATCAATACTTCCGGTCCTTTCAAAAGTTTTTGAAAGACTCGTACACCACCAGGTCATCGATTACATTGATTCTCACTGCCTGTTAAAAGAGAATATCTCAGGCTTCAGGAAAGGACACTCAACGACTACTGTTCTATTAGGGATCAGAGATGACATTATTCGCGCCATGAAGCGAGGAGAAGTTACCCTCATGGTACTAGCCGATTTCTCTAAGGCGTTTGATACCATCAAGTACAAGACTGTTCTTGAAAAGCTCAGCCTGTTGGGCTTTTCCAAGGAATATCTTAAATGGACGATCCAATATCTTACAGGAAGGAAACACTTTGTGCGAGTCGACGACAAAACGTCAGAGCTTTGTAGGGTGAGTTTCGGCGTACCTCAAGGTTCTATCATGGGGCCACTCATTTTCAATCTCTACGTGGCTGACCTTCAGTCATATGTACGCGGAGTTAAATGTCATCAATATGCTGATGATACCACATTGTACACACAGTGCAAACCAGCAGATCTTCAATCAACTCTAACTGAACTTTCTGCAAGTATAGGCAAATTGGAAGCGTGGTCACGTGAAGCAAACTTAGTCATTAATCCTTCCAAGACTAAGCTGATGTTATTATCTACTCCGCAGTTATCAAAGGTCCATCATTTAAACACTGAAAAGTTCGACATCACAATCAACAGCATCCCCTTGGAACGAGTGACCACCACTAAATTATTGGGTTCTCACATCCATGAGCATCTGAACTGGGAAGGAAATGTCAGACAAGTAGCAGCGTCCTGCTATGCTACTCTAACAACCCTAAGGAAGTTAAAGAACATCCTGCCTTTCCATATCAAAAAGAATTTGGCACAGGCACTGGTTCTAAGCAACCTATATTATAATGACATAGTATACCACTCACTCCCAGATTATTTAATGAAACGTCTCCAGAGAGTACGAAAGGCTACAGCTAGTTTTGTGCTTGGTAGATTTGTGTCATCCGAAGACATCCTTACGAAACTCAAATGGCTTCCCGTAAAGGAACAACGCGAATGGAACCTACTTAAGGCAACTCACAAAGCCCTTCACAACTCATATTGGCCAAGTTACCTGAAACTTAATGTATTTCAACACGAAAGATGCTTAAGATCTAGTAACAGCATTCAGTTAGAGAGATCTTTAATTAATAATACTCTACAGGACCAGACTGCAAGTTTATTTAACACGTTGCCCAGCAACGTGAGGTGCTGCCAAGACTATATTAAATTTTGTAAAGACACCAAAAACATTATTTTTAACAGAGCTTTGGAACACCTGGCATAATTTTAATTATTTATTTATTCATTTATTTATTTTAGCATATCTTAAAACAATATTTTATCTCGTTTACATATAGATATATTTCGCCCCAGAAGCTCGAAAGTGAGCGTTAAAAAAATTTTCCCTTCTCAAGTTCACTTCAAACCAAGGTGATCAGGAGTTAGTTTAGGGTCCCCAGGACTGGAAAATATCCCCCAAGTTCCGGGATATCGATCCGAAGTTGTTCAAAATCACGATTCGCGAAACGCGGGTCGGCTATTGTTGCAGTCTAAAAGTGAAGTGGGGCTATATTTCAGCCCAGACGCTCGAAAGTGACCGTTTAAAAAGTTACGCTTCGTGCCTTTAACTGCAAAAAAAGGCCATCAGGAGTTATTTTAAAGTGCCCCGGACTGGAAAATATCCCCCAAGTTCCGGGAAACCGAGCTGAACTTGGTCAAAATCACGATGTCTGTAAGGCGGTCTCGGCTATTCTTTCAGTCTTCAAGTGAAGTGGGGCTATATTTTGGCGCAGAAGCTCGAAGATCAGCGTTGAAAAAGTTTTGCTGTGTCCATTCCATTGCAAACCAAGGCCATCAGGAATTACTTTAGAGTCCACAGAACTGGAAAATATTCCCTAAGTTCCGGCCAATCGAGCCGAAGTTGGTCAAAATCACGATGCGCGTAAGGCTGACTCGGCTCATCTTTCACTCCTCAAGTGAAGTGGGGCTATATTTCGGCCCGGAAGCTCGAAACTCTGCTTTCAAAAACTTTTGCTGTTTCAATTTCACTGCAAAACAAGGTCATCAGGACTTAGTTTATAGTCCCCGGGACTAGAAAATATCCCCCAAGTCCCGGGAAATCAAGCCGAAGATGGTCAAAATCACGATGCGCGTCAAGCGGTCTCGGCAACTCTTTAAGTCTTAAAGTGAAGTGGGGTTATATTTCGGCCCAGAAGGTCCAAAGTGAGCGTTCAAAAAGTTTTGCTGTGTTCATTTCACTGCAAAGCAAGGCCATCAGGTGTTAGTTTAGAGTCCCCGGGACTGGAAAATATCCCCCAAGTTCCGGAAAATCAAGCCAAAGTTGGTCAAAATCACGATGCGCGTAAGACGGTCTCGGCTACTCTTTCAGGCTTAAAGTGAAGTGGGGCTATATTCGGCTCAGGAGCTTGAAGGTGAGCGTTTAAAATGTTTTGCTCTGTCCATTTCAATGCAAACCAAGGCGATCGCGAGTTAGTTTACAGTCCCTGGGACTGAAAAATATCCCACAAGTTCCGGCAAATTGAGCCAAAGTTGCTCAAAATCACGATGCGCGTAGGGCCGTTTCGTCTATTTTTTCAGTCTTAAAATGAAGTGAGGCTATATTTCGACCTAGAAGCTCGGCACCGAGCGTGCGCTAATTTAATCTGTGTCGATTTCACTGAAAACTAAGGCAATCAGGAGTTAGTTTAGACTCCCAAAGCTGGAAACTATCCCCCAAGTTCCGGGAAATCGAGCCATAGAGGCTCAAAATCACGATGCGCGTAAGGCGATCTCGTCTAGTCTTTCAGCCTTAAAATGAAATGGGTTATATTTCATCCCAAAGGGTCGAAAGTGAGCGTTCAAAACGTTTTCCTGTGTCCATTTCACTGCAAACCAAGGCAGACAGGAAATACGTTAGAGTCCCCGGGACTGTACAATATACCCCAAGTTCCGGGAAATCAAGCGGAAGTTGGTCAAAATCACGTTGCGTGCAAGGCGGTCTCGGCTAATCTTTCAGTTTTAAAGTGAAGTGGGGCTATATTTCGACCCAGCAGCTCGAAAGTGAGCGTTCAAAAAGTTTTCCTGTGTCGAGTGCTCGGCCAACCAAGGCAATCAGGAGTTAGTTTAGAGTCCCCGGGACTGGAAAATATCCCCCCAGTTCCGGGAAATGGAGCCGAACTTGGTCAAAATCACGATGCGCTTAAGACGGTCTGGGCTACTCTTTAAGTCTTAAAGTGAAGTGGGGCTATGTGTTGGCCCAGAAGCTTTAAAGTGAGCGTTGAAAACGTTTTGCCGTTTCCATTTTACTGCAAACCAAGGCAATCAGGAGTTAGTTTAAAGTTGCCGGGTCTGGAAAATATCCCCCAAGTTCCGGGAAATCGAGGCGTAGTTTGTCAAAATCACGATTTGCATAAGGCGGTCTCGGCTACTCTTTCAGTCTTAAAGTGAAGTGTGGCTATAGTTTGGGCCAGAAGCTCGCACAAGAGCGTTAAAACAGTTTTCCTGTGTCCATTTCACTGCAAAGCAAGGCCATCAGGAGTTAGTTTAGAGTCCCCGGGACTGGAAAATATCCCCCAAGTTTCCGAAAATCCAGCTTAAGTTAGTCAAAATTACGATGCGCGTAAGGCGGCCTCGGCTACTCTTTCAATCTTAAAATGAAGTGGGGCTAAACTTTTGGGCCCAGAAGCTGGAAAGTCAGCGTTCAAAAAGTTTTGCTGTTTCCATTTCACTCCAAACCAAGACAAGCAGGAGTTAGTTTAGAGTCCCCGGGACTGGAAAATATCCCCTAAGTTCCGGGAAATCAACCCGAAGTTTGTCAAAATCACCATGCGCGTAAGGCGGTGTCGGCTACCCTTTTAGTGTTAAAGTAAAGTGGAGCTATATTTTGGCCCAGAAGCTCGAAATTGAGCGTTCAAAAAGTTTTGTTGTGTCCATTTTACTGCAAACCAAGGCCATCAGGAATTAGTTTAGAGTCCTCAGAACTGGAATATATCCCCTAAGTTCCGGCAAATCGAGCCGAACTTGCTCAAAATCAGGATGCGCGTAAGTCGGTCTCGGCTACTCTTTCAGTCTTCAAGTCAAGTGGGGCTCTATTTCGGTCCAGAGCCTCAAAAGTGTGCGTTCAAAAACTTGTGCTCTGTAAATTTCACTGCAAACCATGGCCATCAAGCGTTAGTTTAGAGTCCCCGAAACTGGAAAATATTCCCCAAGTTCCGGGAAATCGAGCACAAGTTGATCAAAATCACGATGCGGGTAAGGCGGTCTCGGCTACTGGTTCAGTCTTAAAGTGAAGTGTGGCTGTATTTCGGGCCACAAGCTCGAAAGTGAGCGTTCAAAAAGTTTTGCTGTGTCCATTTCACTGCAAACCAAGGCCATCAGGCGTTAGTTTAGAGTACGCGGAAGTAGAAAATATCCCCCCAGTTCCGGAAAATCGAGCCCAAGTTGGTGAAAATCACGATGCGCGCAAGGCGGTCCCGGCTACTCTTTCAGTGTTAAAGTGAATTTGCGCTATATTTCGGCCCAGAGGTTCGAAAGTGCACATTCGAAAAGTTTTGCTGTGTCCATTTCACTGCAAAGAAAGGCCATTAGGAGTTAGTTTAGAGCCCTTGGGACTAGAAAATATTCGTTCCGCCAGATGGAGCCGAAGTTGGTCAAAGTCACGATGCGCGTAAGGCGCTCTCGGTTTGTCTTTCAGTCTTAAAGTAAAGTTGGGCTATAGTTCGGCCAAGAAGCTCGAAAGTACGCGTTCAAAAAGTTTTGCTCTGTCCCTTTCACTGGAAACCAAGGCCGTCAGGAGTTAGTTTAGAGTCCCCGGGACTGGAAAATATTCTCCAAGTTCCAGGAAATCGCGCCCAAGTTGATCAAAATCACCATGCGCGTAACGGGCACTCGGCTATTCTTTCAGTCTTAAAATTAAGTAGGGCTATATTTCGGCCCTGAAGCTCGAAGGTGAGCGTTCAGAATGTTTTGCTGTGTTCATTAAATTTTAAACCAAAGTCATCGGGAGTTAGTTTAGCGTCCCCGGGACTTTAATTTATTCGTCAACTTCCGGGAAATCGAGCAAAAGTGGCCCAAAATCACGATGCGCGTAAGGCGGTCTCGGCTACTCTTTCAGTCTTAAAATTAAGGGGGGCTATATTTCGACCTAGAAGCTCGAGACCAGGCGTGCGCTAATTTTACCTGTGTCCATTTCACTGACATCTTAGGCGATCAGGTGTTAGTTTAGAGTCCTTTGTACTGGAAAATATTTCCCAAATTCTGGCAGATCGAGCCAAAGTTGCTCAAAATCACGATGCGCGTAAGGCGGTCTCGACTACTCTTTCAGTCTTAAAATGAAGTGGGCTATATTTCGGCCGAGAAGCTCGACACCGAGCGTGCGCTCCTTTTGCCTGTGTACATATCACTGAAAACTAAGTTAATCATGAGTTAGCATAGAGTCCTCGAGACTGGAAAATATTCCCCGAATTCCGGCAAATCGAGCCAAAGATGCTCAAAATCAAGATGCGAGTAAGGCGGTCTCGCCTACTCTTTCACTATGAAAATGAAGTGGAGCCATATTTCGGTTCTACAAGCTTGACACCGAGCGTGCGCTCCTTTTGCCTGTGTCCTTTTCACTAAGAACTAAGTTCATCAGGAGATAGTTTAGAGTCCTCGAGACTGGAAACTATCCTCCTAGTTTCGGCAAATTAAGCCATAATTTCTTAAAATTACCATAAGCGTACGCCAGTTTCGGTTACTCTTTCAGTCTTAAAATGAAGTGGGGCTTTATTTCGAGCTAGAATCTCGACAGGGAGCGTGCGCTCCTGTTACCTGTGACCATTTTACTGAAAACTAAGGTTATCAGGAGTTAGCTTAGAGTCCCCGGGACTGGAAAATATCCCCCAAGTTTTGGCAGATCGAGCCATAGTGGCTAAAAATTTCGATGCGCTTAAGGCGGTTTCGTCTACCCTTTCAGTCTTAAAATAAAGTGGGGCTACATTTCGGCCTACAACCTGGAAACCTAGCGTGCACTCCTTTTACCTGTGTCCATTTCACTGAAAACCAAGGCAATCAGGAGTTAGTTTAGAGCTTCCGGGACTGAAAAATATGCCCCAAACCCCGAGAAATCAAGCCGAAGTTGGAAAAATTTACCATGCGCGTAAGGCGGTCTCGGCTACTCTTTCAGTCTTAAAGTGAAGTGGGGCTATATTTCGGCCCGCAAGCTCGAAAGAAAACGTTCAAAAAGTTTGGCTGTGTGCATTTCACTGAAAACGAAGGCCATCAGGAATTAGTTTACAGTGCCCGGGACTGGGATTTACTTCCCAAGTTCCAGGAAATCGAGCCGAAGTAACCCAAAATCACGATGCGCGTAAGGCAATCTCAGCTACTCTTTCAGTCTTAAAGTGAAGTAGGGCTATGCTTCGGCCCAGAAACTCGAAAGTGAGCGTTCAAAAAGTTATCCTGTGTCCATTTCACGGCAAACCAAAGCCATCAGGAGTTAGGTTAGAGTCCCGGGAACTGGAAAATATCCCCCAAGTTCCGCGACATCGAGACGAAGTTGGTCAAAATCACGATGCGCGTAAGGCGGTCTCGGCTACTCTTTCAGTCTTAAATTGAAGTAGGGCTATATTTCGCTCCAAAAGCTCGAAAGTGAGCGTTCAAAAAGTTTTGCTCTCTCAATTTAACTGAAAACCAAGGCCATCGTGAGTTAGTTTAGAGTCCCCGGGACTGAAAAATATCCCTTAAGTTCCGGAAACTCGAGCCGAAGTTGGTCAAAATCACGATGCGCCTAAGGCGGTCTCGGCTACTCTTGCAGTTTTAAAGTGAACTGGGGCAATATTGCTCCCCAGAATTTCGAAAGTATGCGTTCAAAAAAATTGGCTGTGTCCATTTCACTGCAAACCAAGGCCATCAGGAATTACTTTAGATTCCTTGGGACTGGAATATATCCCCGAAGTTTCGGGAAATCTAGCCGAAGTTGGTAAAAACCACGATGCGCGTAAGACGGTCTCGGCTACTCTTTCAGTCTTAAAGTGAAGTGGGGCTATATTTCGGCTCAGAAGCTCGAAGGTGAGCGTTCAAAAAGTGTTGCTGTCTCCATTTCAATGCAAACCAAGGCAATCAGAAGTTACTTTAGAGTCCCGGGTACCGGAAAATATCTCCCATTTCCCGGGAAATCGAGCCAAAGTTGGTCAAAATCACGATGCGCGTAAGGCGGTCTCGGCCAGTCTTTCAGTCTTAAAGTGAAGTAGGGCTATGCTTCGGCCCAGAAGCTCAAAAGTGAGCGTTCAAAAAGTTGTGTTCTCTCCATTTGAATGCAAACCAAGGCAATCAGGAGTTACTTTAGAGTCCCCGGTACCGGAAAATATCCCCCATTTACCGGGAAATCGAGCCAAAGTTGGTCACAATCACGATAAGCTTAAGGCGGTCTCGGCTACTCTTTCATTGTTAAAGTGAACTGGATAAATATTTCCGCCCAGAAGCTTGAAAGTGAGCGTTCAGAAAGTTTTGCTGTGTCCATTTCACTCCAAAGCAAGGCCATCAGGAGTTACTTTAGAGTCCGCGGGACTGTAAAATATCCCCCAAATTCCGGCAAATCGAGCTCAAGTTGGTCAAAATTACGATGCGCGTAAGCCGGTCTCGGCTACTCTTTGAATCTTAAAGTAAAGTGGAGCTATATTTCGGCCCAGAAGCTCGAAAGTGAGCGTTCAGAAAGTTTTGCTGTGTCCATTTTACTGCAGACCAAGGACGTCGGGGGCCAGTTTAGAGTCCCTGGGAATGGAAAATATCCCCCATAATCCGGGAAATTTAGCCAAAGTTGGTCAAAATCACGACGCGCGTACCGCGGTCTCGGCTACTCTTTCAGTCTTAAAGTGAAGTGGGGGAATATTTCGGCCCAGAAGCTCGAAACTGAGTGTTTAAAAAGTTTTGCTGTGTCAATTTCACTGCAAACCAAGGCCATCAGGAGTTAGTTTAGAGACCCAGGGAGTGGAAAATATCCCCCAAATTCCGGGAAATTTAGCCGAAGTTTGTCAAAA
Organism: Orbicella franksi; assembly: GCF_964199315.1. Lineage (NCBI taxonomy): Eukaryota > Metazoa > Cnidaria > Anthozoa > Scleractinia > Merulinidae > Orbicella > Orbicella franksi. The sequence goes on along the minus strand of NC_138158.1, from coordinate 23,520,820 downwards.
TCACCAGGGCGTAAGGCGGTCTCGGCTACTCTTTCAGTCTTAAAGTGAAGTGTGGCTATATTTTGGGCCAGAAGCTCGCACAAGAGCGTTAAAAAAAGGTTTCCTGTGTCCATTTCACTGCAAAGCAAGGCTATCAGGAGTTAGTTTAGAGTCCCCGGGACTGGAAAATATCCCCCAAGTTTCCGAAAATCGAGCTTAAGTTAGTCAAAATTACGATGCGCGTAAGGCGCCCTCGGCTACTCTTTCAATCTTAAAGTGAAGTGGGGCTCTAGTTCGGCGCAGAAGCTCCAAAGCGAGCTTCAAAAAGTTTTGCTGTATCCATTTCAATGCAAACGAAGGCCATCAGGGGTTACTTAAGAGTCTTCGGGAATGGAAAATATCCACCAAGTTCAGGGAAATTTAGCCGAAGTTGGTCAAAATCACGGTGCGCGTTAGGCGGTCTGGCTTACTGTTTCAGTCTTAAAGTGAAGTGAGGCTTTATTCCTGCCCAGGAGCTTAAAAGTGAGCCTTCAAAAAGTTTCCCTGTGTTTATTTCACTGGAAATCAAAGCCATCGGGAGCTAGTTTAGAGTCCCCGGGACTGGAAAATATCCCCCAACTTCCGGGAAATCGAGCCGAAGTTGGTCAAAATCACGATTTGCGTAAGGTAGTCTCGGCTACTCTTTCAGTCTTAAAGTGAAGTGGAGCTATATTTCGGGCCAGAAGCTCGAAGGCGAGCGTTCAAAAAGTTTTGCTCTCTCCATTTCAATGCAAACCAAGGCAATCAGGAGTTACTTCAGAGTCCCCGGTACCGGAAAATATCCCCCATTTCCCGGGAAATCGAGCCAAAGTTGGTCACAATCACGATGCGCGTAAGGCGATCTCGGCTACTCTTTCAGTCTTAAAGTGAAGTGGGGCAATATTTCGGCCCAGAAGCTCGAAACTGAGTGTTTAAAAAGTTTTGCTGTGTCAATTTCACTGCAAACCAAGGCCATCAGGAGTTAGTTTAGAGACCCAGGGAGTGGAAAATATCCCCCAAATTCCGGGAAATTTAGCCGAAGTTTGTCAAAATCACCAGGGCGTAAGGCGGTCTCGGCTTCTCTTTCAGTCTTAAAGTGAAGTGTGGCTATATTTCGGGCCAGAAGCTCGAAGGTGAGCGTTCAAAAAGTTTTGCTCTCTCCATTTCAATGCAAACCAAGGCAATCAGGAGTTACTTTAGAGTCCCCGGTACCGGAAAATATCCCCCATTTCCCGGGAAATCGAGCCAAAGTTGGTCACAATCACGATGCGCGTAAGGCGGTCTCGCCTACTCTTTCAGTCTTAAAGTGAAGTGGGGCAATATTTCGGCCCAGAAGCTCGAAACTGAGTGTTTAAAAAGTTTTCCTGTGTCAATTTCACTGCAAACCAAGGCCATCAGGAGTTAGTTTAGAGACCCAGGGAGTGGAAAATATCCCCCAAATTCCGGGAAATTTAGCCGAAGTTTGTCAAAATCACCAGGGCGTAAGGCGGTCTCGGCTTCTCTTTCAGTCTTAAAGTGAAGTGTGGCTATATTTCGGGCCAGAAGCTCGAAGGTGAGCGTTCAAAAAGTTTTGCTCTCTCCATTTCAATGCAAACCAAGGCAATCAGGAGTTACTTTAGAGTCCCCGGTACCGGAAAATATCCCCCATTTCCCGGGAAATCGAGCCAAAGTTGGTCACAATCACGATGCGCGTAAGGCCGTCTCGGCTACTCTTTCAGTCTTAAAGTGAAGTAGGGCTATGCTTCGGCCCAGAAGCTCAAAAGTGAGCGTTCAAAAAGTTGTGCTGTTTCCATTTCACTGCAAACCAAGGCAATCAGGAGTTACTTTAGAGTCCCCGGTACCGGAAAATATCCCCCATTTCCCGGGAAATCGAGCCAAAGGTTGTCACAATCACGATAAGCTTAAGGCGGTCTCGGCTACTCTTTCATTGTTAAAGTGAACTGGGGCAATATTTCCGCCCAGAAGCTTGAAAGTGAGCGTTCAGAAAGTTTTGCTGTGTCCATTTCACTCCAAAGCAAGGCCATCAGGAGTTACTTTAGAGTCCGCGGGACTGTAAAATATCCCCCAAGTTCCGGCAAATCGAGCCGAAGTTGGTCAAAATTACGATGCGCGTAAGCCGGTCTCGGCTACTCTTTCAATCTTAAAGTAAAGTGGAGCTAAATTTCGGCCCACAAGCTCGAAAGTGAGCGTTCAAAAAGTTTTGCTGTGTCCATTTTACTGCAAACCAAGGCCATCAGGAGTTAGTTTAGAGACCAAGGGAGTGGAAAATATCCCCCAAATTCCGGGAAATTTAGCCGAAGTTTGTCAAAATCACCACGGGCGTAAGGCGGTCTTGGCTAATCTTTCAGTCTTAAAGTGAAGTGGGGCTATATTTCGCCGCAGAAGCTCGAAAGTGAGCGTTCAAAAAGTTTTCCTGTGTCACTTTCACTTCGAACCAAAGCCATCAAGAGTTAGTTTAGAGTCCCAGGGACTGGAAAATATCCCGTAAGTGCCGAAAAATCGAGACAAAGTTTGGCAAAATAAATAAGCGCGTAAGGCCGTCTCGGCTACTCTTTTAGTGTTAAAATAAAGTGGGGCTCTATTTCGGCCCAAAAGCTCCAAAGTAAGGGTTCAAAAAAATTTGCTGTGTCAATTTCACTGGAAACCAAGGCCATCTGGATATAGTTTAGTGTTCCCGGGACTGAAATATATCCCCCAGGTTCCGGGAAATCGAGCCGAAGTTAGTCAAAATCACGATTTGGGTAAGACAGACTCGGCTACTCTTACTCTTAAAAAGAAGTGGGGCTATATTTCGGCCCAGAAGCTCGAAGGTGAGTCTTCACAAAGTTTTGCTCTGTCAGTTTCAATGCAAAGCAAGGCGATCAGGAGTTAGTTTAGAGTCCCCGGGACTGGAAAATATCCCCCAAGTTCCGGGATATCGATCCAAAGTTGGTCAAAATCACGATGCGCGAAATGCGATCCGGGCTATTGTTTCAGTCTTAAAGTGAAGTGGGGCTATATTTCGTCCCAGAAGCTGGAAAGTGACCGTTTGAAAAGTTACGTTTTGTGCTTTTAACTGCAAACCAAGGCGATCAGGAGTTAGTTTAGAGTCCCCCGGACTGGAAAATATCCCCCAAGTTCCGGGAAATCGAGCTGAACTCTGTCAAAATCACGATGCGCGAAACGCGGGTCGGCTATTGTTGCAGTCTAAAAGTGAAGTGGGGCTATATTTCAGCCCAGCAGCTAGAAAGTGACCGTTTAAAAAGTTACGCTTTGTGTATTTCACTGCAAACCAAGGCCATCAGGAGTTAGTTTAGAGTCTCCCGGACTGGAAAATATCCCCCAAGTTCCGGGAAATCGAGCTGAACTTGGTCAAAGTCACGATGCGGGTAAGGCGGTCTCGGCTACTATTTCAGGGTTAAAGTGAAGTGGGCTTCTATTTAAGCCCACAAGCTAGAAGGTCAGGGTTAAAAAATTTCTGCTCTGTCCATTTCTCCGAAAATCAAGGCCATAAGGAGTTAATTTAGAGCTCGCGGGACTCGAATATATCCACCAAGCTCCGGGAAATCGACCCGAAGTTGGTCAAAATCATGATTCGCGCAAGACGGTTTCGGCTACTCTTTCAGTCTTAAAGTAAAGTGGGCTATATTTCGGGCCAGAAGCTCGAAAGTGAGCGTTCAAAAAGTTTGGCTGTGTCCATTTCAATGCAAACCAAGACGATCAGGAGTTAGTTTAGAGTCTCCGGGACTGGAAAATATCCCCCAAATTCCGGGAAATCGAGCCGAAGTTGGTCAAAATCACGATGCGCGCAAGGCGATCTCAGCTATTCTTTCAGTCTTAAAGTGAAGTTGGGCTATATTTTAGGGCAGAAGCTCGAAGATAAGCGTTGAAAAAGGTTTTGCTGTGTCCATTTCACTGCAAACCAAAACCATCAGGAATAAGTTTAGAGTCCACAGAACTGGAAAATACTCCCTAATTTCCGGCAAATCGAGCCGAAGTTGGTCAAAATCACGATGCGCGTATGGCGGACTCGGCTCATCTTTCACTCTTCAAGTGAAGTGGGGCTATATTTTGGCCTAGAAGCTCGAAACTCTGCTTTCAAAAAGTTTGGCTGTTTCAATTTCACTGCAAAACAAGGCCACCCGGACTTAGTTTAGAGTCCCCGGGACTAGGAAATATCCCCCAAGTCCCGCGCAATCAAGCCGAAGATGGTCAAAATCACGATGCGTGTAAGGTGGTCTCGGTTACTCTTTAAGTCTTAAAGTGAAGTGGGGCTATGTTTCGGCCCAGAAGCTCGAAAGGATGCGTTCAAAAAGTTTTCCTGTGTCCATTTCACTGCAAACCCAGGCCATCAGGAGTTAGTTTAGAGTCCCCGGGACTGGAATATATCCCCCAAGTTCCGGGAAATCGAGCCAAATTTGGTCAAAATCACCATGCGCGTAAGCCGGTCTCGGCTACTCTATCAGTCTTAAAGTAAAGTTGGGCTATATTTTGTTCCAGAAACTCACAAGTGAGCGTTTAAAAAGTTCTGCTAAGTCCCCTTCACTGCAAACCACGACAATGAGGAGTTAGTTTAGAAATCCCGGGACTGGAAAATATCCTCGAAGTTGCGGGAAATCGAGCCGAAGTTGGTGAAAATCACGATGCGCGGAAGCCGTTCTTTGCTACTCTTTCCGTCTTAAAGTGAAGTGGGGCTATATTTCGGCCTAGAAGCTCGACACTGAGCGAGCACTCCTCTTATCTGTGTCCATTTTAGTCAACATTAAGGCCATCAGAAGTTAGTTTAGAGTCCCCGGGACTGTAAAATATCAACCAAAATCCGGCAAATCAACCAAAGTTGCTGAAAATCACGATGTGCGTAAGAGTTTATGGTACTCTTACCGTTTTAAATTAAAGTGGGGCTATATTTCGGCCTAGAAGCTCCACACCTAGCGTCCGCTTCGTTTACCTCTGTCCTTTTCACTTAATAATACGGCAATCAGGAGTTAGTTTAGAGTCCCTGGGACTGAAAAATATCCCCCTAGTCCCCGCAAATCCAGCCAAAGATGCTCAAAAATCACCATTCGCGTAAGGCGGTCTCGGCTACTCTTTTAGTCTTAAAATGAAGTGGGGCTATATTTCGGCCTAGAAGCTCGACACCTAGCTTGCGCTTCTTTAACCTGTGTCCATTTCAGCAAAAAATGAAGACATCAGGGTTTAGTTTAGAGATTCCGGCACTGGAAAATATCCCCCAATTTCCGGAAGATCGAGCCGAAGTTGATCAAAATCACGATGCGCGTAAGGCGGTCTCGGCTACTCTTTCAGTCTTGAAGTGAAGTGGGGCTACATTGCTGCCCAAGAGCTTGAAAGTGAGCGTTTAAAAAGTTTTGCTCTGTCTATTTCACTGCAAACGAAGGCCATCAGGAATTAATTTAGAGTTTCCGGGAGTAGAAAATATCCCCCAACTTCCTGGCAATCGAGCCGAGGTTGGTTAAAATCACCATGCCCGTAAGGCGGTCTCGGCTACTCTTTAAGTCTTAAAGTGAAGTGGGGCAATATTTCGGCCCAGAACCTCTAAAGTGAATGTTTAAAAAGGTTTTGCTGTGTCAATGTCACTGCAAACCAAAGCCATCAGGAATTGGTTTAGAGACCCAGGGAGTGGAAAATATCCCCCAAATTCCAAGAAATTTAGCCGAAGTTGGTCAAAATCACCATGTGCGTAAGGCGGTCTCGGCTAATCTTTCAGTCTTAAAGTGAAGTGGGGCTATATTTCTGCCCAGAAGCTCGAAAGTGACCGTTCAAAAGGTCTTCCTGTGTCAATTTCACTGCAAACAAAGGCGAGCAGAAGTTAGGTTAGAGTCCCAGGGACTGCAAAATATCCTGTAAGTGCGGAAAAATGGGGACAAAGGTTGTCAAAATGAAGATACGCGTAAGGCCGTCTCGGCTATGCGTTCAGTCTTAAAGTGAAGTGAGGCTCTACTTCGGCCCAGAAAGTCCAAAGTGAGCGTTCAAAAAAAATTGCTGTGTCCATTTCACTGCAAACCAAGGTAATCAGGAGATAGTTTAGAGTCCCCGAGACTTGAATATATCCCCTAAGTTCCGGGAAATCGAGCCAAAGTTTGTCAAACTCACGATGCGCGTAAGACGGACTCGGCTACTCTTTCAATCTTAAAGTAGAGTGGGGCTATATTTCGGCCCAGAAGCTCGAAGGTGAGCGTTCAAAATGTTTTCCTCTGTCCATTTCAATACAAACCAAGGCGATCAGGGGTTAGTTTAGAGTCCTCGGGACTGGAAAATACCCCCCAAGTTCCTAGAAATTGATCCGCAGTTGGTCAAAATCACGATGCGCGTAAGGCGGTCTCGGCTACTCTTTCAGTCTTAAAGTGAAGTGTGGCTATATTTCGGCAAAGAAGCTCGAAAGTGAGCGTTGAAAGAGTTATGCTGTGTCCAATTGACTGCAAAGCAAGGCAGTCAGCTGTTAGTTTAGAGTCCGCCGGATTTGAAAATATTCCCCAAGTTCCGGGGAATCGAGCCTAAGCTGGTCAAAATCACGATGTGCGTAAGGCGGTCTCGGCTAGTCTTAAAGTCTTAAAGTGAAGTGGGGCTATATTTGGGCCCAGAAGCTCGAAGGTGATAGTTCAAAATGTTTTCCTATGTCCATTTCAATGCAAACCAAGGTCATCAGGAGTTAGTTTAGAGTCCCCGGGACTAAAAAACTATCCCCCAAGTTGCGGGAAATCGAGCCGAAGTTGGTCAAAATCACGATGCGCGTAAGGCGCTCTCGCTTACTCATTCAGTCTTTAAGTGAAGTGGGCCTACATTTGGGCCAAGAAGCTCGAAAGTGAACGTTCAAAAAGTGTTGCAGTGTCCATTTCAATGCGAACCAAGGCCATCAGGAGTTACTTTAGAGTCTGCGAGACTAAAAAATATTCCCCAAGTTCCGGGAAACCGAGCCAAAGTTGGTCAAAATCACGATGGGCGTAAGGCGGGCTCGGCTACTCTTTTAGTCTTAAAGTAAAGTGGGGCTATATCTCGTCCCAGAAGCTCGAAAATGAGCGTTCAAAAAGCCTTGCTGTGTTCAGTTTACTGCAGACCAAGGACGTCGGCGGTCAGTTTAGAGTCCCCGGCAATGGAAAATATCCCCGAAGTTCCGGGAAATTTAGCCAAAAATGGTCAAAATCACTACGCGCGTACGGCGGTTTTGGCTACTCTTTCAGTCTTAAAGTGAAGTGGGGGAATATTTCGGCCCAGAAGCTCGAAACTGAGTGTTTAAAAAGTTTTGCTGTGTCAATTTCACTGCAAACCAAGGCCATCAGGAGTTAGTTTAGAGACCCAGGGAGTGGAAAATATCCCCCAAATTCCGGGAAATTTAGCCTAAGTTTGTCAAAATCACCATGGGCGTAAGGCGGTCTTGGCTAATCTTTCAGTCTTAAAGTGAAGTGGGGCTATATTTCGCCCCAGAAGCTCGAAAGTGAGCGTTCAAAAAGTTTTCCTGTGTCACTTTGACTTCGAACCAAAGCCATCAAGAGTTAGTTTAGGGTCCCAGGGACTGGAAAGTATCCCGTAAGTGCCGTAAAATCGAGAGAAAGTTTGGCAAAATAAATAAGCGCGTAAGGCCGTCTCGGCTACTCTTTTAGTGTTAAAATAAAGTGGGGCTCTATTTCGGCCCAGGAGCTCCAAAGTAAGGGTTCAAAAAAATTTGCTGTATCAATTTCACTGGAAACCAAGGCCATCAGGAGTTAGTTTAGTGTTCCCAGGACTGATATATATCCCCCAGGTTCCGGGAAATCGAGCCGAAGTTAGTCAAAATCACGATTTGGGTAAGACAGACTCGGCTACTCTTACTCTTAAAAAGAAGTGGGGCTATATTTCGGCCCAGAAGCTCGAAGGTGAGTCTTCATAACGTTTTGCTCTGTCAGTGTCAATGCAAAGCAAGGCGATCAGGAGTTAGTTTAGAGTCCCCGGGACTGGAAAATATCCCCCAAGTTCCGGGATATCGATCCGAAGTTGGTCAAAATCACGATGCGCGAAACGCGATCTCGGCTATTGTTTCAGTCTTAAAGTGAAGTGGGGCTATATTTCGGTCCAGAAGCTCGAAAGTGACCGTTCAAAAAGTTACGCTTTGTGCATTTAACTGCAAACAAAGGCAATCAGGAGTTAGTTTAAAGTTCCCCGGACTGGAAAATATCCGCCAAGTTCCGGGAAATCGAGCTGAAGTTGGTCAAAATCAGGATGCCTGTAAGGCGGTCTCCGCTACTCTTTCAGTCTTAAAGTGAAGTGGGGCTATATTTCGGCCCAGAAGCTGCAAAGTGATCGTTAAAAAAGTTATGCTCTGTGCATTTCACACCAAACCAAGGCCATTAGGAGTTAGTTTAGAGTCCCCCGGACTGGAAAATATCCCCCAAGTTCCGGGAAATCGAGCTGAACTTGGTCAAAGTCACGATGCGCGTAAGGCGGTCTCGGCTACTATTTCAGGATTAAAGTGAAGTGGGCTTCTATTGAAGCCCACAAGCTAGAAGGTCAGGGTTAAAAAAGTTCTGCTCTGTCCATTTCTCCGAAAACCAAGGCCATAAGGAGTGAATTTAGAGCTCGCGGGACTGGAATATATCCGCCAAGCTCTGGGAAATCGACCCGAAGTTGGTCAAAATCACGATTCGCACAAGACGGTTTCGGCTACTCTTTCAGTCTATATTTCGGGCCAGAAGCTCGAAAGTGAGCGTTCAAAAAGTTTGGCTGTGTCCATTTCAATGCAAACCAAGACGATCAGGAGTTACTTTAGACTCCCCGGGACTGGAAAATATCCCCCAAATTCCGGGAAATCGAGCCGAAGTTGGTCAAAATCACGATGCGCGCAAGGCGGTCTCAGCTATTCTTTCAGTCTTAAGGCGAAGTTGGGCCATATTTTAGGCCAGAAGCTCGAAGATAAGCGTTCAAAAAGTTTTGCTGTGTCCATTCCACTGCAAACCAAGGCCATCAGTAATAAGTTTAGAGTCCACAGAACTGGAAAATATTCCTAATTTCCGGCCAATCGAGACGAAGTTGGTCAAAATCACGATGCGCGTAAGGCGGACTCGGCTCATCTTTCACTCCTCAAGTGAAGTGGGGCTATATTTTGGCCCAGAAGCTCGAAACTCTGCTTTCAAAAACTTTGGCTGTTTAAATTTCACTGCAAACCAAGGCCATCAGGGGTTAGTTTAGAGTTCCCGGGCCTGAAAAATATTGCCCAAGTTCCGGGGAATCGAACCGAAGTTGATCAAAATCACGATGCGCGAAATGCGGTATCGGCTACTGTTTCAGTCTTGAAGTGAAGTGGGAATATATTTCGGCCCAGAAGCCCGAAAGTGAGCGTTCAAAAAGTTTTGCTGTGGTCTTTGACTGAAAAACAAGGCCAGCACGAGTTAGTGTAGCGTCCCTGGGACTGGAAAATATTCCCCATGTTCCGGGAAAGCCAGCTGAAGCTGGTCAAAATCACGATGCTCCCAAAGCGGTGTCGGCTACCCTTTCAGTCTTAAAGTGAAGTGGGGCTATATTTCTGTCCAGAAGCTCGAAAGTGAGCGTTCAAAAAGTTTTGCTGTGTGCATTTCACTGCAAACCAAAGCTATCAAAAGTTAGTTTAGGGTCCCCGGGACTGGAAAATATTCCCCAAGTTCTGGGAAAGCGAGCCGAAGTTGATCAAAATCACGATGCGCGAAATGCGGTCTCGGCTACTGTTTCAGTCTTAAAGTAAAGTGTGGCTATATTTCGGCCCACAAGCTAGAAAGTGACCGTTCAAAAAGTTTTGCTGTGTCCATTTCACTTCAAACCAAGGCCATCAGGACTTAGTTTAACGTCCAAGGGACTGGAAAATATACCCCAAGTTCCGGGAAATCCATTCGAAGTGCGTCAAAAGTACGATATACGTGAGGCGGTTTCGGCTACTCTTTCAGTCTTAAAGTAAAGTCGGGCTATATTTCTGCCCAGATGCTCCAAAGTTGTGCTCTGTCCATTTCACTGAAGACCAAGGCCATCAGGAGTTACTTTAGAGTCCCCTTGACTGGAATATATCCGCCAAGTTTCGGGAATTGGACGCGAAATTGGTAAAAATCACGATTCGCTAAAGACGGTCTCGCTACTCTTTCAGTCTTAAAGTAAAATGGGGCTCTATTTCGGCCCACACGCTTAAAAGTGAGGGTTCAAAAACTTTCGCTGTGTCCATTTCACTGCAAACCAAGACAAGCAGGAGTTAGTTTAGAGTCCCCGGGACTGGGAAATATCCCCCAAATTCCGGAAAATCAACCCGAAGTTTGTCAAAATCACCATGCGCGTAAGGCGGTCTCGGCTACCCTTTTAGTGTTAAAGTAAAGTGGGGCTATATTTTGGCCCAGAAGCTCGAAATTGAGCGTTCAAAAAGTTTTGCTGTGTCCATTTTACTGCAAACCAAGGCCATCAGGAATTAGTTTAGAGTCCTCAGAACTGGAATATATCCCCTAAGTTCCGGCAAATGGAGCCGAAGTTGCTCAAAATCAGGATGCGCGTAACGCGGTCTCGGCTACCCTTTCAGTCTTCAAGTGAAGTGGGCTTTATTTCGGTCCAGAACCTCGAAAGTGTCCGTTCAAAAACTTGTGCTGTGTAAATTTCACTGCAAACCATGGCCATCAGGAGTTAGTTTAGAGAACGCGAAAGTAGAAAATATCCCCCCAGTTCCGGGAAATCGAGGCGTAGTTTGTCAAAATCACGATTGGCATAAGGCGGTCTCGGCTACTCTTTCAGTCTTAAAGTGAAGTGTGGCTATATTTTGGCCCAGAAGCTCGCACAAGAGCGTTAAAACAGTTTTCCTGTGTCCATTTCACTGCAAAGAAAGGCTATGAGGAGTTAGTTTAGAGTCCCCGGGACTGGAAAATATCCCCCAAGTTTCCGAAAATCGAGCTTAAGTTAGTCAAAATTACGATGCGCGCACCGCGGCCTCGGCTACTCTTTCAATCTTAAAATGAAGTGGTGCTAAACTTTTGGGCCCAGAAGCTGGAAAGTCAGCGTTCAAAAAGTTTTGCTGTTTCCATTTCACTCCAAACCAAGACAAGCAGGAGTTAGTTTAGAGTCCCCGGGACTGGGAAATATCCCGCAAGTTCCGGGAAATCAACTCGAAGTTTGTCAAAATCACCATGCGCGTAAGGCGGTCTCGGCTACCCTTTTAGTGTTAAAGTAAAGTGGGGCTATATTTTGGCCCAGAAGCTCGAAATTGAGCGTTCAAAAAGTTTTGCTGTGTCCATTTTACTGCAAACCAAGGCCATCATAAATTAGTTTAGATTCCTCACAACTGGAATATATCCCCTATGTTTTGGCAAATCGAGCCGAAGTTGCTCAAAATCAGGATGCGCGTAAGTCGGTCTCGGCTACTCTTTCAGTCTTCAAGTGAAGTGGGGCTCTATTTCCGTCCAGAACCTCGAAAGTGTGCGTTCAAAAACTTGTGCTGTGTAAATTTCACTGCAAACCATGGCCATCAGCAGTTAGTTTAGAGTCCCCGGGACTGGAAAATATTCCCCAAGTTCCGGGAAAGCGATTCGAAGTTGATCAAAACCACGATGCGCGTAAGACGGTCTCGGCTACCCTTTCATTCTTAAAGTGAACTGGGGCAATATTTCCGCCCAGAAGCTTGAAAGTGAGCATTCAGAAAGTTTTGCTGTGTTAATTTCACTGCAAACCAAGGGCGTCAGGAGTTAGTATAGAGACCCCGGGACTAGAAAATATCCCCCAAGTCCCGCGCAATCAAGCCGAAGATGGTCAAAATCACGATGCGCGTAAGGCGGTCTCGGCTACTCTTTAAGTCTTAAAGTGAAGTGGGGCTATGTTTCGGCCCAGAAGCTCGAAAGGAACCGTTCAAAAAGTTTTCCTGTGTCCTTTTCACTGCAAACCAAGGCCATCAGTAGTTAGTTTAGAGTCCCCGGGACTGGAATATATCCCGCAAGTTCCGGGAAATCGAGCCAAATTTGGTCAAAATCACCATGCGCGTAAGCCGGTCTCGGCTACTCTATCAGTCTTAAAGTAAAGTTGGGCTATATTTTGTTCCAGAAACTCACAAGTGAGCGTTTAAAAAGTTCTGCTAAGTCCACTTCACTGCAAACCACGACAATGAGGAGTTAGTTTAAAAATCCCGGGACTAGAAAATATCCTCGAAGTTGCGGGAAATCGAGCCGAAGTTGGTGAAAATCACCATGCGCGGAAGGTGTTCTTTGCTACTCTTTCAGTCTTAAAGTGAAGTGGGGCTATATTTCGGCCTAGAAGCTCGACACCGAGCGAGCGCTCCTTTTTTATGTGTCTATTTTAGTAAAAATTAAGGCCATCAGAAGTCAGTTTAGAGTCCCCGGGACTGTAAAATATCAACCAAAATCCGGCAAATCAACCAAAGTTGCTGAAAATCACGATGTGCGTAAGAGTTTATGGTACTCTTACCGTTTTAAATTAAAGTGGGGCTATATTTCGGCCTAGAAGCTCCACACCTAGCGTCCGCTTCGTTTACCTCTGTCCTTTTCACTTAATAATACGGCAATCAGGAGTTAGTTTAGAGTCCCTGGGACTGAAAAATATCCCCCTAGTGCCCGCAAATCCAGCCAAAGATGCTCAAAAATCACCATTCGCGTAAGGCGGTCTCGGCTACTCTTTTAGTCTTAAAATGAAGTGGGGCTATATTTCGGCCTAGAAGCTCGACACGTAGATTGCGCTTCTTTAACCTTTGTCCATTTCAGCAAAAAATAAAGACATCACGGTTTAGTTTAGAGTTTCGGGCACTGGAAAATATCCCCCAAGGTCTGGAAAATCGAGCCGAAGTGGATCAAAATCACGATGCGCGTAAGGCGGTCTCGGCTACTCTTTCAGTCTTGAAGTGAAGTGGGGCTACATTGCTGCCCAAGAGCTTGAAAGTGAGCGTTTAAAAAGTTTTGCTCTGTCTATTTCACTGCAAACGAAGGCCATCAGGAGTTAATTTAGAGTTTCCGGGAGTAGAAAATATCCCCCAACTTCCTGGCAATCGAGCCGAGGTTGGTTAAAATCACCATGCCCGTAAGGCAGTCTCGGCTACTCTTTCAGTCTTAAAGTGAAGTGGGGCAATATTTCGGCCCAGAACCTCTAAAGTGAGTGTTTAAAAAGGTTTTCCTGTGTCAATGTCACTGCAAACCAAAGCCATCAGGAATTAGTTTAGAGACCCAGGGAGTGGAAAATATCCCCCAAATTCCGGGAAATTTAGTTGAAGTTAGTCAAAATCACCACGTGCGTAAGGCGGTCTCGGCTAATCTTTCAGTCTTAAAGTGAAGTGGGGCTATATTTCTGCCCAGAACCTCGAAAGTGACCGTTCAAAAGGTCTTCCTGTGTCAATTTCACTGCAAACAAAGGCGAGCAGAAGTTAGGTTAGAGTCCCAGGTACTGGAAAATATCCTGTAAGTGCGGGAAAATGGGGACAAAGGTTGTCAAAATGAAGATACGCGTAAGGCCATCTCGGCTATTCGCTCAGTCTTAAAGTGAAGTGAGGCTCTACTTCGGCCCAGAAGGTCCAAAGTGAGCGTTCAAAAAGAATTGCTGTGTCCATTTCACCGCAAACCAAGGTAATCAGGAGATAGTTTAGAGTCCCCGAGACTTGAATATATCCCCTAAGTTCCGGGAAATCGAGCCAAAGTTTGTCAAACTCACGATGCGCGTAAGACGGACTCGGCTACTCTTTCAATCTTAAAGTAGAGTGGGGCTATATTTCGGCCCAGAAGCTCGAAGGTGAGCGTTCAAAACGTTTTCCTCTGTCCATTTCAAGACAAACCAAGGCGATCAGGGGTTAGTTTAGAGTCCTCGGGACTGGAAAATACCCCCCAAGTTCCTAGAAATCGATCCGCAGTTGGTCAAAATCACGATGCGCGTAAGGCGGTCTCGGCTACTCTTTCAGTCTTAAAGTGAAGTGTGGCTATATTTCGGCAAAGAAGGTCGAAAGTGAGCGTTGAAAAAGTTATGCTGTGTCCAATTCAGTGCAACGCAAGGTAATTAGGTGTTAGTTTAGAGTCCGCCGGATTTGCAAATATCCCCCAAGTTCCGGGGAATCGAGCCTAAGCTGGTCAAAATCACGATCCTCCTAAGGCGCTCTCGCTTACTGTTTCAGTCTTTAAGTGAAGTGGGGCTATATTTGGGCCAAGAAGCTCGAAAGTGAACGTTCAAAAAGTTTTGCTGTGTCCATTTCAATGCGAACCAAGGCCATCAGGAGTTACTTCAGAGTCCGCGGGACTAAAAAATATTCCCCAAGTTTCCGGGAAACCGAGGCGAAGTTGGTCAAAATCACGATGCGCGTAACGCGGGCTCGGCTACTCTTTTAGTCTTAAAGTAAAGTGGGGCTATATCTCGTCCCAGAAGCTCGAAAATGAGCGTTCAAAAAGCCTTCCTGTGTCCAGTTTACTGCAGACCAAGGACGTCGGGGGTCAGTTTAGAGTCCCCGGGAATGGAAAATATCCCCCAAGTTCCGGGAAATTTAGGGTAAGTGTGTCAAAATCACCATGGGCGTAAGACGGTCTTGGCTGATGTTTCAGTCTTAAAGCGAAGTGGGGCTATATTTCGCCCCAGAAGCTCGAGTGTGAGCGTTCAAAAAGTTTTCCCTTGTCAAGTTCACTTCAAACCAAGGTGATCAGGAGTTAGTTTAGGGTCCCCAGGACTGGAAAATATCCCCCAAGTTCCGGGATATCGATCCGAAGTTGGTCAAAATCACTATTCGCGAAACGCGGGTCGGCTATTGTTGCAGTCTTAAAGGGAAGTGGGGCTATATTTCAGCCCAGACGCTCGAAAGTGACCGTTTAAAAAGTTACGCTTCGTGCATTTAACTGCAAAAAAAGGCCATCAGGAGTTATTTTAAAGTCCCCCGGACTGGAAAATATCCCCCAAGTTCCGGGAAATCGAGCTGAACTTGGTCAAAATCACGATGCGCGCAAGGCGATCTTAGCTATTCTTTCAGTTTTCAAGTGAAGTGGGGTTATATTTCGGCCCAGAAGGTCCAAAGTGAGCGTTGAAAAAGTTTTGCTGTGTCCATTTCACTGCAAAGCAAGGCCATCAGGAGTTAGTTTAGAGTCCCCGGGACTGGAAAATATACCCCAAGTTCCGGAAAATCAACCCGAAGTTTGTCAAAATCACCATGCGCGTAAGGTGGTCTCGGCTACCCTTTTAGTGTTTAAGTAAAGTGGGGCTATATTGTGGCCCAGAAGCTCGAAATTGAACGTTCAAAAAGTTTTGCTGTGTCCATTTTACTGCAAACCAAGGTCATCAGGAATTAGTTTAGAGTCCTCACAACTGGAATATATCCCCTAAGTTCTGGCAAATGGAGCCGAAGTTGCTCAAAATCAGGATGCGCGTAAGTCGGTCTCGGCTACTCTTTCAGTCTTCAAGTGAAGTGGGGCTCTATTTCGGTCCAGAACCTTGAAAGTGTGCGTTCAAAAACTTGTGCTGTGTAAATTTCACTGCAAACCATGGCCATCAGCAGTTAGTTTAGAGTCCCCGGGACTGCAATATATTTCCCAAGTTCCGGAAGATCGAGAAGACGTTGGTCAAAATCACGAGCGCGCAAGACGGTCTTGGCTAGTCTTTCTGTCTTAAAGTGAAGTGGGGCTATATATCGGCCCAGAAGCTCCAAAGTGAGCTTCAAAAAGTTTGCTGTATCCATTTCAATGCAAACGAAGGCCATCAGGGGTTACTTAAGAGTCTTCGGCACTGGAAAATATCTCCCAAGTTCAGGGAAATTTAGCCGAAGTTGGTCAAAATCACGGTGCGCGTTGGGCGGTCTCGCTTACTGTTTCAGTCTTAAAGTGAAGTGAGGCTTTATTCCTGCCCAGGAGCTTGAAAGTGAGCCTTCAAAAAGTTTCCCTGTGTTTATTTCACTGCAAACCAAAGCCATCAGGAGCTAGTTTAGAGTCCCCGGGACTGGAAAATATCCCCCAACTTCCGGGAAATAGAACCGAAGTTGGTCAAAATCACGATTTGCGTAAGGTAGTCTCGGCTACTCTTTCAGTCTTAAAGTGAAGTGGGGCTATATTTCGGGCCAGAAGCTCGAAGGTGAGCGTTCAAAACGTTTTGCTCTCTCCATTTCAATGCAAACCAAGGCAATCAGAAGTTACTTTATAGTCCCCGGTACCGGAAAATATCCCCCATTTCCCGGGAAATCGAGCCAAAGTTGGTCACAATCACGATGCGCGTAAGGCGGTCTCGGCTACTCTTTAAGTCTTAAAGTGAGGTAGGGCTATGCTTTGGCTCAGAAGCTCAAAAGTGAGCGTTGAAAAAGTTTTGCTGTTTCCATTTCACTGCAAACCAAGGCAATCAGGAGTTACTTTAGAGTCCCCGGTACCGGAAAATATCCCCCATTTCCCGGGAAATCGAGCCAAAGGTTGTCACAATCACGATAAGCTTAAGGCGGTCTCGGCTACTCTTTCATTGTTAAAGTGAACTGGGGCAATATTTCCGCCCAGAAGCTTGAAAGTGAGCGTTCAGAAAGTTTTGCTGTGTCCATTTCACTCCAAAGCAAGGCCATCAGGAGTTACTTTAGAGTCCGCGGGACTGTAAAATATCCCCCAAGTTCCGGCAAATCGAGCCGAAGTTGGTCAAAATTACGATGCGCGTAAGCCGGTCTCGGCTACTCTTTCAATCTTAAAGTAAAGTGGAGCTAAATTTCGGCCCACAAGCTCGAAAGTGAGCGTTCAAAAAGTTTTGCTGTGTCCATTTTACTGCAAACCAAGGCCATCAGGAGTTAGTTTAGAGACCAAGGGAGTGGAAAATATCCCCCAAATTCCGGGAAATTTAGCCGAAGTTTGTCAAAATCACCACGGGCGTAAGGCGGTCTTGGCTAATCTTTCAGTCTTAAAGTGAAGTGGGGCTATATTTCGCCGCAGAAGCTCGAAAGTGAGCGTTCAAAAAGTTTTCCTGTGTCACTTTCACTTCGAACCAAAGCCATCAAGAGTTAGTTTAGAGTCCCAGGGACTGGAAAATATCCCGTAAGTGCCGAAAAATCGAGACAAAGTTTGGCAAAATAAATAAGCGCGTAAGGCCGTCTCGGCTACTCTTTTAGTGTTAAAATAAAGTGGGGCTCTATTTCGGCCCAAAAGCTCCAAAGTAAGGGTTCAAAAAAATTTGCTGTGTCAATTTCACTGGAAACCAAGGCCATCTGGATATAGTTTAGTGTTCCCGGGACTGAAATATATCCCCCAGGTTCCGGGAAATCGAGCCGAAGTTAGTCAAAATCACGATTTGGGTAAGACAGACTCGGCTACTCTTACTCTTAAAAAGAAGTGGGGCTATATTTCGGCCCAGAAGCTCGAAGGTGAGTCTTCACAAAGTTTTGCTCTGTCAGTTTCAATGCAAAGCAAGGCGATCAGGAGTTAGTTTAGAGTCCCCGGGACTGGAAAATATCCCCCAAGTTCCGGGATATCGATCCAAAGTTGGTCAAAATCACGATGCGCGAAATGCGATCCGGGCTATTGTTTCAGTCTTAAAATGAAGTGGGGCTATATTTCGTCCCAGAAGCTGGAAAGTGACCGTTTAAAAAGTTACGCTTTGTGCTTTTAACTGCAAACCAAGGCCATCAGGAGTTAGTTTAGAGTCCCCCGGACTGGAAAATATCCCCCAAGTTCCGGGAAATCGAGCTGAACTCTGTCAAAGTCACGATGCGCGAAACGCGGGTCGGCTATTGTTGCAGTCTAAAAGTGAAGTGGGGCTATATTTCAGCCCAGAAGCTCGAAAGTGACCGTTTAAAAAGTTACGCTTTGTGCATTTCACTGCAAACCAAGCCCATCAGGAGTTAGTTTAGAGTCTCCCGGACTGGAAAATATGCCCCAAGTTCCGGGAAATCGAGCTGAACTTGGTCAAAGTTACGATGCGCGTAAGGCGGTCTCGGCTACTATTTCAGGGTTAAAGTGAAGTGGGCTTCTATTTAAGCCCACAAGCTAGAAGGCGAGTGTTAAAAAAGTCCTGCGCTGTCCATTTCTCCGAAAATCAAGGCCATAAGGAGTTAATTTAGAGCTCGCGGGACTCGAATATATCCACCAAGCTCCGGGAAATCGACCCGAAGTTGGTCAAAATCACGATTCGCGCAAGACGGTTTCGGCTACTCTTTCAGTCTTAAAGTAAAGTGGGCTATATTTCGGGCCAGAAGCTCGAAAGTGAGCGTTCAAAAAGTTTGGCTGTGTCCATTTCAATGCAAACCAAGACGATCAGGAGTTAGTTTAGAGTCTCCGGGACTGGAAAATATCCCCCTAATTCCGGGAAATCGAGCCGAAGTTGGTCAAAATCACGATGCGCGCAAGGCGGTCTCACCTATTCTTTCAGTCTTAAAGTGAAGTTGGGCTATATTTTAGGGCAGAAGCTCGAAGATAAGCGTTGAAAAAGGTTTTGCTGTGTCCATTTCACTGCAAACCAAAACCATCAGGAATAAGTTTAGAGTCCACAGAACTGGAAAATACTCCCTAATTTCCGGCAAATCGAGCCGAAGTTGGTCAAAATCACGATGCGCGCAAGGCGGTCTCAGCTATTCTTTCAGTCTTAAAGTGAAGTTGGGCTATATTTTAGGGCAGAAGCTCGAAGATAAGCGTTGAAAAAGGTTTTGCTGTGTCCATTTCACTGCAAACCAAAACCATCAGGAATAAGTTTAGAGTCCACAGAACTGGAAAATACTCCCTAATTTCCGGCAAATCGAGCCGAAGTTGGTCAAAATCACGATGCGCGTATGGCGGACTCGACTCATCTTTCACTCTTCAAGTGAAGTTGGGCTATATTTTGGCCTAGAAGCTCGAAACTCTGCTTTCAAAAAGTTTGGCTGTTTCAATTTCACTGCAAAAAAAGGCCATCCGGACTTAGTTTAGAGTCCCCGGGACTAGAAAATATCCCCGAAGTCCCGCGAAATCAAGCCGAAGATGGTCAAAATCACGATGCGTGTAAGGCGGTCTCGGCTACTCTTTAAGTCTTAAAGTGAAGTGGGGCTATGTTTCGGCCCAGAAGCTCGAAAGGAAGCGTTCAAAAAGTTTTCCTGTGTCCTTTTCACTGCAAACCAAGGCCATCAGGAGTTAGTTTAGAGTCCCCGGGACTGGAATATATCCCGCAAGTTCCGGGAAATCGAGCCAAATTTGGTCAAAATCACCATGCGCGTAAGCCGGTCTCGGCTACTCTATCAGTCTTAAAGTAAAGTTGGGCTATATTTTGTTCCAGAAACTCACAAGTGAGCGTTGAAAAAGTTCTGCTAAGTCCACTTCACTACAAACCACGACAATGAGGAGTTAGTTTAGAAATCCCGGGACTGGAAAATATCCTCGAAGTTGCGGAAAATCGAGCCGAAGTTGGTGAAAATCACGATGCGCGGAAGCCGTTCTTTGCTACTCTTTCCGTCTTAAAGTGAAGTGGGGCTATATTTCGGCCTAGAAGCTCGACACCGAGCGAGCGCTCCTTTTATCTGTGTCCATTTTAGTCAACATGAAGGCCATCAGAAGTTAGTTTAGAGTCCCCGGGACTGTAAAATATCAACCAAAATCCGGCAAATCAACCAAAGTTGCTGAAATTCACGATGTGCGTAAGAGTTTATGGTACTCTTACCGTTTTAAATTAAAGTGGGGCTATATTTCGGCCTAGAAGCTCCACACCTAGCGTCCGCTTCGTTTACCTCTGTCCTTTTCACTTAATAATACGGCAATCAGGAGTTAGTTTAGAGTCCCCGGGACTGAAAAATATCCCCCTAGTCCCCGCAAATCCAGCCAAAGATGCTCAAAAATCACCATTCGCGTAAGGCGGTCTCGGCTACTCTTTTAGTCTTAAAATGAAGTGGGGCTATATTTCGGCCTAGAAGCTCGACACCTAGCTTGCGCTTCTTTAACCTGTGTCCATTTCAGCAAAAAATGAAGACATCAGGGTTTAGTTTAGAGATTCCGGCACTAGAAAATATCCCCCAATTTCCGGAAGATCGAGCCGAAGTGGATCAAAATCACGATGCGCGTAAGGCGGTCTCGGCTACTCTTTCAGTCTTGAAGTGAAGTGGGGCTACATTGCTGCCCAAGAGCTTGAAAGTGAGCGTTTAAAAAGTTTTGCTCTGTCTATTTCACTGCAAACGAAGGCCATCAGGAGTTAATTTAGAGTTTCCGGGAGTAGAAAATATCCCCCAACTTCCTGGCAATCGAGCCGAGGTTGGTTAAAATCACCATGCCCATAAGGCGGTCTCGGCTACTCTTTCAGTCTTAAAGTGAAGTGGGGCAATATTTCGGCCCAGAACCTCTAAAGTGAGTGTTTAAAAAGGTTTTGCTGTGTCAATTTCACTGCAAACCAAAGCCATCAAGAATTGGTTGAGAGACCCAGGGAGTGGAAAATATCCCCCAAATTCCAAGAAATTTAGCCGAAGTTGGTCAAAATCACCATGTGCGTAAGGCGGTCTCGGCTAATCTTTCAGTCTTAAAGTGAAGTGGGGCTATATTTCTGCCCAGAAGCTCGAAAGTGACCGTTCAAAAGGTCTTCCTGTGTCAATTTCACTGCAAACAAAGGCGAGCAGAAGTTAGGGTAGAGTCCCAGGGACTAGAAAATATCCTGTAAGTGCGGAAAAATGGGGACAAAGGTTGTCAAAATGAAGATACGCGTAAGACGGACTCGGCTACTCTTTCAATCTTAAAGTAGAGTGGGGCTATATTTCGGCCCAGAAGCTCGAAGGTGAGCGTTCAAAATGTTTTCCTCTGTCCATTTCAATACAAACCAAGGCGATCAGGGGTTAGTTTAGAGTCCTCGGGACTGGAAAATACCCCCCAAGTTCCTAGAAATCGATCCGCAGTTGGTCAAAATCACGATGCGCGTAAGGCGGTCTCGGCTACTCTTTCAGTCTTAAAGTGAAGTGTGGCTATATTTCGGCAAAGAAGGTCGAAAGTGAGCGTTGAAAAAGTTATGCTGTGTCCAATTCAGTGCAACGCAAGGTAATTAGGTGTTAGTTTAGAGTCCGCCGGATTTGCAAATATCCCCCAAGTTCCGGGGAATCGAGCCTAAGCTGGTCAAAATCACGATGCGCGTAAGGCGCTCTCGCTTACTCATTCAGTCTTTAAGTGAAGTGTGGCTACATTTGGGCCAAGAAGCTCGAAAGTGAACGTTCAAAAAGTGTTGCAGTGTCCAGTTCAATGCGAACCAAGCCTATCAGGAGTTACTTTAGAGTCCGCGCGACTAAAAAATATTCCCCAAGTTCCGGGAAACCGAGCCAAAGTTGGTCAAAATCACGATGGGCGTAAGGCGGGCTCGGCTACTCTTTTAGTCTTGGCTACTCTCGGCTACTCGGCGATCAGGAGTTAGTTTAGAGTCCCCGGGACTGGAAAATATCCCCCAAGTTCCGGGATATCGCTCCGAAGTTGGTCAAAATCACGATGCGCGAAACGCGATCTCGGCTATTGTTTCAGTCTTAAAGTGAAGTGGGGCTATATTTCGGCCCAGAAGCTCGAAAGTGACCGTTTAAAAAGGTACGCTTTGTGCATTTAACTGCAAACAAAGGCAATCACGAGTTAGTTTAAAGTCCCCCGGACTAGAAAATATCCCCCAAGTTCCGGGAAATCGAGCTGAAGTTGGTCAAAATCAGGATGCGTGTAAGGCGGTCTCCGCTACTCTTTCAGTCTTAAAGTGAAGTGGGGCTATATTTCGGCCCAGAAGCTGCAAAGTGATCGTTAAAAAAGTTATGCTCTGTGCATTTCACACCAAACCAAGGCCATTAGGAGTTAGTTTAGAGTCCCCCGAACTGGAAAATATCCCCCAAGTTCCGGGAAATCGAGCTGAACTTGGTCAAAGTCACGATGCGCGTAAGGCGGTCTCGGCTACTATTTCAGGGTTAAAGTGAAGTGGGCTTCTATTGAAGCCCACAAGCTAGAAGGTGAGTGTTAAAAAAGTTCTGCTCTGTCCATTTCTCCGAAAACCAAGGCCATAAGGAGTGAATTTAGAGCTCGCGGGACTCGAATATATCCGCCAAGCTCCGGGAAATCGACCCGAAGTTGGTCAAAATCACGATTCGCGCAAGACGGTTTCGGCTACTCTTTCAGTCTATATTTCGAGCCAGAAGCTCGAAAGTGAGCGTTCAAAAAGTTTGGCTGTGTCCATTTCAATGCAAACCAAGACGATCAGGAGTTACTTTAGACTCCCCGGGACTGGAAAATATCCCCCAAATTCCGGGAAATCGAGCCGAAGCCGGTCAAAATCACGATGCGCGCAAGGCGGTCTCAACTATTCTTTTAGTCTTAAGGCGAAGTTGAGCTATATTTTAGGCCAGAAGCTCGAAGATAAGCGTTCAGAAAGTTTTGCTGTGTCCATTCCACTGCAAACCAAGGCCATCAGTAATAAGTTTAGAGTCCACAGAACTGGAAAATATTCCCTAATTTCCGGCCAATCGAGACGAAGTTGGTCAAAATCAGGATGCGTGTAAGGCGGTCTCCGCTACTCTTTCAGTCTTAAAGTGAAGTGGGGCTATATTTCGGCCCAGAAGCTGCAAAGTGATCGTTAAAAAAGTTATGCTCTGTGCATTTCACACCAAACCAAGGCCATTAGGAGTTAGTTTAGAGTCCCCCGAACTGGAAAATATCCCCCAAGTTCCGGGAAATCGAGCTGAACTTGGTCAAAGTCACGATGCGCGTAAGGCGGTCTCGGCTACTATTTCAGGGTTAAAGTGAAGTGGGCTTCTATTGAAGCCCACAAGCTAGAAGGTGAGTGTTAAAAAAGTTCTGCTCTGTCCATTTCTCCGAAAACCAAGGCCATAAGGAGTGAATTTAGAGCTCGCGGGACTCGAATATATCCGCCAAGCTCCGGGAAATCGACCCGAAGTTGGTCAAAATCACGATTCGCGCAAGACGGTTTCGGCTACTCTTTCAGTCTATATTTCGAGCCAGAAGCTCGAAAGTGAGCGTTCAAAAAGTTTGGCTGTGTCCATTTCAATGCAAACCAAGACGATCAGGAGTTACTTTAGACTCCCCGGGACTGGAAAATATCCCCCAAATTCCGGGAAATCGAGCCGAAGCCGGTCAAAATCACGATGCGCGCAAGGCGGTCTCAACTATTCTTTTAGTCTTAAGGCGAAGTTGAGCTATATTTTAGGCCAGAAGCTCGAAGATAAGCGTTCAGAAAGTTTTGCTGTGTCCATTCCACTGCAAACCAAGGCCATCAGTAATAAGTTTAGAGTCCACAGAACTGGAAAATATTCCCTAATTTCCGGCCAATCGAGACGAAGTTGGTCAAAATCACGATGCGCGTAAGGCGGACTCGGCTCATCTTTCACTCCTCAAGTGAAGTGGGGCTATATTTCGGCCCAGAAGCTCGAAACTCTGCTTTCAAAAACTTTGGCTGTTTCAATTTCACTGCAAAACTAGGCCATCCGCACTTAGTTTAGAATCCCCGGGACTAGAAAATATCCCCCAAGTCCCGGGAAATCAAGCCGAAGATGGTCAAAATCACGATGCGCGTAAAGCGGTCTCGGCAACTCCTTAAGTCTTACAGTGAAGTGGGGTTATATTTCGGCCCAGAAGGTCCAAAGTGAGCGTTCAAAAAGTTTTCCTCTCTGAATTTCACTCAAAACCAAGGCCATCATGAGTTAGTTTAGAGTCCCCGGGACTGGAAAATATCTTTTAAGTTCTGGCAACTAAAGCCGAAGTTTGTCAAAATCACGATGCGCCTAAGGCGGCCTCGGCTACTCTTTCAGTCTTAAAGTGAAGTGGGGCTCTATTTCGGCCCAGAAGCTCCAAAGTGAGCGCTGCAAAAAATTTGCTGTGTCCATTTCACTGCAAACCAAGGCAATCAGGAGTTAGTTTAGAGTCCCCGGGACTGCAATTTCCCAAGTTCCGGAAAATCGAGAAGACGTTGGTCAAAATCACGATGCGCGCAAGACGGTCTTGGCTAGTCTTTCAATCTTAAAGTGAATTGGGACTATATTTCGGCCCAGAAGCTCAAAAGTGAGCTTCAAAAAGTTTTGCTGTATCCATTTCACTGCAAACCAAGGCCATCAGGGGTTAGTTTAGAGTTCTCGGGACTGAAAAATATTGCCCAAGTTCCGGGGAATCGAACCGAAGTTGATCAAAATCACGATGCGCGAAATGCGGTATCGGCTACTGTTTCAGTCTTGAAGTGAAGTGGGAATATATTTCGGCCCAGAAGCCCGAAAGTGAGCGTTCAAAAAGTTTTGCTGTGGTCTTTGACTGAAAAACAAGGCCAGCACGAGTTAGTGTAGCGTCCCTGGGACTGGAAAATATTCCCCATGTTCCGGGAAAGCCAGCTGAAGCTGGTCAAAATCACGATGCTCCCAAAGCGGTGTCGGCTACCCTTTCAGTCTTAAAGTGAAGTGGGGCTATATTTCTGTCCAGAAGCTCGAAAGTGAGCGTTCAAAAAGTTTTGCTGTGTGCATTTCACTGCAAACCAAAGCTATCAAAAGTTAGTTTAGGGTCCCCGGGACTGGAAAATATTCCCCAAGTTCTGGGAAAGCGAGCCGAAGTTGATCAAAATCACGATGCGCGAAATGCGGTCTCGGCTACTGTTTCAGTCTTAAAGTAAAGTGTGGCTATATTTCGGCCCACAAGCTAGAAAGTGACCGTTCAAAAAGTTTTGCTGTGTCCATTTCACTTCAAACCAAGGCCATCAGGACTTAGTTTAACGTCCAAGGGACTGGAAAATATACCCCAAGTTCCGGGAAATCCATTCGAAGTGCGTCAAAAGTACGATATACGTGAGGCGGTTTCGGCTACTCTTTCAGTCTTAAAGTAAAGTCGGGCTATATTTCTGCCCAGATGCTCCAAAGTTGTGCTCTGTCCATTTCACTGAAGACCAAGGCCATCAGGAGTTACTTTAGAGTCCCCTTGACTGGAATATATCCGCCAAGTTTCGGGAATTGGACGCGAAATTGGTAAAAATCACGATTCGCTAAAGACGGTCTCGCTACTCTTTCAGTCTTAAAGTAAAATGGGGCTCTATTTCGGCCCACACGCTTAAAAGTGAGGGTTCAAAAACTTTCGCTGTGTCCATTTCACTGCAAACCAAGACAAGCAGGAGTTAGTTTAGAGTCCCCGGGACTGGGAAATATCCCCCAAATTCCGGAAAATCAACCCGAAGTTTGTCAAAATCACCATGCGCGTAAGGCGGTCTCGGCTACCCTTTTAGTGTTAAAGTAAAGTGGGGCTATATTTTGGCCCAGAAGCTCGAAATTGAGCGTTCAAAAAGTTTTGCTGTGTCCATTTTACTGCAAACCAAGGCCATCAGGAATTAGTTTAGAGTCCTCAGAACTGGAATATATCCCCTAAGTTCCGGCAAATGGAGCCGAAGTTGCTCAAAATCAGGATGCGCGCAACGCTGTGTCGGCTACCCTTTCAGTCTTCAAGTGAAGTGGGCTTTATTTCGGTCCAGAACCTCGAAAGTGTCCGTTCAAAAACTTGTGCTGTGTAAATTTCACTGCAAACCATGGCCATCAGGAGTTAGTGTAGAGAACGTGAAAGTAGAAAATATCCCCCCAGTTCCGGGAAATCGAGGCGTAGTTTGTCAAAATCACGATTGGCATAAGGCGGTCTCGGCTACTCTTTCAGTCTTAAAGTGAAGTGTGGCTATATTTTGGCCCAGAAGCTCGCACAAGAGCGTTAAAACAGTTTTCCTGTGTCCATTTCACTGCAAAGAAAGGCCATCAGGAGTTAGTTTAGAGTCCCCGGGACTGGAAAATATCCCCCAAGTTTCCGAAAATCGAGCTTAAGTTAGTCAAAATTACGATGCGCGTAACGCGGCCTCGGCTACTCTTTCAATCTTAAAATGAAGTGGGGCTAAACTTTTGGGCCCAGAAGCTGGAAAGTCAGCGTTCAAAAAGTTTTGCTGTTTCCATTTCACTCCAAACCAAGACAAGCAGGAGGTAGTTTAGAGTCCCCGGGACTGGGAAATATCCCTCAAGTTCCGGGAAATCAACTCGAAGTTTGTCAAAATTACCATGCGCGTAAGGCGGTCTCGGCTACCCTTTTAGTGTTAAAGTTGGGCTATATTTTGGCCCAGAAGCTCGAAATTGAGCGTTCAAAAAGTTTTGCTGTGTCCATTTTACTGCAAACCAAGGCCATCAGGAATTAGTTTAGAGTCCTCACAACTGTAATATATCCCCTATGTTCTGGCAAATCGAGCCGAAGTTGCTCAAAATCAGGATGCGCGTAAGTCGGTCTCGGCTACTCTTTCAGTCTTCAAGTGAAGTGGGGCTCTATTTCCGTCCAGAACCTCGAAAGTGTGCGTTCAAAAACTTGTGCTGTGTAAATTTTACTGCAAACCATGGCCATCAGCAGTTAGTTTAGAGTCCCCGGGACTGGAAAATATTCCCCAAGTTCCGGGAAATCGATCCGAAGTTGATCAAAACCACGATGCGCGTAAGACGGTCTCGGCTACCCTTTCATTCTTAAAGTGAACTGGGGCAATATTTCCGCCCAGAAGCTTGAAAGTGAGCGTTCAGAAAGTTTTGCTGTGTCCATTTCACTGCAAAGCAAGGCCATCAGCAGTTACTTTAGAGTCCGCGGGACTGTAAACTATCCCCCAAGTTCCGGGAAATCGAGGCGAAGTTGGTCAAAATTACGATGCGCGTAAGCCGGTCTCGGCTACTCTTTGAATCTTAAAGTAAAGTGGAGCTATATTTCGGCCCAGAAGCTCGAAAGTTAGCGTTCAAACAGTTTTGCTGTGTCCATTTTACTGCAGACCAAGGACGTCGGGGGATAGTTTAGAGTCCCCGGGAATGGAAAATATCCCCCAAGTTCCGGGAAATTTAGCCGAAGTTGGTCAAAATCACGACGCGCTTACGGTGGTCTCGGCTACCCTTTCAGTCTTAAAGTGAAGTGGGGCAATATTTCGCCCAGAAGCTCGAAACTGGGTATTTTAAAAGTTTTGCTGTGTTAATTTCACTGCAAACCAAGGCCGTCAGGAGTTAGTATAGAGACCCCGAGACTAAAAAATATCCCCCAAGTCCCGCGCAATCAAGCCGAAGATGGCCAAAATCACGATGCGCGTAAGGCGGTCTCGGCTACTCTTTAAGTCTTAAAGTGAAGTGGGGCTATGTTTTGGCCCAGAAGCTCGAAAGGAACCGTTCAAAAAGTTTTCCTGTGTCCTTTTCACTGCAAACCAAGGCCATCAGTAGTTAGTTTAGAGTCCCCGGGACTGGAATATATCCCCCAAGTTACGGGAAATCGAGCCAAATTTGGTCAAAATCACCATGCGCGTAAGCCGGTCTCGGCTACTCTATCAGTCTTAAAGTAAAGTTGGGCTATATTTTGTTCCAGAAACTCACAAGTGAGCGTTGAAAGAGTTCTGCTAAGTCCCCTTCACTGCAAACCACGACAATGAGGAGTTAGTTTAGAAATCCCGGGACTGGAAAATATCCTCGAAGTTGCGGGAAATCGAGCCGAAGTTGGTGAAAATCACCATGCGCGGAAGGTGTTCTTTGCTACTCTTTCAGTCTTAAAGTGAAGTGGGGCTATATTTCGGCCTAGAAGCTCGACACCGAGCGAGCGCTCCTTTTTTATGTGTCCATTTTAGTAAAAATTAAGGCCATCAGAAGTCAGTTTAGAGTCCCCGGGACTGTAAAATATCAACCAAAATCCGGCAAATCAACCAAAGTTGCTGAAAATCACGATGTGCGTAAGAGTTTATGGTACTCTTACCGTTTTAAATTAAAGTGGGGCTATATTTCGGCCTAGAAGCTCCACACCTAGCGTCCGCTTCGTTTACCTCTGTCCTTTTCACTTAATAATACGGCAATCAGGAGTTAGTTTAGAGTCCCTGGGACTGAAAAATATCCCCCTAGTCCCCGCAAATTCAGCCAAAGATGCTCAAAAATCACCATTCGCGTAAGGCGGCCTTGGCTACTCTTTTAGTCTTAAAATGAAGTGGGGCTATATTTCGGCCTAGAAGCTCGACACGTAGATTGCGCTTCTTTAACCTTTGTCCATTTCAGCAAAAAATAAAGACATCACGGTTTAGTTTAGAGTTTCGGGCACTGGAAAATATCCCCCAAGGTCTGGAAAATCGAGCCGAAGTTGATCAAAATCACGATGCGCGTAAGGCGGTCTCGGCTACTCTTTCAGTCTTGAAGTGAAGTGGGGCTACATTGCTGCCCAAGAGCTTGAAAGTGAGCGTTTAAAAAGTTTTGCTCTGTCTATTTCACTGCAAACGAAGGCCATCAGGAGTTAATTTAGAGTTTCCGGGAGTAGAATATATCCCCCAACTTCCTGGCAATCGAGCCGTGGTTGGTTAAAATCACCATGCCCGTAAGGCGGTCTCGGCTACTCTTTCAGTCTTAAAGTGAAGTGGGGCAATATTTCGGCCCAGAACCTCTAAAGTGAGTGTCTAAAAAGGTTTTGCTGTGTCAATGTCACTGCAAGCCAAAGCCATCAGGAATTAGTTTAGAGACCCAGGGAGTGGAAAATATCCCCCAAATTCCGGGAAATTTAGTCGAAGTTAGTCAAAATCACCACGTGCGTAAGGCGGTCTCGGCTAATCTTTCAGTCTTAAAGTGAAGTGGGGCTATATTTCTGCCCAGAACCTCGAAAGTGACCGTTCAAAAGGTCTTCCTGTGTCAATTTCACTGCAAACAAAGGCGAGCAGAAGTTAGGTTAGAGTCCCAGGTACTGGAAAATATCCTGTAAGTGCGGGAAAATGGGGACAAAGGTTGTCAAAATGAAGATACGCGTAAGGCCGTCTCGCCTATTCGTTCAGTCTTAAAGTGAAGTGAGGCTCTACTTCGGCCCAGAAGGTCCAAAGTGAGCGTTCAAAAAGAATTGCTGTGTCCATTTCACCGCAAACCAAGGCAATCAGGAGATAGTTTAGAGTCCCCGAGACTTGAATATATCCCCTAAGTTCCGGGAAATCGAGCCAAAGTTTGTCAAACTCACGATGCGCGTAAGACGGACTCGGCTACTCTTTCAATCTTAAAGTAGAGTGGGGCTATATTTCGGCCCAGAAGCTCGAAGGTGAGCGTTCAAAATGTTTTCCTCTGTCCATTTCAAGACAAACCAAGGCGATCAGGGGTTAGTTTAGAGTCCTCGGGACTGGAAAATACCCCCCAAGTTCCTAGAAATTGATCCGCAGTTGGTCAAAATCACGATGCACGTAAGGCGGTCTCGGCTACTCTTTCAGTCTTAAAGTGAAGTGTGGCTATATTTCGGCAAAGAAGGTCGAAAGTGAGCGCTGAAAAAGTTATGCTGTGTCCAATTCAGTGCAACGCAAGGTAATTAGGTGTTAGTTTAGAGTCCGCCGGATTTGCAAATATCCCCCAAGTTCCGGGAAATCGAGCCTAAGCTGGTCAAAATCACGATGCTCCTAAGGCGCTCTCGCTTACTGTTTCAGTCTTTAAGTGAAGTGGGGCTATATTTGGGCCAAGAAGCTCGAAAGTGAACGTTCAAAAAGTTTTGCTGTGTCCATTTCAATGCGAACCAAGGCCATCAGGAGTTAC
The DNA here is from genome assembly GCF_964199315.1 of Orbicella franksi. NCBI lineage: Eukaryota > Metazoa > Cnidaria > Anthozoa > Scleractinia > Merulinidae > Orbicella > Orbicella franksi. The sequence continues at coordinate 23,491,455 of NC_138158.1, read as the reverse complement.
TTTAGAGTCCGCAGGGCTAAAAAATATTCCCCAAGTTTCCGGGAAACCGAGGCGAAGTTGGTCAAAATCACGATGCGCGTAACGCGGGCTCGGCTACTCTTTTAGTCTTAAAGTAAAGTGGGGCTATATCTCGTCCCAGAAGCTCGAAAATGAGCGTTCAAAAAGCCTTCCTGTGTCCAGTTTACTGCAGACCAAGGACGTCGGGGGTCAGTTTAGAGTCCCCGGGAATGGAAAATATCCCCCAAGTTCCGGGAAATTTAGGGTAAGTGTGTCAAAATCACCATGGGCGTAAGACGGTCTTGGCTGATGTTTCAGTCTTAAAGCGAAGTGGGGCTATATTTCGCCCCAGAAGCTCGAGTGTGAGCGTTCAAAAAGTTTTCCCTTGTCAAGTTCACTTCAAACCAAGGTGATCAGGAGTTAGTTTAGGGTCCCCAGGACTGGAAAATATCCCCCAAGTTCCGGGATATCGATCCGAAGTTGGTCAAAATCACTATTCGCGAAACGCGGGTCGGCTATTGTTGCAGTCTTAAAGGGAAGTGGGGCTATATTTCAGCCCAGACGCTCGAAAGTGACCGTTTAAAAAGTTACGCTTCGTGCATTTAACTGCAAAAAAAGGCCATCAGGAGTTATTTTAAAGTCCCCCGGACTGGAAAATATCCCCCAAGTTCCGGGAAATCGAGCTGAACTTGGTCAAAATCACGATGCCCGCAAGGCGATCTTAGCTATTCTTTCAGTTTTCAAGTGAAGTGGGGTTATATTTCGGCCCAGAAGGTCCAAAGTGAGCGTTGAAAAAGTTTTGCTGTGTCCATTTCACTGCAAAGCAAGGCCATCAGGAGTTAGTTTAGAGTCCCCGGGACTGGAAAATATGCCCCAAGTTCCGGAAAATCAAGCCAAAGTTGATCAAAATCACGATGCGCGTAAGACGGTCTCGGCTACTCTTTCAGGCTTAAAGTGAAGTGGGGCTATATTCGGCTCAGAAGCTTGAAGGTGAGTGTTTAAAATGTTTTGTTCTGTCCATTTCAACGCAAACCAAGGCGATCGGGAGTTAGTTTACAGTCCCCGGGACTGAAAAATATCCCACAAGTTCCGGCGAATTGAGCCAAAGTTGCTCAAAATCACGATCCGCGTAAGGCCGTTTCGTCTATTTTTTCAGTCTTAAAATGAAGTGGGGCTTTATTTTGACCTAGAGGCTCGGCACCGAGCGTGCGCTAATTTAACCTGTGTCGATTTCACTGAAAACTAAGGCAATCAGGAGTTAGTTTAGAGCTCCCAAAGCTGGAAACTATCCCCCAAGTTCCGGGAAATCGCGCCATAGAGCCTCAAAATCACGATGCGCATAAGGCGCTCTCGTCTACTCTTTCAGCCTTAAAATGAAATGGGCTATATTTCGGCCCAAAGGCTCGAAAGTGAGCGTTCAAAAAGTTTTCCTGTGTCCATTTCCCTGCAAACCAAGCCCAAGAGGAAATACGTTAGAGTCCCCGGCACTGTAAAATATCCCCCAAGTTCCGGGAAATCAAGCGGAAGTTGGTCAAAATCACGTTGCGCGCAAGGCGGTCTCGGCTACTGTTTCAGTCTTAAAGTGAAGTGTGGCTGTATTTCGGCCCACAAGCTCGAAAGTGAGCGTTCAAAAGGGTTTCCTGTGTCCATTTCACTGCAAACCAAGGCCACCAGGCCTTAGTTTAGAGTACGCGGAAGTAGAAAATATCCCCCCAGTTCCGGGAAATCGAGCCCAAGTTGGTCGAAATCACGATGCGCGCAACGCGGTCCCGGCTACTCTTTCAGTCAAAGTGAAGTTGCGCTATATTTCGGCCCAGAGGCTCGAAAGTGCACATTCGAAAAGTTTTGTTGTGTCCATTTCACTATAAAGCAAGGCCATCAGGAGTTAGTTTAGAGCCCTTGGGACTAGAAAATATTTCCCAACTTCCGCCAGATCGAGCTCAAGTTGGTGAAACTCACGATGCGCGTAAGGCGCTCTCGGTTAGCCTTTCAGTCTTAAAGTGAAGTTGGGCTATAGTTCGGCCAAGAAGCTCGAAAGTGCGCGTTCAAAAAGTTTTGCTCTGTTCCTTTCACTGGAAACCAAGGCCGTCAGGAGTTAGTTTAGAGTCCCCGGGACTGGAAAATATTCTCCAAGTTCCAGGAAATCGCGCCCAAGTTGATCAAAATCACCATGCCCGTAACGGGCTCTCGGCTATTCTTTCAGTCTTAAATTTAAGTAGGGCTATATTTCGGCCCTGAAGCTCGAAGGTGAGCGTTCAGAATGTTTTGCTGTGTTCATTAAATTGGAAACCAAGGTCATCGGGAGTTAGTTTAGCGTCCCCGGGACTTGAAATTATTCGCCAACTTCCGGGAAATCCAGCAAAAGTGGCCCAAAATCACGATGCGCGTAAGGCGGTCTCGGCTACTCTTTCAGTCTTAAAATTAAGTGGGGCTATATTTCGACCTAGAAGCTCGAGACCGGGCGTGCGCTAATTTTACCAGTATCCTTTTCACTGAGATCTTAGGCGATCAGGTGTTAGTTTAGAGTCCTTGGGACTGGAAAATATTTCCCAAATTCTGGCAGATCGAGCCAAAGTTGCTCAAAATCACGATGCGCGTAAGGCGGTCTCGGCTACTCTTTCAGTCTTAAAATGAAGTGGGGCTATATTTCGGCCGAGAAGCTCGACACCGAGCGTGCGCTCCTTTTACCTGTGTCCTTTTCACTAAGAACTAAGTCCATCAGGAGATAGTTTAGAGTCCTCGAGACTGGAAACTATCCTCGAAGTTTCGGCAAATTGAGCCATAGTTTCTTAAAATTACGATAAGCGTACGGCAGTTTCGTTTACTCTTTCAGTCACAAAATGAAGTTGGGCTTTATTTCGACCTAGAAGCTCGACAGGGAGCGTGCGCTCCTGTTACCTGTGACCATTTTACTGAAAACTAAGGCTATCAGGAGTTAGCTTAGAGTCCCCGGGACTGGAAAATATCCCCCAAGTTTTGGCAGATCGAGCCATAGTGGCTAAAAATTTCGATTCGCTTAAGGCTACATTTCAGCTTACAACCTGGAAACCTAGCATTCGCCCCTTTTGCCTGTGTCCATTTCACTGAAAACCAAGGCAATCAGGAGTTAGTTTAGAGAATCCGGGACTGGAAAATATCCCCCAAACCCCGAGAAATCAAGCCGAAGTTCGACAAATTTACCATGCGCGTAAGGCGGTGTCGGCTACTCTTTCAGTCTTAAAGTTAAGTGGGGCTATATTTCGGCCCACAAGCTCGAAAGTGAACGCTGTGTCCATTTCACTGAAAACCAAGGCCATCAGGAATTAGTTTAGAGTGCCCGGGACTGGGAATTATTTCCCAAGTTCCGGGAAATGGAGCCGAAGTAACCCAAACTCACGATGCGCGTAAGGCAATGTCAGCTACTCTTTCAGTCTTAAAGTAAAGTAGGGCTATTCTTCGGCCCAGAAGCTCGAAAGTGAGCGTTTAAAAAGTTATCCTGTGTCCATTTCACTGAAAACCAAAGCCATCAGGAGTTAGTTTAGAGTCCCCGGAAATGGAAAATATCCCCCAAGTTCCGCGAAATCGAGACGAAGTTGGTCAAAATCACGATCCGCGTAAGGCGGTCTAGGCTACTCTTTCAGTCTTAAAGTGAAGTAGGGCTATATTTCGGTCCTGAAGCTCGAAAGTGAGCGTTCAAAAAGTTTTGCTCTCTCAATTTCACTGAAAACCAAGGCCATCGTGAGTTAGTTTAGAGTCCCCGGGACTGAAAAATATCCCTTAAGTTCCGGAAACTCGAGCCGAAGTTGGTCAAAATCACGATGCGCCTAAGGCAGTCTGCGCTACTCTTTCAGTTTTAAAGTGAAGTGGGGCTATATTTCTCCCCAGAATTTCGAAAGTATGCGTTCAAAAAAATTGGCTGTGTCCATTTCACTTCAAACCAAGGTCATCAGGAATTACTTTAGAGTCCTTGGGACTGGAATATATCAACGAAGTTTCGGGAAATCTAGCCGAAGTTGGTCAAAACCACGATGCGCGTCAGACGCTCTCGGCTACTCTTTCAGTCTTAAAGTGAAGTGGGGCTATATTTCGACTCAGAAGCTCGAAGGGGAGCGTTCAAAAAGTTTTGCTGTCTCCATTTCAATGCAAACCAAGGCAATCAGGAGTTACTTTAGAGTCCGCGGTACCGGAAAATATCCCCCATTTCCCGGGAAATCGAGCCAAAGTTGGTCACAATCACGATAAGCGTAAGGCGGTCTCGGCTACTCTTTCATTCTTAAAGTGAACTGGGGCAATATATCCGCCCAGAAGCTTGAAAGTGAGCGTTCAGAAAGTTTTGCTGTGTCCATTTCACTCCAAAGCAAGGCCATCAGGAGTTACTTTAGAGTCCGCGGGACTGCAAAATATCCCCCAAGTTCCGGGAAATCGAGCCGAAGTTGGTCAAAATTAGGATGCGCGTAAGCCGGTCTCGGCTACTCTTTGAATCTTAAAGTAAAGTGGAGCTATATATCGGCCCAGAAGCTCAAAAGTGAGCGTTCAAAAAGTTTTGCTGTGTCCATTTTACTGCAGACCAAGGACGTCGGGGGCCAGTTTAGAGTCCCAAGGAATGGAAAATATCCCCCAAGTTCCGGGAAATTTAGCCAAAGTTGGTCAAAATCACGACGCGCGTACGGCGGTCTCGGCTACTCTTTCAGTCTTAAAGTGAAGTGGGGCAATATTTCGGCCCAGAAGCTCGAAACTGAGTGTTTAAAAAGTTTTGCTGTGTCAATTTCACTGCAAACCAAGGCCATCGGGAGTTAGTTTAGAGACCCAGGGAGTGGAAAATATCCCCCAAATTCCGGGAAGTTCAGCCGAAGTTTGTCAAAAGCACCAGGGCGTAAGGCGGTCTTGCCTAATCTTTCAGTCTTAAAGTGAAGTGGGGCTATATTTCGCCCCAGAAGCTCGAAAGTGAGCGCTCAAAAAGTTTTCCTGTGTCAATTTCACTTCGAAGCGAAGCCATCAAGAGTTAGTTTAGAGTCCCAGAGACTGGAAAGTATCCTGTAAGTGCCGAAATATCGAGACAAAGTTTGGCAAAATAAATAAGCGCGTAAGGCCGTCTCGGCTACTCTTTTAGTGTTAAAATAAAGTGGGGCTCTATTTCGGCCCAAAAGCTCCAAAGTAAGGGTTCAAAAAAATTTGCTGTGTCAATTTCACTGGAAACCAAGGCCATCAGGGGTTAGTTTAGTGTTCCCGGGACTGGAATATATCCCCCAGGTTCCGGGAAATCGAGCCGAAGTTAGTCAAAATCACGATTTGCGTAAGACAGACTCGGCTACTCTTACTCTTAAAAAGAAGTGCGGCTATATTTCGGCCCAGAAGCTCGAAGGTGAGTCTTCACAAAGTTTTGCTCTGTCAGTTTCAATGCAAAGCAAGGCGATCAGGAGTTAGTTTAGAGTCCCCGGGACTGGAAAATATCCCCCAAGTTCCGGGATATCGATCCAAAGTTGGTCAAAATCACGATGCGCGAAACGCGATCTCGGCTATTGTTTCAGTCTTAAAGTGAAGTGGGGCTATATTTCGGCCCAGAAGCTCGAAAGTGACTGTTTAAAAAGTTACGCTTTGTGCATTTAACTGCAAACAAATGCCATCAGGAGTTAGTTTAAAGTCCCCCGGACTAGAAAATATCCGCCAAGTCCCGGGAAATCGAGCTGAAGTTGGTCAAAATCAGGATGCCTGTAAGGCGGTGACCGCTACTCTTTTAGTCTTAAAGTGAAGTGGGGCTATATTTCGGCCCAGAAGCTGCAAAGTGATCGTTAAAAAAGTTATGCTCTGTATTTCACTGCAAACCAGGGCCATCAGGAGTTAGTTTAGAGTCCCACGGACTGGAAAATATCTCCCAAGTTCCGGGAAATCGAGCCGAAGTTGGTCAAAATCACGATGCGCGTAAGGCGGTCTCGGCTACTATTTCAAGGTTAAAGTAAAGTGGGCTTCTATTTAAGCCCACAAGCTAGAAGGTGAGTGTTAAAAAAGTTCTGCTCTGTCCATTTCTCCGAAAACCAAGGGCATAAGGAGTTAATTTAGAGCTCGCGGGACTGGAATATATCCGCCAAGCTCCGGGAAATCGACCCGAAGTTGGTCAAAATCACGATTCGCGCAAGACGGTTTCGGCTACTCTTTCAGTCTTAAAGTAAAGTGGGCTATATTTCGGGCCAGAAGCTCGAGAGTGAGCGTTCAAAAAATTTGGCTGTGTCCATTTCACTGCAAACCAAGACGATCAGGAGTTAGTTTAAAGTCTCTGGGACTGGAAAATATCCCCTAAATTCCGGTAAATCGAGCCGAAGCCGGTCAAAATCACGATGCGCGGAAGGCAATCTCAGCTATTCTTTCAGTCTTAAAGTGAAGTTGGGCTATATTTTGGGCCAGAAGCTCGAAATTAAGCGTTCAAAAAGTTTTGCTGTGTCCATTTTACTGCAAACCAAGGCCATCAGGAAATAGTTTACAGTCCTCAGACCTGGAATATATCCCCTAATTTCCGGCAAATCGAGCCGAAGTTGCTCAAAATCAGGATGCGCGTAAGTCGGTCTCGGCTTCTCTTTCAGTCTTCAAGTGAATTGGGGCTGTATTTCGGTCCAGAACCTCGAAAGTGTGCGTTCAAATACTTGTGCTGTGTAAATTTCACTGCAAACCGTGGCCTTCAGGAGTTAGTTTAGAGTCCTCGGGACTGGAAAATATTCCCCAAGTTCCGGGAAATCGAGCAGAAGTTGATCAAAATCACGATGCGCGTAACGCGCTCTCAGCTACTGTTTTAGTCTTAAAGTGAAGTGTGGCTGTATTTCGGCCCACAAGCTCGAAAGTGAGCGTTCAAAAAAATTTAGGTAGGGCTATACTGGCTATTGCTGTGTCCATTTCACTGCAAACCAAGGCAATCAGGCGTTAGTTTAGAGTACGCAGAAGTAGAAAATATCCCCCCATGTCCGGGAAATTGAGCCCAAGTTGGTTGAAATCACGATGCGCGCAAGGCGGTCCCGGCTACTCTTTCAGTCTTAAAGTGAAGTTACGCTATATTTCGGCCCAGAGGCTCGAAAGTGCACATTCGAAAAGTTTTGCTGTGTCCATTTCACTGCAAAGCAAGGCCATCAGGAGTTAGTTTAGAGCCCTTGGGACTAGAAAATATTTCCCAAGTTGCGCCAGATCGAGCCCAAGTTGGTCAAAGTCACGATGCGCGTAAGGCGCTCTCGGTTATCTTTCAGTCTTAAAGTGAAGTTGGGCTATAGTTCGGCCAAGAAGCTCGAAAGTACGCGTTCAAAAAGTTTTGCTCTGTTCCTTTCACTGGAAACCAAGGCCGTCAGGAGTTAGTTTAGAGTCCCCGGGACTGGAAAATATTCTCCAAGTTCCAGGAAATCGCGCCCAAGTTGATCAAAATCACCATGCGCGTAACGGGCTCTCGGCTATTCTTTCAGTTTTAAATTTAAGTAGGGCTATATTTCGGCCCTGAAGCTCGAAGGTGAGCGTTCAGAATGCTTTGCTGTGTTCATTAAATTGGAAACCAAGGTCATCGGGAGTTAGTTTAGCGTCCCCGGGACTTGAAATTATTCGCCAACTTCCGGGAAATCCAGCAAAACTGGCTCAAAATCACGATGCGCGTAAGGCGGTCTCGGCTACTCTTTCAGTCTTAAAATTAAGTGGGGCTATATTTCGACCTAGAAGCTGGAGACCGGGCGTGCTCTAATTTTACCTGTGTCCATTTCACTGAGATCTTAGGCGATCAGGTGTTAGTTTAGAGTCCTTGGGACTGGAAAATATTTCCCAAATTCTGGCATATGGAGCCAAAGCTGCTCAAAATCACGATGCGCGTAAGGCGGTCTCGACTACTCTTTCAGTCTTAATATGAAGTGGGGCTATATTTCGGCCGAGAAGCTCGACACCGAGCGTGCGCTCCTTTTGCCTGTGTACATATCACTGAAAACTAAGTTCATCATGAGTTAGCATAGAGTCCTCGGGACTGGAAAATATTCCCCGAATTCCGGCAAATCGAGCCAAAGATGCTCAAAATCAAGATGCGAGTAAGGCGGTCTCGGCTACTCTTTTACTCTGAAAATGAAGTGGAGCCATATTTCGGTTCTACAAGCTTGACACCGAGCGTGCGCTCCTTTTGCCTGTGTCCTTTTGACTAAGAACTAAGTGCATCAGGAGATAGTCTAGAGTCCTCGAGACTGGAAACTATCCTGGCAGTTTCGGCAAATTGAGCCATAAATTCTTAAAATTACGATAAGCGTACGGCAGTTTCGTTTACTCTTTCAGTCTTAAATTGAACTGGGGCTACATTTCGGCCTAGAAGCTCGACAGGGAGCGTGCGCTCCTGTTACCTGGGACCATTTTACTGAAAACTAAGGTTATCAGGAGTTAGCTTAGAGTCCCCGGGACTGGAAAATATCCCCCAAGTTTTGGCAGATCGAGCCATAGTGGTTAAAATTATCGATGCGCTTAAGGCGGTTTCGTCTACCCTTTCAGTCTTAAAATAAAGTGGGGCTAGATTTCGGCCTACAACCTGGAAACCTAGCGTGCGCTCCTTTTACCTGTGACCATTTCAATGAAAACCAAGGCAATCAGGAGTTATTTTAGAGCTTCCGGGACTGGAAAATATCCCCCAAACCTCGAGAAATCAAGCCGAAGTTGGACAAATTTACCATGCGCGTAAGGCAGTCTCGGCTACTCTTTCAGTCTTAAAGTGAAGTGGGGCTATGCTTCGGCCCGGAAGCTCGAAAGTGAACGTTCAAAGAGTTTGGCTGTGTCCATTTCACTGAAAATCAAGGCCATCAGGAATTAGTTTAGAGTGCCCGGGACTGGGAATTATTTCTCAAGTTCCGGGAAATCGAGCCGAAGTAACCAAAACTCACAATGCGCGTAAGGCAATCTCAGCTACTCTTTCAGTCTTAAAGTGAAGTAGGGCTATTCTTCGGCCCAGAAGCTCGAAAGTGAGCGTTCAAAAAGTTCGGCTGTGTCCATTTCACTGCAAACCAAAGCCATCAGGAGTTAGTTTAGAGTCCCCGGAACTGGAAAATATCCCCCAAGTTCCGCGAAATCGAGACGAAGTTGGTCAAAATTACGATGCGCGTGAGGCGGTCGCGGCTACTCTTTCAGTCTTAAAGTGAAGTAGGGCTATATTTCGGTCCAGACGCTCGAAAGTGAGCGTTCAAAAAGTTTTGCTCTCTCAATTTAACTGAAAACAAAGGCCATCGTGAGTTAGTTTAGAGTCCCCGGACTGAAAAATATCCCTTAAGTTCCGGAAACTCGAGCCGAAGTTGGTCAAAATCACGATGCGCCTAAGGTGGTCTCGGCTACTCTTTCAGTTTTAAAGTGAAGTGGGGCTATATTTCTCCCCAGAATTTCGAAAGTATGCGTTCAAAAAAATTGGCTGTGTCCATTTCACTGCAAACCAAGGTCATCAGGAATTACTTTAGAGTCCTTGGGACTGGAATATGGGGCGCCGTTTGTAAATTTATTATTTAGACCGAATTTATGCCATTTTCCCCTTATTTATAAATAATTGGAAACGCCGCAAAATTTGTTTATAAATAAGACACAAGAACTTGTCCGTTGATATGTAAATAATTATTTTAGGTACGTTCTGATTTATAAATAATCTTTTACCATAGAGTTATTATATATAAATAATAAACTAAACAACTTCAATTATTTATAAATCAGGTCATCTCTAAAATAGTTATTTACATATCATAAAGTTTGTAAATGCCATTATTTATAAATAGATTACTTCGCCGGGGGTGTAAATTCATTATTTAGAAATAATAAATTTCACCTCACCGAGTGTAAATTGATTATTTATAAATAATGAACTTCACTGAGTGTGTAAATTTATTATTTATAAATAATGAACTTCACTGAGTGTGTAAATTCATTATTTAGAAATAATGAATTTCTCCTCGCCGAGTGTAAATTTATTGTTTATAAATAATGAACTTCATTGAGTGTGTAAATTCATTATTTAGAAATAATGAAGTTTCATTTCGCCGACTGTAAATTTATTATTTAGAAATAATGAATTTAACCGTGTGTGTAAATTCATTATTTAGAAATTCATTATTTAGAAATAATGAAGTTTCATTTCGCCGACTGTAAATTTATTATTTAGAAATAATGAATTTAACCGTGTGTATAAATTCATTATTTAGAAATTAATTATTTAGAAATAATGAAGTTTCATCTCGCCGAATGTAAATTTATTACTTAGCTCTTATTAACCGAGCTGGAGGTCTGTATGGGAGAATCTTGACCGAGGTCGTGAGTACAGACCGAACGCAGTGAGGTCTGTACACACGACCGAGGTCAAGATTCTCCCATACAGACCGACTTAGCTCGGTTAATAAGATGTTTATTATATGGCAAAGAAGAAAACTTTAATTCGTTTAATGTAACTGGTTTGCCGACAGTTTGCTTGCGAACGGCGATGAGCTTAACTTAAACCTGCCGAAATTTGCTCGTTCTCTTTACTTGTTTGTTTTGTCATCAGGCTTTTTGGCAGTGCCATAAATGATTGAGAAGAAAATAAAAGAAAATGGTGAACATTTTTGTATTTTAGTTTGCTACTTTGTCAACGCAAAATGAAACCGGTCTAGTTAGATGCCGGTCTAGATGGGAAAATCTAGACCGCGGTCAATATCGATTTCAGCCAATAATATTCGTGAATTCGGTAGTTCCTAGTGTTTGTGAGACGCAGCCATATAATAGTTAGAAATAATGAACTTCACTGAGTATGTAAATTCATTATTTAGAAATAATAAAAGTATGAATGACTGACCCAGCGTCTCTTGCCCGATCGATTTCGGAGGCTTTTTCTCGCGCTCTAAGTGAGACAGTTAATGCTGCCCTTGCTCAGGTACGTATGCAGCCTGAAATTCAGCAGTGGCGGATCTAGGGGAGGCCCCCCCCTATTTTGGTTAATTGAGTTTAAGCGAGAATCACGCTTCAAATATCTATTATGTAGTTCTTATTCACTCAACAATTCGGCAGCTCACACTGCAATAGGAACAACGACAACGACAACGACAACAACTACTCAAAGGCCGAGGTAACAGGTAAATTTTAAGCCAAGAAATTGCTGCATGAAGAAAATGCAGAACTTTTAAAATCGGGAAATGGAATAATGTCTTTAGATGTTTAGATAATTCTTTGTAGCCTGTGAGCAGGCTCACGTTGGAGCACAAACGCGCTCGGCGTAGCTGAGAGCGAGAAATCCACGGGCGAAGCCGCGAGAGGAGAAAGTCACTTTCTTGGCGCCTCTTTCCCGCCGATCGCTATTCCTCTTCGTCACTCGCGTGTTTGATTCAAACGTGAGCCCGCTCGCTGGTTAAATTCTTTGTGACCTTTGTGACCTTTGGACGGATAGCTGTGTGACACACTTTGTTTGGCTTGATGAAGTCACGGCTGGGCATGTCTATTCCAGGCAAGTCTAAAGATCGTACACGTGGAAAGCTAAATTCATTTACGTTTAAACCATTATTGAATTTCAATAGAAATCAGACCTTTCACTTAACACGCCAAGCGATTTTTATTTTCTTCATGCAGCAGTTTCTTTTCTTAAAATTTACCTGTTACCTCGGCCTTTGAGTAGTTGTTCCTGTTGCAGTGTGAGTTGCCGAATTGCTGAGTGAATAAGAACTCCATAATAGAGAGTTGAGGCGGGGGGTTGGGGGGGGGGGGAGAACGGGCTCCCCGGGCCCCTCCCCCAGATCCGCCAGTGCTGAATTTCAGGCTACATACCGCCGCCGTTACCTACTTGAGCAAGGGTAGCATTAACTGTCTCACTTATAGCGCGAGAAACAGCCTCCGAAATCGATCGGGCAAGAGACGCTGGGTCAGCCATTCATACTTTCATTATTTCTAAATAATGAATTTACATACTCAGTGAAGTTCATTATTTCTAAGTAACAAATTTACACTCGGCGAGATGAAACTTCATTATTTCTAAATAATTAATTTCTAAATAATTAATTTACACACATGGTTAAATTCATTATTTCTAAATAATAACTTTACAGTCGGCGAAATGAAACTTCATTATTTCTAAATAATGAATTTACACACTCAATGAAGTTCATTATTTATAAATAATAAATTAACAATTGGCGAGGAGAAATTCATTATTTCTAAATAATGAATTTACACACTCAGTGAAGTTCATTATTTATAAATAATAAATTTACACTCGGCGAGGTGAAATTTATTATTTCTAAATAATGAATTTACACTCCCGGTGAAGTAATTTATTTTTAAATAATGGCATTTACAAACTTTATGATATGTAAATAACTATTTTAGAGATGACCTGATATATAAATAATTGAAGTTGTTTAGTTTATTATTTATATATAATAACTCTATGGTAAAAGATTATTTATAAATCAGAACGTACCTAAAATAATTATTTACATATCAACGGACAAGTTCTTGTGTCTTATTTATAAACAAATTTTGTGGCGTTTCCAATTATTTATAAATAAGGGGAAAATGGCATAAATTCGGTCTAAATAATAAATTTACAAACGGCGCCCCATACTGGAATATATCCCCGAAGGTTCGGGAAATCTAGCCGAAGTTGGTCAAAACCACGATGCGCGTAACACGCTGTCGGCTACTCTTTCAGTCTTAAAGTGAAGTGGGGCTATATTTCGGCTCAGAAGCTCGAAGGGGAGCGTTCAAAAAGTTTTGCTCTCTCCATTTCAATGCAAACCAAGGCAATCAGGAGTTACTTTAGAGTCCCCGGCACTGGAAAATATCTTTTCAGTTCTGGCAACTCAAGCCGAAGTTGGTCAAAATCACGATGCGCCTAAGGCGGCCTTGGCTACTCTTTCAGTCTTAAAGTGAAGTGGGGCTCTATTTCGGCCCAGAAGCTCCAAAGTGAGCGCTGCAAAAAAATTGCTGTGTCCATTTCACTGCAAACCAAGGCCATCAGGAGTTAGTTTAGAGTCCCGGGACTGCAATATATTTCTCAAGTTCCGGAAAATCGAGAAGACGTTGGTCAAAATCACGATGCGCGCAAGACGGTCTTGGCTAGTCTTTCAGTCTTAAAGTGAAGTGGGGCTCTATTTCGGCCCAGAAGCTCAAAAGTGAGCTTAAAAAAGTTTTGCTGTACCCATTTCAATGCAAACGAAGGTCATCAGGGGTTACTTAAGAGTCTTCGGGACTGGAAAATATCCCCCAAGTTCAGGGAAATTTAGCTGAAGTTGGTCAAAATCACGGTGCGCGTTAGGCGGTCTCGCTTATTGTTTCAGTCTTAAAGTGAAGTGAGGCTTTATTCCTGGCCAGGAGCTTGAAAGTGAGCGTTCAAAAAGTTCCCCTGTGTTTCTTTCACGGCAAACCAAAGCCATCAGGAGCTAGTTTAGAGTCCCCGGGACTGGAAAATATCCCCCAACTTCCGGGAAATCGAGGCGTAGTTTGTCAAAATCACGATTCGCATAAGGCGGTCTCGGCTACTCTTTCAGTCTTAAAGTGAAGTGTGGCTATATTTTGGCCCAAAAGCTCGCACAAGAGCGTTAAAAAAGTTTTCCAGTGTCCATTTCACTGCAAAGCAAGGCTATCAGGAGTTAGTTTAGAGTCCCCGGGACTGGAAAATATCCCCCAAGTTTCCGAAAATCGAACTTAAGTTAGTCAAAATTACGATGCGCGTAAGGCGGCCACGCCTACTCTTTCAATCTTAAAATGAAGTGGGGCTAAACTTTTGGGCCCAGAAGCTGGAAAGTCACCGTTCAAAAAGTTTTGCTGTTTCCATTTCACTCCAAACCAAGACAAGCAGGAGAGAGTTTAGAGTCCCCGGTACTGGAAAATATCCCCCAAGTTCCGGGAAATCAACCCGAAGTTTGTCAAAATCACCACGCGCGTAAGGCGGTCTCGGCTACCCTTTTAGTGTTAAAGTAAAGTGGGGCTATATTTTGGCCCAGAAGCTCGAAATTGAGCGTTCAAAAAGTTTTGCTGTGTCCATTTTACTGCAAACCAAGGCCATCAGGAATTAGTTTAGAGTCCTCACAACTGGAATATATCCCCTAAGTTCCGGCACATCGAGCCGAAGTTGCTAAAAATCAGGATGCGCGTAAGTATATTTCGGGCCAGAAGCTCGAAAGTGAGCGTTCAAAAAGTTTTCCTGTCTCAATTTCACTGAAAACCAAGGCGATCATGAGTTAGTTTAAACTCCCCGGGACTGGAAAATATCTTTTAATGTCTGGCAACTCAAGCCGAAGTGTGTCAAAATAACGATGCGGCTAAGGCGGCGTCGGGTACTCTTTCAGTCTTCAAGTGAAATAGGGCTCTATTTCGGTCCAGAACCTCGAAAGTGTGCGTTCAACAACTTGTGCTGTGTAAATTTCACTGCAAACCATGGCCATCAGGAGTTAGTTTAGAGTCCCCGGGACTGGAAAATATTCCCCAAGTTCCGGGAAATCGAGCAGAAATTGATCAAAATCACGATGCGCGTAACGCTGTCTCGGCTACTGTTTCAGGCTTAAAGTGAAGTGTGGCTGTATTTCGGCCCACAAGCTCGAAAGTGAGCGTTCAAAAAAATTTAGGTAGGGCTATACTGGCTATTGCTGTGTCCATTTCACTGCAAACCAAGGCAATCAGGCGTTAGTTTAGAGTACGCAGAAGTAGAAAATATCCCCCCATGTCCGGGAAATCGAGCCCAAGTTGGTCAAAATCACGATGCGCGCAACGCGGTCCCGGCTACTCTTTCAGTCTTAAAGTGAAGTTGCGCTATATTTCGGCCCAGAGGCTCGAAAGTGTGCATTCGAAAAGTTTTGCTGTGTCCATATCACTGCAAAGCAACGCCGTCAGGAGTTACTTTAGAGCCCTTGGGACTAGAAAATATTTCCCAAGTTCCGCCAGATCGAGCCCAAGTTGGTCAAAGTCACGATGCGCGTAAGACGCTCTCGGTTAGTCTTTCAGTCTTAAAGTGAAGTTGGGCTATAGTTCGGCCAAGAAGCTCAAAAGTGCGCGTTCAAAAAGTTTTGCTCTGTGCCTTTCACTGGAAACCAAGGCCGTCAGGAGTTAGTTTAGAGTCCCCGGGACTGGAAAATATTCTCCAAGTTCCAGGAAATCGCGCCCAAGTTGATCAAAATCACCATACGCGTACCGGGCTCTCGGCTATTCTTTCAGTCTTAAATTTAAGTAGGGCTATATTTCGGCCCTGAAGCTCGAAGGTGAGCGTTCAGAATGCTTTGCTGTGTTCATTAAATTGGAAACCAAGGTCATCGGGAGTTAGTTTAGCGTCCCCGGGACTTGAAATTATTCGCCAACTTCCGGGAAATCCAGCAAAACTGGCCCAAAATCACGATGCGCGTAAGGCGGTCTCGGCTACTCTTTCAGTCTTAAAATTAAGGGGGGCTATATTTCGACCTAGAAGCTCGAGACCGGGCGTGCTCTAATTTTACCTGTGTCCATTTCACTGACATCTTAGGCGATCAGGTGTTAGTTTAGAGTCCTTGGCACTGGAAAATATTTCCCAAATTCTGGCAGATCGAGCCAAAGCTGCTCAAAATCACGATGCGCGTAAGGCGGTCTCGGCTACTCTTTCAGTCTTAAAATGAAGTGGGGCTATATTTCGGCCGAGAAGCTCGAGACCGGGCGTCCGCTAATTTTACCTGTGTCCATATCACTGAAAACTAAGTTCATCAGGAGTTAGCATAGAGTCCTCGGGACTGGAAAATATTCCCCGAATTCCGGCAAATCGAGCCAAAGATGCTCAAAATCAAGATGTGAGTAAGGCGGTGTCGGCTACTCTTTTACTCTGAAAATGAAGTGGGGCCATATTTCGGTTCTACAAGCTTGACACCGAGCGTGCGCTCCTTTTGCCTGTGTCCTTTTCACTAAGAACTAAGTCCATCAGGAGATAGTTTAGAGTCCTCGAGACTGGAAACTATCCTGGCAGTTTCGGCAAATTGAGCCATAAATTCTTAAAATTACGATAAGCGTACGGCAGTTTCGTTTACTCTTTCAGTCTTAAATTGAACTGGGGCTACATTTCGGCCTAGAAGCTCGACAGGGAGCGTGTGCTCCTGTTACCTGGGACCATTTTACTGAAAACTAAGGTTATCAGGAGTTAGCTTAGAGTCCCCGGGACTGGAAAATATCCCCCAAGTTTTGGCAGATCGAGCCATAGTGGCTAAAAATTTCGATGCGCTTAAGGCGGTTTCGTCTACCCTTTCAGTCTTAAAATAAAGTGGGGCTACATTTCGGCCTACAACATGGAAACCTGGCGTGCGCTCCCTTTACCTGTGTCCATTTCACTGAAAACCAAGGCAATCAGGAGTTAGTTTAGAGAATCCGGGACTGGAAAATATCCCCCAAACCCCGAGAAATCAAGCCGACGTTGGACAAATTTAACATGCGCGTAAGGCGGTGTCGGCTACTCTTTCAGTCTTAAAGTGAAGTGGGGCTATGCTTCGGCCCAGAAGCTCGAAAGTGAACGTTCAAAAAGTTTGGCTGTGTCCATTTCACTGAAAACCAAGGTCATCAGGAATTAGTTTAGGGTGCCCAGGACTGGAAATTATTTCCCAAGTTCCGGGAAATCGAGCCGAAGTAACCCAAAATCACGATGCGCGTAACGGAATCTAAGCTACTCTTTCAGTCTTAAAGTGAAGTAGGGCTATGCTTCGGCCCAGAATCTCAAAAGTGAGCGTTCAAAAAGTTATCCTGTGTCCATTTCACATCAAACCAAAGGAGTTTAGAGTCCCAGGGAGTGGAAAATATCCCCCAGATACCGGGAAATTTAGCCGAAGTTGGTCAAAATCACCATGTGCGTAAGGCGGTCTCGGCTAATCTTTCAGTCTTAAAGTGAAGTGGGGCTATATTTCTGCCCAGAAGCTCGAAAGTGACCGTTCAAAAGGTCTTCCTGTGTCAATTTCACTGGGAACAAAGGCGAGTAGAAGTTAGGTTAGAGTCCGAGGGACTGAAAATATCCTGTAAGTGCGGAAAAATGGGGAGAAAGGTTTTCAAAATGAAGATACGCGTAAGGCCGTCTCGGCTATTCGTTCAGTCTTAAAGTGAAGTGAGGCTCTACTTCGGCCCAGAAGGTCCAAAGTGAGCGTTCAAAAAAAATTGCTGTGTCCATTTCACTGCAAACCAAGGCAATCAGGAGATAGTTTAGAGTCCCCGAGACTTGAATATATATCCTAAGTTCCGAGAAATCGAGCCAAACTTTGTCAAACTCACGATGCTCGTAAGACGGACTCGGCTACTCTTTCAATCTTAAAGTAGAGTGGGGCTATATTTCGGCCCAGAAGCTCGAAGGTGAGCGTTCAAAATGTTTTCCTCTGTCCAGTTCAATACAAACCAAGGCAATCAGGAGTTAGTTTAGAGTCCTCGGAACTGGAAAATACCCCTCAAGTTCCTAGAAATCTATCCAAAGTTGGTCAAAATCACGATGCGCCTAAGGCGGTCTCGGGTACTCTTTCAGTCTTAAAGTGAAGTGGGGCTATATTTCTCCCCAGAATTTCGAAAGTATGCGTTCAAAGAAATTGGCTGTGTCCATTTCACTGCAAACCAAGGCCATCAGGAATTACTTTAGAGTCCTTGGGACTGGAATATATCAACGAAGTTTCGGGAAATCTAGCCGAAGTTGGTCAAAACCACGATGCGCGTAAGACGGTCTCGGCTACTCTTTCAGTCTTAAAGTGAAGTGGGGCTGTATTTCGGCTCAGAAGCTCGTAGGGGAACGTTCAAAAAGTTTTGCTGTCTCCATTTCAATGCAAACCAAGGCAATCAGGAGTTACTTTAGAGTCCCCGGTACCGGAAAATATCCCCCATTTCCCGGGAAATCGAGCCAAAGTTGGTCACAATCACGATAAGCGTAAGGCGGTCTCCGCTACCCTTTCATTCTTAAAGTGAACTGGGCAATATTTCCGCCCAGAAGCTTGAAAGTGAGCGTTCAGAAAGTTTTGCTGTGTCCATTTCACTCCAAAGCAAGGCCATCAGGAGTTACTTTAGAGTCCGTGGGACTGTAAAATACCCCCAAGTTCCGGGAAATCGGGCCGAAGTTGGTCAAAATTACGATGCGCGTAAGCCTGTCTCGGCTACTCTTTCAATCTTAAAGTAAAGTGGAGCTATATTTCGGCCCAGAAGCTCGAAAGTGAGCGTTCAAAAAGCCTTGCTGTGTCCTGTTTACTGCAGACCAAGGACGTCGGGGGTCAGTTTAGAGTCCCAGGGAATGGAAAATATCCCCCAAGTTTCGGGAAATTTAGCCAAAGTTGGTCAAAATCACGACGCGCGTACGGCGGTCTCGGCTACTCTTTCAGTCTTAAAGTGAATTGGGGCAATATTTCGGCCCAGAAGCTCGAAACTGAGTGTTTAAAAAGTTTTGCTGTGTCAATTTCACTGCAAACCAAGGCCATCAGGAGTTAGTTTAGAGACCCAAGGAGTGGAAAATATCCCCCCAATTCCGGGAAATTTCGCCGAAGTTTCTCAAAATCACCAGGGCGTAAGGCGGTCTTGGCTACTCTTTCAGTCTTAAAGTGAAGTGGGGCTATATTTCGCCCCAGAAGCTCGAAAGTGAGCGTTCAAAAAGTTTTCCTGTGTCAATTTCACTTGGAACCAAAGCCATCAAGAGTTAGCTTAGAGTCCCAGGGACTGGAAAATATCCCGTAAGTGCCGAGAAATCGAGACAAAGTTTGGACAAAATAAATAAGCGCGTAAGGCCGTCTCCGCTACTCTTTTAGTGTTAAAATAAAGTGGGGCTCTATTTCGGCCCAGAAGCTCCAAAGTAAGGGTTCAAAGAAATTTGCTGTGTCAATTTCACTGGAAACCAAGGCCATCAGGGGTTACTTTAGTGTTCCCGGGACTGGAATATATTCCCAGGTTCCGGGATATCGAGCCGAAGTTAGTCAAAATCACGATTTGCGTAAGACAGACTCGGCTACTCTTACTCTTAAAAAGAAGTGGGGCTATATTTCGGCCCAGAAGCTCGAAGGTGAGTCTTCACAACGTTTTGCTCTGTCAGTGTCAATGCAAAGCAAGGCGATCAGGAGTTAGTTTAGAGTCCTCGGGACTGGAAAATATCCCCCAAGTTCCGGGATATCGATCCGAAGTTGGTCAAAATCACGATGCAGGAAACGCGAACTCAGCTATTGTTTCAGTCTTAAAGTGAAGTGGGGCTATATTTCGGCCCAGAAGCTCGAAAGTGACTGTTTAAAAAGTTACGCTTTGTGCATTTAACTGCAAACAAACGCCATCAGGAGTTAGTTTAGAGTCCGCCGGACTGGAAAATATCCGCCAAGTTCCGGGAAATCGAGCTGAAGTAGGTCAAAATCAGGATGCCTGTAAGGCCGTCTCCGTTACTCTTTCAGTCTTAAAGTGAAGTGGGGCTATATTTCGGCCCAGAAGCTGCAAAGTGATCGTTAAAAATGTTATGCTCTGTGCATTTCACTCCAAACCAAAGCCATCAGGAGTTAGTTTAGAGTCCGCCGGACTGGAAAATATCCCCCAAGTTCCGGGAAATCGACCCGAAGTTGGTCAAAATCACAATTCGCGCAAGATGGTTTCGGCTACTCTTTCAGTCTTAAAGTAAAGTGGGCTATATTTCGGGCCAGAAGCTCGAAAGTGAGCGTTCAAAAACTTTGCCTGTGTCCATTTCAATGCAAACCAAGACGATCAGGAGTTAGTTTAGAGTCTCCGGGACTGGAAAATATCCCCCAAATTCCGGGAAATCGAGCCGAAGTTGGTCAAAATCACGATGCGCGCAAGGCGGTCTCAGCTATTCTTTCAGTCTTAAAGTGAAGTTGGGCTATATTTTAGGCCAGAAGCTCGAAGATAAGCGTTCAAAACGTTTTGCTGTGTCAATTTCACTTCAAACCAAGGCCATCAGTAATTAGTTTAGAGACTCACGGAGTGGAAAATATCCCCCAAATTCCGGGAAATTTAGCCGATGTTGGTCAAAATCACCATGTGCGTAAGGCGGTCTCGGCTAATCTTTCAGTCTTAAAGTGAAGTGGGGCTATATTTCTGCCCAGAACCTCGAAAGTGACCGTTCAAAAGGTCTTCCTGTGTCAATTTCACTGCAAACAAAGGCGAGCAGAAGTTAGGTTAGAGTCCCAGGGACTGGAAAATATCCTGTAAGTGCGGGAAAATGGGGACAAAGGTTGTCAAAATGAAGATACGCGTAAGGCCGTCTCGGCTATTCGTTCAGTCTTAAAGTGAAGTGTGGCTATATTTCGGCAAAGAAGGTCGAAAGAGAGCGTTGAAATAGCTATGCTGTGTCCAATTCACTGCAAAGCAAGGTAATTAGGTGTTAGTTTACAGTGCGCCGGATTTGAAAATATCCCCCAAGTTCCGGGAAATCGAGCCTAAGCTGGTCAAAATCACGATGCGCGTAAGGCGGTCCCGGCTACTCTTAAAGTCTTAAAGTGAAGTGGGGCTATATTTCTGCCCAGAACCTCGAAAGTGACCGTTCAAAAGGTCTTCCTGTGTCAATTTCACTGCAAACAAAGGCGAGCAGAAGTTAGGTTAGAGTCCCAGGCACTGAAAAATATCCTGCAAGTGCGGGAAAATGGGGACAAAGGTTGTCAAAATGAAGATACGCGTAAGGCCGTCTCGGCTATTCGTTCAGTCTTAAAGTGAAGTGAGGCTCTACTTCGGCCCAGAAGGTCCAAAGTGAGCGTTCAAAAAAAATTGCTGTGTCCATTTCACTGCAAACCAAGGCAATCAGGAGATAGTTTAGAGTCCCCGAGACTTGAATATATCCCCTAAGTTCCGGGAAATCGAGCCAAAGTTTGTCAAAGTCACCATGCGCGTAAGACGGACTCGGCTACTCTTTCAATCTTAAAGTAGAGTGGGGCTATATTGCGGCCCAGAAGCTCGAAGGTGAGCGTTCAAAATATTTTCCTCTGTCCATTTCAATACAAACCAAGGCGATCACGAGTTAGTTTAGAGTCCTCGGGACTGGAAAATACCCCCCAAGTTCCTAGAAATCGATCCGAAGTTGGTCAAAATCACGATGCGCGTAAGGCGGTCTCGGCTACTCTTTCAGTCTTAAAGTGAAGTGTGGCTATATTTCGGCGAAGAAGGTCGAAAGTGAGCGTTGTAAGAGTTATGCTGTGTCCACTTCACTGGAAAGCAAGGCAATCAGGTGTTAGTTTAGCGTCCGCCGGATTTGAAAATATCCCCCAAGTTCCGGGAAATCGAGCCTAAGCTGGTCAAGATCACGATGCGCGTAAGGCGGTCTCGGCTACTCTTAAAGTCTTAAAGTGAAGTGGGGCTATATTTGAGCCCAGAAGCTCGAAGGTGAGCCTTCAAAATGTTTTTTATGTCCATTTCAATGGAAACCAAGGCCATCAGGAGTTAGTTTAGAGTACCCGGGACTAAAAAAATATCCCCGAAGTTGCGGGAAATCGAGCCGAAGTTGGTCAAAATCACGATGCGCGTAAGGCGCTCACGCTTACTCTTTCACTCTTTAAGTGAAGTGGGGCTACATTTGGGCCAAGAACCTCGAAAGTGAACGTTCAAAAGTTTTGCTGTGTCCATTACAATGCGAACCAAGGCCATCAGGAGTAACTTTAGAGTCCGCGGGACTAAAAAATATTCCCCAAGTTCCGGGAAACCGAGCCGAAGTTGGTTAAAATCACGATGCGCGTATGGCGGGCTCGGCTACCCTTTTAGTGTTAAAGTAAAGTGGGGCTATATCTCGTCCCACAAGCTCGAAAATGAGCGTTCAAAAAGCCTTGCTGTGTCCAGTTCACTGCAGACCAAGGACGTCGCGGGTCAGTTTAGAGTCCCCGGGAATGGAAAATATCCCCCAAGTTCCGGGAAATTTAGCCGAAGTTGGTCAAAATCACGACGCGCGTACGCGGTCTCGGCTACTCTTTCAGTCTTAAAGTGAAGTGGGGCAATATTTCGGCCCAGAAGCTCGAAACTGAGTGTTTAAAAAGTTTTGCTGTGTCAAATTCACATCAAACCAAGGCCATCAGGAGTTAGTATAGAGACCCACAGAGTGGAAAATATCCCCCAAATTCCGGAAAATTTAGCCTAAGTTTGTCAAAATCAGCATGGGCGTAAGACGGTCTCGCCTATTGTTGCAGTCTTAAAGTGAATTGGGGCTATATTTCGCCCCAGAAGCTCGAAAGTGAGCGTTCAAAAAGTTTTCCCTTGTCAAGTTCACTTCAAACCAAGGTGATCAGGAGTTAGTTTAGGGTTTCCCTGACTGGAAAATATCCCCCAAGTTCCGGGAAATCGAGCTGAACTTGGTCAAAATCACGATGCGCGTAACGCGGTCTCGGCTATTCTTTCAGTCTTCAAGTGAAGTGGGGCTATATTTTGGCGCAGAAGCTCGAAGATCAGCGTTCAAAAAGTTTTGCTGTGTCCATTTCATTGCAAACCAAGGCCATCAGGAATTAGTTTAGAGTCCAAAGAACTGGAAAATATTCCCTAAGTTCCGGCCAATGGAGCCGAAGTTGGTCAAAATCACGATGCGCGTAAGGCGGATTCGGCTCATCTTTCACTCCGCAAGTGAAGTGGGGCTATATTTCGGCCCAGAAGCTCGAAACTCTGCTTTCAAAAACTTTTGCTGTTTCAATTTCACTGGAAAACAAGGTCATCAGGACTTAGTTTATAGTCCTCGGGACTAGAAAATATCCCCCAGGTCCCGGGAAATTAAGCCGAAGATGGTCAAAATCACGATGCGCGTAAAGCGGTCTAGGCAACTCTTTAAGTGAAGTGGGGTTATATTTCGGCGCAGAAGGTCCAAAGTGAGCGTTCAAAAAGTTTTGCTGTGTCCATTTCACTGCAAAGCAAGGCCATCAGGAGTTAATTTAGAGTCCTCGGGACTGGAAAATATCCCCCAAGTTCCGGAAAATCAAGCCAAAGTTGGTCAAAATCACGATGCGCGTAAGACGGTCTGGGCTACTCTTTCAGGCTTTAAGTAAAGTGGGCCTATATTCGGCTCAGAAGCTTGAAGGTGAGCGTTTAAAATGTTTTGCTCTGTCAGTTTCAATGCAAACCAAGGCGATCAGGAGTTAGTTTACAGTCCCCGGGACTGAAAAATATCCACAAGTTCCGGCAAATTGACCAAAAGTTGCTCAAAATCACGATGCGCCTAAGGCGGTCTCGTCTACTCTTCCAGCCTTAAAATGAAATGGGCTTTATTTGGGCCCAAAGGTTCGAAAGTGAGCATTCAAAACGTTTTCCTGTGTCCATTTCACTCCAACCCAAGGCAGAGAGGAAATACGTTAGAGTCCCCGGGACTGTAAAATATCCCCCAAGTTGCGGGAAATCAAGCGGAAGTTGGTCAAAATCACGTTGCGCGCAAGGCGGTCTCGGCTACACTTTCAGTTTTAAAGTGAAGTGGGGCTATATTTCGACCCAGCAGCTCGAAAGTGAGCGTTCAAAAAGTTTTCCTGTGTCCATTGCTCGGCCAACCAAGGCAATCAGGAGTTAGTTTAGAGTCCCCGGGACTGGAAAATATCGCCCCAGTTCCGGGAAATGGAGCCGAACTTGGTCAAAATCACGATGCGCTTAAGACGGTCTCGGCTACTCTTTAAGTCTTAAACGTGAAGTGGGGCTATGTGTTGGCCCAGAAGCTTTAAAGTGAGCGTTGAAAACGTTTTGCCGTTTCCATTTTACTGCAAACCAAGGCAATCAGGAGTTAGTTTAAAGTTGCCGGGTCTGGAAAATATCCCCCAAGTTCCGGGAAATCGAGACGTAGTTTGTCAAAATCCCGATTCGCATAAGGCGGTCTCGGCTACTCTTTCAGTCTTAAAGTGAAGTGTGGCTATATTTTGGCCCAAAAGCTCGCACAAGTTTTCCTGTGTCCATTTCACTGCAAAGCAAGGCCATCAGGAGTTAGTTTAGAGTCTCCGGGACTGGAAAATATCCCCCAAGTTTCCGAAAATCCAGCTTAAGTTAGTCAAAATTACGATGCGCATAAGGCGGCCTCGGCTACTCTTTCAATCTTAAAATGAAGTGGGGCTAAACTTTTGGGCCCAGAAGCTGGAAAGTCAGCGTTCAAAAAGTTTTGCTGTTTCCATTTCACTCCAAACCAAGACAAGCAGGAGTTAGTTGAGAGTCCCCGGTACTGGAAAATATCCCCCAAGTTCCGGGAAATCAACCCGAAGTTTGTCAAAATCACCATGCGCGTAAGGCGGTCTCGGCGACCCTTTTAGTGTTAAAGTAAACTGGAGCTATATTTTGGCCCAGAAGCTCGAAATTGAGCGTTTTCCTGTGTCCATTTTACTGCAAACCAAGGCCATCAGGAATTAGTTTAGTGTCCTCAGAACTGGAATATATCCCCTAAGTTCCGGCAAATGGAGCCGAACTTGCTCAAAATCAGGATGCGCGTAAGTCGGTCTCGGCTACTCTTTCAGTCTTCAAGTGAAGTGGGGCTGTATTTCGGTCCAGAACCTCGAAAGTGTGGGTTCAAAAACTTGTACTGTGTATATTTCACTGCAAAACATGGCCATCAGGAGTTAGTCTAGAGTCCCCGGGACTGGAAAATATTCCCAAGTTCCGGGAAATCGAGCAGAAGTTGATCAAAATCACGATGCGCGTAACGCGGTCTCGGCTACTGTTTCAGTCTTAAAGTGAAGTGTGGCTGTATTTCGGCCCACAAGCTCGAAAGTGAGCGTTCAAAAAGTTTTGCTGTGTCCATTTCACTGCAAACCAAGGCCATCAGGCGTTAGTTTAGAGTACGCGGAAGTAGAAAATATCCCCCCATGTCCGGCAAATGGAGCCCAAGTTGGTCTAAATCACGATGCGCGCAAGGCGGTCCCGGCTACTCTTTCAGTCTTAAAGTGAGGTTGCGCTATATTTCGGCCCAGAGGCTCGAAAGTGTGCATTCGAAAAGTTTTGCTGTGTCCATTTCACTGCAAAGCAAGGCAATCAGGAGTTACTTTAGAGCCCTTGGGACTAGAAAATATTTCCCAAGTTCCGCCAGATCGAGCCGAAGTTTGTCAAAGTCACGATGCGCGTAAGGCGCTCTCGGTTAGTCTTTCAGTCTTAAAGTGAAGTTGGGCTATAGTTCGGCCGAGAAGCTCGAAAGTGCGCGTTCAAAAAGTTTTGCTCTGTTCCTTTCACTGGAAACCAAGGCCGTCAGGAGTTAGTTTAGAGTCCCCAGGAGTGGAAATATTCTCCAAGTTCCAGGAAATCGCGCCGAAGTTGATCAAAATCCTCATGCGCGTAACGGGCTCTCGGCTATTCTTTCAGTCTTAAATTTAAGTAGGGCTATATTTCGGCACTGAAGCTCAAAGGTGAGCGTTCAGAATGTTTTGCTGTGTTCATTAAATAGCAAACCAAGGTCATCGGGAGTTAGTTTAGCGCGCCCGGGACTTTAAATTATTCGCCAACTTCCGGGAAATCCAGCAAAAGTGGCCCAAAATCACGATGCGCGTAAGGCGGTCTCGGCTACTCTTTCAGTCTTAAAATTAAGGGGGGCTATATTTCGACCTAGAAGCTCGAGACCGGGCGTGCGCTAATTTTACCTGTGTCCATTTCACTAAGAACTAAGTCCATCAGGAGATAGTTTAGAGTCCTCGAGAGTGGAAGCTATCCTCTAAGTTTCAGCAAATTGAGGCATAGTTTCTTAAAATTAGGATAAGCGTACGGCAGTTTCGTTTACTCTTTCAGTCTTAAAATGAACTGCGGCTACATTTCGGCCTAGAAGTTCGACACCGAGCGTGCGCTCCTGTTACCTGTGAGCATTTTACTGAAAACTAAGGCCATCAAGAGTTAGGGTATAGTCCCCGGGACTGGAAAATATCCCCCAAGTTTTGGCAGATCGAGCCATAGTGGCTAAAAGTTTCGATGCGCTTAAGGCGGTTTCGTCTACTCTTTAAGTTTTAAAATAAAGTGGGGCTATATTTCGGCCTACAACTTGGAAACCTAGCGTGCGCCCCTTTTACCTGTGTCCATTTCACTAAAAACCAAGGCATTCAGGAGTTAGTTTAGAGCTTCCGGGACTGGAAAATATCCCCCAAGTCCCAGAAAATCAAGCCGAAGTTCGACAAATTTAGCATGCGCGTAAGGCGGTCCCGGCTACTCTTTCAGTCTTAAAGTGAAGTGGGGCTATATTTCGGCCTAGAAGCTCGAAAGTGAACGTTCAAAAAGTTTGGCTGTGTCCATTTCACTGAAAACCAAGGCCATCAGGAATTAGTTTAGAGTGTCCGGGACTGGGAATTATCTCCCAAGTTCCGGGAAATCGGGCCGAAGTAGCCCAAAATCACGATGCGCGTAAGGCGGTCTCGGCTAGTCTTTCAGTCTTAAAGTGAAGTAGGGCTATGCTTCGGCCCAGAAGCTCAAAAGTGAGCGTTCAAAAAGTTGTCCTGTGTCCATTTCACTGGAAACCAAGGCCATCAGGAGTTAGTTTAGAGTCCCCGGGACTGGAAAATATCCCCCATTTCCCGGGAAATCGAGAAAAAATTGGTCATAATTACGATGTGCGTAAGGCGGGCCCGGTTACTCTTTCATTCTTAAAGTGAACTGGGGGATTTTTTCCGCCCAGAAGCTCGAAAATGAGCGTTCAAAAAGTTGTGCTGTGTCCATTTCACTCCAGAGCAAGGCCATCAGCAGTTACTTTAGAGTCCGCGGGACTGGAAAATATCCCCCAAGTTCCGGGAAATCGAGCCGAAGTTGGTCAAAATTACGATGGGCGTAAGGCGGTCTCGGCTACTCTTTCACTCTTAAAGTGAAGTCGAGCTATATTTCGGCCCAGAAGCTCAAAACTGAGCGTTCAAACAGTTTTGCTGTGTCCATTTTACTGCAGACCAAGGACGTTGGGGGTCAGTTTAGAGTCACCGGGACTGGAAAATATCCCCCAAGTTCCGTAAATTTAACCGAAGTTGGTCAAAATCACGACGCGCGTACGGCGGTCTCGACTACTCTTTCAGTCTTAAAGTGAAGTGGGGCAATATTTCGGCCCAGAAGCTCGAAACTGAGTGTTTAAAAAGTTTTGCTGTGTCCATTTCACTGCAAAACAAGGCCATCACGACTTAGTTTAGCGTCCAAGGGACTGGAAATATCCCCCAAGTTACGGGAAGTCCACCCGAAGTTAGTCAAAATCACGATGCGCTTAAGGGGGTCTCGGCTACTCTTTCAGTCTTAAGGTAAAGTGGGCTTAGATTTAACTCCAGATGCTCGAAAGGAAGGGTTCAAAAATTTTTGTCTCTATTTCACTCACATCTTAGACAATCAAAAGTGAGTTTAGAGACTTTGGGACTGGAAAATATCTCCCAAGTTTCGCCAGATCGAGCCGAAGATCCTCAAAATCACAATGCGTGTAAGGCGCTCCCGCCTACTCTTTCAGTCTTAAAAAGAAGTAGGGCTATATTTCGGCCAGCAAGCTCGAAAGTGCGCGTTCAAAAAGTGTTCCTGTGTCCATTTCACTGGAAACCAAGGCCATCTGGAGTTAGTTTAGAGTCCCCGGGACTGGAATATATCCCCCTATTTGCGGGAAATCGAGCCGAAGTATCCCAAAATCA
Source organism: Orbicella franksi (assembly GCF_964199315.1). NCBI lineage: Eukaryota > Metazoa > Cnidaria > Anthozoa > Scleractinia > Merulinidae > Orbicella > Orbicella franksi. Next base: position 23,464,039 of record NC_138158.1, on the reverse strand, counting down.
CGATGCGCGTAAGGCGATCTCGGCTACTCTTTCAGTCTTAAAGTTAAGTGGGGTTATATTTCGACCCATAAGCTAGAAAGTGAGCGTTCAAAAAATTTTGCTGTGTCCATTTAACTGCAAACTAAGGCCATCGGAAGTTAGTTTAGCTTGCCCGGAATTCAAAATATTCGCCAACTTCCGGAAAATCGAACCGAAGTTGGTCAAAATTACGATGCGCGTAAGGCGGTCTCGGGTACTCTTTCAGTCTTAAAGTTAAGTAGGGCTATATTTCGGCGAGAAGTTCGAAAGTGAGCGTTCAAAAAAATGTGCTGTGTCCATTTCACTGCAAACCAAGGCCATCAGCAGTTAGTTTAGAGTCCCCGGGACTGGAATATATCCCCGAAGTTCCGGGAAATGGAACGGAAGTTGGTCAAATTCACGATGCGCGTAAGACGGTCTCGGCTACTCTTTCAGTCTTAAAGTAAAGTGGGGCTATATTTCGGCCCAGAAGCTCGAAAGCGACCGCTTAAAAAGTTAGGCTTTGTGCATTTAACTGCAAACCAAGGGAATCAAGAGTTAGTTTGAAGTGCCCGGGACTTGAAAATATCGCCAAAATTCTAGAAAATCGAGCGGAAGTTGCTCAAAATCACGATGCGCGTAAGACGGTCTCGCCTACTCTTTCAGTCTTTAAGTGAAGTGTGGCTATATTTTGGCCCACAAGCTCGAAAGTGAGCGTTCAAAAAGTTTCGCTGTCTACATTTCACTGAAACCAAGACAATCAGGAGTTAGTTTAGAGTCCCCGGGACTGGAAAATATCCCCCAAGTTCCGGCAAATCGAGCCGATGTTGGTCAAAATCACGGTGCGGTTAAGGCGGTGTCGGGTACTCCTTCAGTCTTAAAGTGAAGTAGGGCTCTATTTGGGCCCACAAGCTCAAAGCTCAAAAAAAATTACTGTGTTTATTTCACTGCAAACCAACGCTATCAGGAGTTAGTTTAGAGTCTCCGGGAGTGGAATGTATTTCCCAAGTTCCGAAAAATCGAGCTGAACTTGGTCAAAATCACGATGCGCGTAAGACGGTCTCTGCTACTCTTTCAGTCTTAAAATGAAGTGGGGCTATATTTCGGCCCAGAAGCTCAAAAGTGAGCGATCAAAAAGTTTTGCTGTATCCATTTCAATGCAAACCAAGGCCATCAGGGGTTACTTAAGAGTCCTCGGGACTGGAAAATATCCCCCAAGTTCCGGTAAATCGAGCCGAAGTTGGTCAAAATCACGATGTGCGTAAGGTGGTTTCGGCTACTCTTTCAGTCTTAAAGTGAAGTGGGGCTATATTTCGGCCCAGAAGCTCGAAAGTGAGTGTTTAAAAAGTTTTGCTCTGTCACTTTCAGTGCATTCCAAGGCCATCAGAAGTTAGTTTAGAGTCCCCGGGACTGGCAAATACCCCCCAAGTTCCGGGAAATCGAGCCGAAGTTGATCAAATTCATCATGCGCGTAACGTGGTCTGGGCAACTGTGACAGTCCTAAAGTGAAGTGTGGCTATATTTCGGCCCAGAAGCTAGAAAGTGAGCGTTCAAAAAGTTTTGTTGTGTCCATTTTACTTCAAAACAAGGCCATCAGGACTTAGTTTAGCGTCCAAGGGACTGCAAAATATCCCCCAAGTTCCGGGAAATCCATTCGAAGTTCGTCAAAATTACGATGCGCGTAAGGCGGTCTCATCTACTGTTTCAGTCTTAAAGTAAAGTGGGGCTATATTTCTGGCCAGAAGCTCCAAAGTTGTGCTCTGTCCATTTCACTGAAAACCAAGGCCATCAGGAGTAACTTTAGAGTCCCTTTGACTGGAATATATCCCCCAAGTTTCGGGAAATAAACGCGAAATTGGTCAAAATCACGATTCGCTCAAAACGGTCTCGCCTACTCTTTTAGTCCTAAAGTAAAATGGGGCTCTATTTCGGGCCAGAAGCTCGAGACTGAGCGTTCAAAAACTTTCGCTGTGTCCATTTCACTGCAAACCAAGACAAGCAGGAGTTAGTTGAGAGTCCCCGGGACTGGAAAATATCCCCCAAGTTCCGGGAAATCAACTCGAAGTTTGTCAAAATCACGATGCGCGTAAGGCGGTCTCGGCTACTCTTTCAGTGTTAAAGTAATGGGGGGCTATATTTTGGCGCAGAACCTCGAAATTGAGCGTTCAAAAAGTTTTGCTGGGTCCATTTTACTGCAAACCAAGGCCATCAGGAATTAGTTTAGAGTCCTCAGAACTGGAATATATCCCCTTAGTCCCGGCAAATCGAGCCGAAGTTGCTCAAAATCACGATGCACGTAATGCGGTCTCGGCTACTCTTTCAGTCTTCAAGTGAAGTGGGGTTCTATTTCGGTCCAGAAGCTCGAAAGTATGCGTTCAAAAACTTTTTCTGTTTCCGTTTCACTGCAAACCAAGACCAGCACGAGTTAGTTTAGAGTCCCCGGGACTGGAAAATATTTCGCAAGTTCCGGGAAATCGAGCCAAAGTTGATCAAAATCACGATGCGCGAAACGTGGTCTCGGCTACTGTTTCAGTCTTAAAGTGAAGTATGGCTATATTTCGGCCCACAACCTCGAAAGTGAGCCTTCAAAAAGCTTTGCTGTGTCCATTTCACTGCAAAACAAGGCCATCGGCACCTAGTTTAGCGTCCAAGGGACTGGAAAATATCCCCCAAGTTCCGGGAAACGTGGTCTCGGCTACTTTTTCAGTATTAAAGTAAAGTGGGCTATATTTCGGCCCAGAAGCTTGAAGGTGTCTCCATTTCACAGCAAACCAAGGCCATCAAGAGTTAGTTTAGAGTCCCTGGGACTGGAAAATATCCCCCAAGTTCCGGAATATCGACCCGAAGTTGGTCAAAATCACGATGCGCGCACGCCGGTCTCGGCTACTCTTTAACTCGTAAGTGATGTGGGACTATATTTCGGCCTAGAAGCTCGAAAGTGTTCGTTCAAAAACTTGTGCTGTGTGAATTTCACTGCAAACCATGGCCATCAGGAGTTAGTTTAGAGTCTCCGGGAGTGGAAAATATTCCCCAAGTTCCAGGAAAGCGAGCAGAAGTTGATGAAAATCACGATGCGCGTAACGCGGTCTCGGCTATTGTTTCAGTCTTAAAGTGAACTTTGACTATATTTAGGCCCACAAGCTCGAAAGTGAGCGTTCAAAAATTTTCCTGTGTCCATTTCACTGCAAACCAAGGCCATCAGGAGTTAGTTTAGAGTCCCCGAGAGTGGAAAATATTCTCCAAGTTCCAGGAAATCGCGCCGAAGTTGATCAAAAATCACCATGCGCGTACCGGGCTCTCGGCTATTCTTTCAGTCTTAAATTTAAGTAGGGCTATATTTCGGCCCTGAAGCTCGAAGGTGAGCGTTCAGAATGTTTTGCTGTGTTCATTACATTGGAAACCAAGGTCATCGGGAGTTAGTTTAGCGTCCCTGGGACTTGAAATTATTCGCCAACTTCCGGGAAATCCAGCAAAACTGGCCCAAAATCACGATGCGCATAAGGTGGTCTCGGCTACTCTTTCAGTCTTAAAATTAAGGGGGGCTATATTTCGACCTAGAAGCTCGAGACCGGGCGTGCGCTAAGTTTACCTGTGTCCATTTCACTGACATCTTAGGCGATCAGGTGTTAGTTTAGAGTCCTTGGCACTGGAAAATATTTCCCAAATTCTGGCAGATCGAGCCAAAGTTGCTCAAAATCACGATGCGCGTAAGGCGGTCTCGGCTACTCTCTCAGTCTTAAAATGAAGTGGGCCTATATTTCGGCCGAGAAGCTCGACACCGAGCGTGCGCTCCTTTTGCCTGTGTACATATCACTGAAAACTAAGTTCATCAGGAGTTAGCATAGAGTCCTCGGGACTGGAAAATATTCCCCGAATTCCGGCAAATCGAGCCAAAGATGCTCAAAATCAAGATGCGAGTAAGGCGGTGTCGGCTACTCTTTCACTCTGAAAATGAAGTGGGGCCATATTTCGGTTCTAGAAGCCTGACACCGAGCGTGCGCTCCTTTTGCCTGTGTCCTTTTCACTAAGAACTAAGTCCATCAGGAGATAGTTTAGAGTCTTCGAGACTGGAAACAATCCTCCAAGTTTCGGCAAATTGAGCCATAGTTTCTTAAAATTACGATAAGCGTACGGCAGTTTCGTTTACTCTTTCAGTCTTAAAATGAAGTGGGGCTTTACTTCGAGCTAGAAGCTCGACAGGGAGCGTGCGCTCCTGTTAGCTGTGACCATTTTACTGAAAACTAAGGTTATCAGGAGTTAGCTTAGAGTCCCCGGGACTGGAAAATATCCCCCAAGTTTTGGCAGATCGAGCCATAGTGGCTAAAAATTTCGATGCGCTTAAGGCGGTTTCGTCTACCCTTTCAGTCTTAAAATAAAGTGGGGCTACATTTCGGCCTAGAAGCTGGAAACCTAGCGTGCGCTCCTTTTACCTGTGTCCATTTCACTGAAAACCAAGGCAATCAGGAGTTAGTTTAGAACTTGCGGGACTGGAAAACATCCCTCAAACCACGAGAAATCAAGCCGACGTTGGACAAATTTACCATGCGCGTAAGGCGGTCTCGGCTACTCTTTCAGTCTTAAAGTGAAGTGGGGCTATATTTCGGTTCTACAAGCTCGACACCGAGCGTGCTCTCCTGTTACCTGTGTCCATTTCACTAAGTCCATCAGGAGATAAAATATCCCCCTAGTTCCGGGATGTCGATCCGAAGTTGGTCAAAATCACGATGCGCGAAACGCGATCTCGGCTATTGTTTCAGTCTTAAAGTGAAATGGGGCTATATTTCGGCCCAGAAGCTCGAAAGTGACCGTTTAAACAGTTACGCTTTGTGCATTTAACTGCAAACAAAGCCAATCAGGAGTTAATTTAAAGTCCCTGGGACTGGAAAATATCCGCCAAGTTCCGGGAAATCGTGCTCAAGTTGGTCAAAATCACGATGCCTGTAAGGCGGTCTCCGCTACTCTTTCAGTCTTAAAGTGAAGTGGGGCTATATTTCGGCCCAGAAGCTGCAAAGTGATCGTTAAAAATGTTATGCTCTGTGCATTTCACTGCAAACCAAGGCCATCAGGAGCTAGTTTAGAGTCCCCCGGACTGGAAAATATCCCCCAAGTTCCGGGAAATCGAGCTGAACTTGGTCAAAATCACGATGCGCGTAACGCCGTCTCGGCTACTATTTCAGGGTTAAAGTGAAGTGGGCTTCTATTTAAGCCCACAAGCTAGAAGGTGAGTGTTAAAAAAGTTCTGCTCTGTCCATTTCTCCGAAAACCAAGGCCATCAGGAGTTAATTTAGAGTTCGCGGGACTGGAATATATCCGCCAAGCCCCGGGAAATCGACCCGAAGTTGGTCAAAATCACGATTCGAGCAAGACGGTTTCGGCTACTCTTTCAGTCTTAAAGTAAAGTGGGCTATATTTCGGGCCAGAAGCTCGAAAGTGAGCGTTCAAAAAGTTTGGCTGTGTCTATTTCAATGCAAACCAAGACAATCAGGAGTTAGTTTAGAGTCTCCGGGACTGGAAAATATCTCCCAGATTCCGGGAAATCGAGCCAAAGTTTGTGAAAATCACGACGCCCGGCGGTCTTAGCTATTCTTTTAGTCTTAAAGTGAAGTTGGGCTATATTTTAGGCTAGAAGCTCGAAGATAAGCGTTCAAAAAGTTTTGCTGTGTCCATTTCGCTGCAAACAAAGGCCATTAGGAATAAGTTTAGAGTCCACAGAACTGGAAAATATTCCCTAAGTTCCGGCAAATCGAGCCGAAGTTGGTCAAAATCACGATGCGCGTAAGGCGGACTCGGCTCATCTTTCACTCCTCAAGTGAAGTGGGGCTATATTTCGGCCTAGAAGCTCGAAACTCTGCTTTCAAAAAGTTTGGCTGTTTCAATTTCACTGCACAACAATGCCATCCGGACTTAGTTTAGAATCCCCGGGACTAGAAAATATCCCCGAAGTCCCGCGGAATCAAGCCGAAGATGGTCAAAATCATGATGCGCGTAAGGCGGTCTCGGCTGCTCTTTAAGTCTTAAAGTGAAGTGGGGCTATGTTTCGGCCCAGAAGCTCGAAAGGAAGCGTTCAAAAAGTTTTCCTGTGTCCATTTCACTGCAAACCCAGGTCATCAGGAGTTAGTTTAGAGTCCCCGGGACTGGAATATATCCCCCAAGTTGCGGGAAATCGAGCCAAATTTGGTCAAAATCACCATGCGGGTAAGCCGGCCTCGGCTACTCTATCAGTCTTAAAGTAAAGTTGGGCTATATTTTGTTCCAGAAACTCACAAGGGAGCGTTTGAAAAGTTTTGCTAAGTCCACTTCACTGCAAACCACGACAATGAGGAGTTAGTTTAGAAATCCCGGGACTGGAAAATATCCTCGAAGTTGCGGGAAATCGAGCCGAAGTTGGACAAAATCACGATGCGCGGAAGGCGTTCTTTGCTACTCTTTCCGTCTTAAAGTGAAGTGGGGCTATATCTCGGCTTAGAAGCTCGACACCGAGCGAGCGCTCCTTTTATATGTGTGCATTTTAGTCGAAATTAAGGCCATCAGAAGTTAGTTTAGAGTCCCCGGGACTGTAAAATATCAACCAACATCCGGCAAATCAACCAAAGTTGCTGAAAATCACGATGTGCGTAAGAGTTTATGGTACTCTTACCGTTTTAAATTAAAGTGGGGCTATATTTTGGCCTAGAAGCTCCACACCTAGCGTCCGCTTCGTTTACCTCTGTCCTTTTCACTTAATAATACGGCAATCAGGAGTTAGTTTAGAGTCCTCGGGACTGAAAAATATCCCCCTAGTCCCCGCAAATCCAGCCAACGATGCTCAAAAATCACCATTCGCGTAAGGCGGTCTCGGCTACTCTTTTAGTCTTAAAATTAAGTGGGGCTATATTTCGGCCTACAAGCTCGACACCTAGCTTGCGCTTCTTTAACCTGTGTCCATTTCAGCAAAAAATAAAGACATCAGGGTTTAGTTTAGAGGTTCCGGCACTAGAAAATATCCCCCAATTTCCGGAAAATCGAGCCGAAGTGGATCAAAATAACGATGCGCCTAAGGCGGTCTCGGCTACTCCTTCAGTCTTGAAGTGAAGTGGGGCTACATTGCTGCCCAAGAGCTTGAAAGTGAGCGTTTAAAAAGTTTTGCTCTGTCTATTTCACTGCAAACGAAGGCCATCAGGAGTTAATTTAGAGTTTCCGGGAGTAGAAGATATCCCCCAACTTCCTGGATATCGAGTCCGGGTTGGTTAAAATCACCATGCCCGTAAGGCGGTCTCGGCTACTCTTTCAGTCTTAAAGTGAAGTGGGGCAATATTTCGGCCCAGAAGCTGTAAAGTGAGTGTTTAAAAACGTTTTGCTGTGTCAATTTCACTGCAAACCAAAGCCATCAGGAATTAGTTTAGAGACCCAGGGAGGGGAAAATATCCCCCACATTCCGGGAAATTTAGCGGAAGTTGGTCAAAATTACTATGTGCGTAATGCGCTCTCGGCTAATCTTTCAGTCTTAAAGTGAAGTGGGGCTATATTTCTGCCCAGAAGCTCGAAAGTGACCGTTCTAAAGGTCTTCCTGTGTCAATTTCACTGCAAACAAAGGCGAGCAGAAGTTAGGTTAGAGTCCCAGGTACTGGAAAATATCGTGTAAGTGCGGGAAAATGGGGACAAAGGTTGTCAAAATGAAGATACGCGTAAGGCCGTCTCGGCTATTCGTTCAGTCTTAAAGTGAAGTGAGGCTCTACTTCGGCCCAGAAGGTCCAAAGTGAGCGTTCAAAAAAACTTGCTGTGTCCATTTCACTGCAAACCAAGGCAATCAGGAGATAGTTTAGAGTCCCCGAGACTTGAATATATCTCCTAAGTTCCGGCAAATCGAGCCAAAGTTTGTCAAACTCACGATGCGCGTAAGACGGACTCGGCTACTCTTTCAATCTCAAAGTAGAGTGGGGCTATATTTCGTCCCAGAAGCTCGAAGGTGAGCGTTCAAAATGTTTTCCTCTGTCCATTTCAAGACAAACCAAGGCAATCAGGAGTTAGTTTAGAGTCCTCGGGACTGGAAAAACCCCCCAAGTTCCTAGAAATCGATCCGAAGTTGGTCAAAATCACGATGCGCGTAAGGCGGTCTCGGCTACTCTTTCAGTCTTAAAGTGAAGTGTGGCTATATTTCGGCGAAGAAGGTCGAAAGTGAGAGTTGAAACAGTTATGCTGTGTCCAATTTACTGCAAAGCAAGGCAATCAGGTGCTAGGTTAGAGTCCGCCGGATTTGAAAATATCCCCCAAGTTCCGGGAAATCGAGCCTAAGCTGGTCAAAATCACGATCCGCGTAAGGCAGTCTCGGCTACTCTTAAAGTCTGAAAGTGAAGTGGGGCTATATTTGCGGCCAGAAGCTCGAAGGTGAGCGTTCAAAATGTTTTCCTATGTCCATTTCAATGCAAGCCAAGGCCATCAGGAGTTAGTTTAGAGTCCCCGGGACTAAAAAAATATCCCCGAAGTTGCGGGAAATCGAGCCGAAGTTGGTCAAAATCAGGATGCGCGTAAGGCGCTCTCGCTTACTCTTTCAGTCTTTAAGTGAAGTAGGGCTATATTTGGGCCAAGAAGCTCGAAATTGAACGTTCAAAAGTTTTGCTGTGTCCATTTCAATGCGAACCAAGGCCATCAGGAGTTACTTTAGAGTTCACGGGACTAAAAAATATTCCCCAAGTTCCGGGAAACCGAGCCGAAGTTGGTTAAAATCACGATGCGCGTAAGGCGGGCTCGGCTACTCTTTTAGTCTTAAAGTAAAGTGGGGCTATATCTCGTCCCAGAAGCTCGAAAATGAGCGTTCAAAAAGCCTTCCTGTGTCCAGTTCACTGCAGACCAAGGACGTCGGGGGTCAGTTTAGAGTCCCCGGGAATGGAAAATATCCCCCAAGTTCCGGGAAATTTAGCCAAAGTTGGTCAAAATCACGACGCGCGTAAGCGCTCTCGGCTACTCTTTCAGTCTTAAAGTGAGGTGGGGCAATATTTCGGCCCAGAAGCTCGAAACTGAGTGTTTAAAAAGTTTTGCTGTGTCAATTTCACTGCAAACCAAGGCCATCAGGAGTTAGCATAGAGACCCAGGGAGTGGAAAATATCCCCCAAATTCCGGGAAATTTAGCCTAAGTTTGTCAAACTCACCATGGGCGTAAGACGGTCTCGGCTATTGTTGCAGTCTTAAAGTGAAGTGGGGCTATATTTCAGCCCAGAAGCTCCAAAGTGACCGTTTATAAAGTTACGCTTCGTGCATTTAACTGCAAAAAAGGCCATCAGGAGTTATTTTAAGGTCCCTCGGACTGGAAAATATCCCCCACGTTCCGGGAAATCGAGCTGAACTTGGTCAAAATCACGATGTCTGTAGGGCGGTCTCGGCTATTTTTTCAGTCTTCAAGTGAAGTGGGGCTATATTTTGGCGCAGAAGCTCGAAGATCAGCGTTGAAAAAGTTTTGCTGTGTCCATTTCATTCCAAACCAAGGCCATCAGGAATTAGTTTAGAGTCCAAAGAACTGGAAAATATTCCCTAAGTTCCGGCCAATCGAGCCGAAGTTGGTCAAAATCACGATGCGCGTAAGCCGGACTCGGCTCATCTTTCACTCCTCAAGTAAAGTGAGGCTATATTTCGGCCCAGAAGCTCGAAACTCTGCTTTCAAAAACTTTTGCTGTTTCAATTTCACTACAAAACAAGGTCATCAGGACTTAGTTTATAGTCTCCGGGACTAGAAAATATCCCCGAAGTCCCGGGAAATCAAGCCGAAGATGCTCAAAATCACGATGCGCGTAAAGCGGTCTCGGCAACTCTTTAAGTCTTAAAGTGAAGTGGGGTTATATTTCGGCCCAGAAGGTCCAAAGTGAGCGTTCAAAAAGTTTTCCTGTGTCCATTTCACTGCAAAGCAAGGCCATCAGGTGTTAGTTTAGAGTCCCCGGGACTGGAAAATATCCCCCAAGTTCCGGAAAATCAAGCCAAAGTTGGTCAAAATCACGATGCGCGTAAGACGGTCTCGGCTAGTCTTTCAGGCTTAAAGTGAAGTGGGCCTATATTCGGCTCAGAAGCTTGAAGGTGAGCTTTTAAAATGTTTTGCTCTGTCCATTTCAATTCAAACCAAGGCGATCGGGAGTTAGTTTACAGTCCCCGGGACTGAAAAATTTCCCACAAGTTCCGGCAAATTGAGCCAAAGTTGCTCAAAATCACGATGCGCGTAAGGCCGTTTCGTCTATTTTTTCAGTCTTAAAATGAAGTGGGGCTATATTTCGACCTAGAAGCTCAGCACCGAGCGTGCGCTAATTTAATCTGTGTCAATTTCACTGAAAACTAAGGCAATCAGGAGTTAGTTTAGAGCTCCCAAAGCTGGAAACTATCCCCCAAGTTCCGGGAAATCGCGCCATAGAGGCTCAAAATCACGATGCGCGTAAGGCGGTCTCGTCTACTCTTTCAGCCTTAAAATGAAATGGGCTATATTTCGGCCGAAAGGCTCGAAAGTGAGCGTTCAAAAAGTTTTCATGTGTCCATTTCACTGCAAACCAAGGCCAAGACGAAATACGTTAGAGTCCCCGGGACTGTAAAATATCCCCCAAGTTCCGGGAAATCAAGCGGAAGTTGGTCAAAATCACGTTGCGCGCAAGGCGGTCTCGCCTACTCTTTCAGTTTTAAAGTGAAGTGGGGCTATATTTCGACCCAGCAGCTCGAAAGTGAGCGTTCAAAAAGTTTTGCTGTGTTTATTGCTCGGCCAACCAAGGCAATCAGGAGTTAGTTTAGAGTCCCCGGGCCTGGATAATACCCCCCAGTTCCGGGAAATGGAGCCCAACTTGGTCAAAATCACGATGCGCTTAAGACGGTCTCGGCTAGTCTTTAAGTCTTAAAGTGAAGTGGGGCTATGTGTTGGCCCAGAGGCTTTAAAGTGAGCGTCGAAAAAGTTTTGCCGTTTCCATTTTACTGCAAACCAAGGCAATCACGAGTTAGTTTCATGTTCGCGGGTCTGGAAAATATCCCCCAAGTTCCGGGAAATCGAGGCGTAGTTTGTCAAAATCACGATTCGCATAAGGCGGTCTCGGCTACTCTTTCAGTCTTAAAGTGAAGTGTGGCTATATTTTGGCCCAGAAGCTCGCACAAGAGCGTTAAAACAGTTTTCCTGTGTCCATTTCACTGCAAAGCAAGGCCATCAGGAGTTATTTTAGAGTCCCCGGGACTGGAAAATATCCCCCAAGTTTCCGAAAATCGAGCTTAAGTTAGTCAAAATTACGATGCGCGTAAGGCGGCCACGGCTACTCTTTCAATCTTAAAATGAAGTGGGGCTAAACTTTTGGGCCCAGAAGCTGGAAAGTCAGCGTTCAAAAAGTTTTGCTGTTTCCATTTCACTCCAAACCAAGACAAGCAGGAGTTAGTTTAGAGTCCCCGGGACTGGAAAATATCCCCCAAGTTCCGGGAAATCAACCCGACGTTTTTCAAAATCACCATGCGCGTAAGGCGGTCTCGGCTACCCTTTTAGTGTTAAAGTAAAGTGGGGCTATATTTTGGCCCAGAAGCTCGAAATTGAGCGTTCAAAAAGTTTGGCTGGGTCCATTTTACTGCAAACCAAGGCCATCAGGAATTAGTTTAGAGTCCTCAGAACTGGAATATATACCCTAAGTACCGGCAAATGGAGCCGAACTTGCTTAAAATCAGGATGCGCGTAAGTATATTTCGGTCCAGAAGCTTGAAAGTGAGCGTTCAAAAAGTTTTCCTCTCTCCATTTCAATGAAAACTAAGGCCATCATGAGTTAGTTTAGAGTCCTCGGGACTGGAAAATATCTTTTAAGTTCTGGCAACTCAAGCCGAAGTTGGTCAAAATAACGATGCGCCTAAGGCGGCCTCGGGTACTCTTTCAGTCTTCAAGTGAAGTAGGGCTCTATTTCGGTCCAGAACCTCGAAAGTGTGCGTTCAACAACTTGTGCTGTGTAAATTTCACTGCAAACCATGGCCATCAGGAGTTAGTTTAGAGTCCCCGGGACTGGAAAATATTCCCCAAGTTCCGGGAAATCGAGCAGAAGTTGATCAAAATCACGATGCGCGTAACGCGGTCTCGGCTACTGTTTCAGTCTTAAAGTGAAGTGTGGCTGTATTTCGGCCCACAAGCTCGAAAGTGAGCGTTCAAAAAGTTTTGCTGTGTCTATTTCACTGCAAACCAAGGCCAGCAGGCGTTAGTTTAGAGTACGCAGAAGTAGAAAATATTCCCCCATGTCCGGCAAATCGAGCCCAAGTTGGTCAAAATCACGATGCGCGCAAGGCGGTCCCGGCTACTCTTTCAGTCTTAAAGTGAAGTTGCGCTATATTTCGGCCCAGAGGCTCGAAAGTGTGCATTCGAAAAGTTTTGCTGTGTCCATTTGACTGCAAAGCAAGGCCGTCAGGAGTTAGTTTAGAGCCCTTGGGACTAGAAAATATTTCCCAAGTTCCGGCAGATCGAGCCGAAGTTGGACAAAGTCACGATGCGCGTAAGGCGCTCTCGGTTAGTCTTTCAGTCTTTAAGTGAAGCTGGGCTATAGTTCCGCCAAGAAGCTCGAAAGAGCGCGTTCAAAAAGTTTTGCTCTGTCCCTTTCACTGGAAACCAAGGCCGTCAGGAGTTAGTTTAGAGTCCCCGGGACTGGAAAATATTCTCCAAGTTCCAGGAAATCGCGCCGAAGTTGATCAAAATCACCATGCCCGTAACGGGCTCTCGGCTAATCTTTCAGTCTTAAATTTAAGTAGGGCTATATTTCGGCCCTGAAGCTCGAAGGTGAGCGTTCAGAATGTTTTGCTGTGTTCATTAAATTGGAAAGCAAGGTCATCGGGAGTTAGTTTAGCGTCCCCGGGACTTTAAATTATTCGCCAACTTCCGGGAAATCCAGCAAAAGTGGCCCAAAATCACGATGCGCGTAAGGCGGTCTCGGCTACTCTTTTAGTCTTAAAATTAAGGGGGGCTATATTTCGACCTAGAAGCTCGAGACCGGGCGTGCGCTAAGTTTACCTGTGTCCATTTCACTGACATCTTAGGCGATCAGGTGTTAGTTTAGAATCCTTGGCACTGGAAAATATTTCCCAAATTCTGGCAGATCGAGCCAAAGTTGCTCAAAATCACGATGCGCGTAAGGCGGTCTCGGCTACTCTTTCAGTCTTAAAATGAAGTGGGGCTATATTTCGGCCGACAAGCTCGAGACCGTGCGTGCGCTAATTTTACCTGTGTCCATATCACTGAAAACTAAGTTCATCATGAGTTAGCATAGAGTCCTCGGGACTGGAAAATATTCCCCGAATTCCGGCAAATCGAGCCAAAGATGCTCAAAATCAAGATGCGAGTAAGGCGGTGTCGGCTACTCTTTCACTCTGAAAATGAAGTGGGGCCATATTTCGGTTCTACAAGCTTGACAGCGAGAGTGTGCTCCTTTTGCCTGTGTCCTTTTCACTAAGAACTAAGTCCATCAGGAGATAGTTTAGAGTCCTCGAGACTGGAAACTATCCTGGCAGTTTCGGCAAATTGAGCCATAGTTTCTTAAAATTAGGATAAGCGTACGGCAGTTTCGTTTACTCTTTCAGTCTTAAAATGAAGTGGGGCTTTACTTCGAGCTAGAAGCTCGACAGGGAGCGTGCGCTCCTGTTAGCTGTGACCATTTTACTGAAAACTAAGGTTATCAGGAGTTAGCTTAGAGTCCCCGGGACTGGAAAATATCCCCCAAGTTTTGGCAGATCGAGCCATAGTGGCTAAAAATTTCGATGCGCTTAAGGCGGTTTCGTCTACCCTTTCAGTCTTAAAATAAAGTGGGGCTACATTTCGACCTACAACCTGGAAACCTAGCGTGCGCTCCTTTTACCTGTGTCCATTTCAATGAAAACCAAGGCAATCAGGAGTTATTTTAGAGCTTCCGGGACTGGAAAATATCCCCCAAACCCCGAGAAATCAAGCCGACGTTGGACAAATTTAACATGCGCGTAAGGCGGTCTCGGCTACTGTTTCAGTCTTAAAGTGAAGTGGGGCTATATTTCGGCCCACAAGCTCGAAAGTGAACGTTCAAAAAGGTTGGCTGTGTCCATTTCACTGAAAACCAAGGCCATCAGGAATTAGTTTAGAGTGCCCAGGACTGGGAATAATTTCCCAAGTTCCGGGAAATCGACCCGAAGTAACCCAAAATCACGATGCGCGTAAGGCAATCTAAGCTACTCTTTCAGTCTTAAAGTGAAGTAGGGCTATGCTTCGGCCCAGAAGCTCGAAACTGAGCGTTCAAAAAGTTATCCTGGGTTCATTTCACTGCAAACCAAAGGTATCAGGAGTTAGTTTAGAGTCCTAGGGAGTGGAAAATATCCCCCAAATTCCGGGAAATTTAGCCGAAGTTGGTCAAAATCACCATGTGCGTAAGGCGGTCTCGGCTAATCTTTCAGTCAAAGTGAAGTGGGGCTATATTTCTGCCCAGAAGCTCGAAAGTGACCGTTCAAAAGGTCTTCCTGTGTCAATTTCACTGCAAACAAAGGCGAGCAGAAGTTAGGGTAGAGTCCCAGGGACTAGAAAATATCCTGTAAGTGCGGAAAAATGGGGACGAGGGTTGTCAAAATGAAGATACGCGTAAGGCCGTCTCGGCTATTCGTTCAGTCTTAAAGTGAAGTGAGGCTCTACTTCGGCCCAGAAGGTCCAAAGTGAGCGTTCAAAAAAACTTGCTGTGTCCATTTCACTGCAAACCAAGGCAATCAGGAGATAGTTTAGAGTCCCCGAGACTTGAATATATATCCTAAGTTCCGAGAAATGGAGCCAAAGTTTGTCAAACTCACGATGCGCGTAAGACGGACTCGGCTACTCTTTCAATCTTAAAGTAGAGTGGGGCTATATTTCGGCCCAGAAGCTCGAAGGTGAGCGTTCAAAATGTTTTCCTCTGTCCATTTCAATACAAACCAAGGCGATCAGGAGTTAGTTTAGAGTCCTCAGAACTGGAAAATACCCCCCAAGTTCCTAGAAATCGATTCGAAAGTATGCGTTCAAAAAAATTGGCTGTGTCCATTTCACTGCAAACCAAGGCCATCAGGAATTACTTTAGAGTACTTGGGACTGGAATATATCCCCGAAGGTTCGGGAAATCTAGCCGAAGTTGGTCAAAACCAAAGCCATCAGGAGTTAATTTAGAGTCCCCGGAACTGGAAAATATCCCCCAAGTTCCGCGAAATCGAGACGAAGTTGGTCAAAATCACGATGCGCGTAAGGCGGTCTTGGCTACTCTTTCAGTCTTAAAGTGAAGTAGGGCTATATTTCGGTCCAGAAGCTCGAAAGTGAGCGTTCAAAAAGTTTTCCTCTCTCAATTTAACTGAAAACTAAGGCCATCATGAGTTAGTTTAGAGTCCACGCGACTGGAAAATATCCCTTAAGTTCTGGCAACTCAAGCCGAAGTTGGTCAAAATCACGATGTGTCTAAGGCGGTCTCGCCTACTATTTCAGTCTTAAAGTGAAGTGGGGCTATATTTCTCCCCAGAATTTCGAAAGCGTTCAAAAAAATTTGCTGTGTCCATTTCACTGTATACCAAGGCCATCAGGGGTTAGTTTAAAGTCCTTGGGACTTGAATATATCCCCGAAGTCCCGGGAAATCGAGCCGAAGTTGGTCAAAATAACGATGCGCGTAAGACGGTCTCGGCTACTCTTTCAGTCTTAAACTAAACTGGGGCTATATTTCGGTTCAGAAGCCCGAAGGGGAGCGTTGAAAAAGTTTTGCTCTCTCCATTTCAATGCAAACCAAGGCAATCAGGAGTTACTTTAGAGTCCCCGGTACCGGAAAATAGTCCCCATTTCCCGGGAAATCGAGCCAAAGTTGGTCAAAATCACGATGCGCGTAAGGCGGTCTCGGCTATTCTTTCATTCTTAAAGTGAACTCGGGCTATATTTCGGGCCAGAAGCTAGAAAGTGAAAGTTGAAAAAGTTTTGCTGTGTCCATTTCACCGCAAACCAAGCCACATAACCAGATTGTTTACAGTGTTCGGGACATCAAAATATCCCCCAAGTCCCGGGAAATCGAGCCGAAGTTCGTCAAAATCACGATGCGCGTAAAGCAGTCTCGGCTACTCTTTCAGTCTTAAATTTAAGTGGGGCTATATTGCGACCGGTAAGCTCCAAAGTGAGCGTTCAAAAAGTTTTGCTTTGTCCATTTAGCTGCAAACTAAGGCCATCGGAAGTTAGTTTAGCTTCCCCGGGAATTGAAAATATTCCCCAAGTTTTGGGAAATCGAGCCGAAGTTGGTCAAAATTACGATGCGCGTAAGGCAGTCTCGGCTACTCTTTCAGTCTTAAAGTGAAGTAGGGTTCTATTTCGGCCGTGAAGCTCGAAAGTGAGCGTTCAAAAAATGTGCTGTGTCCATTTCACTGCAAACCAAGGCCATCAGCAGTTAGTTTAGAGTCCCCGGGACTAGAATATATCCCCTAAGTTCCGGGAAAATGAACGGAAGTTGGTCAAAATCACGATGCGCGTAAGACGGTGTCGGCTACTCTTTCAGTCTTAAAGTAAAGTGGGGCTATATTTCGGCCCAGAAGCTCGAAAGTGACCCTTTAAAAAGTTACGCTTTGTGCATTTAACTGCAAACCAAGGCCATCAGGAGTTAGTTTAAAGTCCCCCGGACTGGAAAATATGCCCCAAGTTCCGGGAAAGCGAGCTGCACTTGGTCAAAATCACGATGCTCGTAAGGCGGTGTCGGCTACTATTTCAGTCTTAAAGTGAATTACGGTTGTATTTCGGCCCAGAAGCTCGAAACTGAGCGTTCAAAAAGTTTTCCTGCGTCCATTTCACTGCAAACTAAGGCCATCAGGAGTTAGTTTAGAGTCCCCGGGACTTGAAAATATCGCAAAATTCTAGAAAATCGAGCGGAACTTGCTCAAAATCACGATGCGCGTAAGGCGGTCTCGCCTACTCTGTCAGTCTTAAAGTGAATCGGGGCTATATTTCATCCCAGAAGCTCGAAAATAAGCGTTCAAAAAGTGTTACTGTGTTCATTTCACTGCAAACCAAGGCCATCAGGAGTTAGTTTAGACTCCTCGGGACTGGAAAATATCGCCTAAGTTCGGGGAAATCGAGCCGAATTTTTTCAAAATCACGATGCGCGTAAGGCGGTCTCGGCTACTCTTTCAGTCTTAAAGTGAAGTAGGGCTATATTTCGGTCCAGACGCTCGAAAGTGAGCGCTCAAAAAGTTTTCCTCTCTAAATTTCACTTAAAACCAAGGCCATTATGAGTTAGTTTAGAGTCCCTGGGACTGGAAAATATATTTTAAGTTCTGTCAACTGAAGCCGAAGTTGGTGAAAATAACGATGTGACTAAGGCGGCCTCGGCTATTCTTTCAGTCTTAAAGTGAAGTGGGGCTCTATTTCGGCCCAGAAGCTCCAAAGTGAGCGCTGCAAAAAATGTGCTGTGTCCATTTCACTGCAAAGCAAGGCCATCAGGAGTTAGTTTAGAGTCCCCGGGACTGCAATATATTTCCCAAGTTCCGGAAAATCGAGAAGACGTTGGTCAAAATCACGATGCGCGCAAGACGGTCTTGGCTAGTCTTTCAGTCTTAAAGTGAAGTGGGAATGTATTTCGGCCCAGAAGTTCCAAAGTGAGCTTCAAAAAGTTTTGCTGTATCCATTTCAATGCAAACGAAGGCCATCAGGGGTTACTTAAGAGTCTTCGGGACTGGAAAATATCCCCAAGTTCAGGGAAATTTAGCCGAAGTTGGTCAAAATCACGGTGCGCGTTAGGCGGTCTCGCTTACTGTTTCAGTCTTAAAGTGAAGTGAGGCTTTATTCCTGCCCAGGAGCTTGAAAGTGAGCCTTCAAAAAGTTTCCCTGTGTTTATTTCACTGCAAACCAAAGCCATCAGGAGCTAGTTTAGAGTCCCCGGGACTGGAAAATATCCGCCAACTTCCGGGAAATCGAGCCGAAGTTGGTCAAAATCACGATTTACGTAAGGTAGTCTCGGCTACTCTTTCAGTCTTAAAGTGAAGTGGGGCTATATTTCGGGCCAGAAGCCCGAAAGTGAGCGTTCAAAAAGTTTTACTGTGTTCATTTCACTGCAAACCAAGGCCATCAGGAGTTAGTTTAGCGTCCCCGGGACAAGAAAATATGTCCCAAGGTCCGGGAAATTGAGCCGAGGTTGGTCAAAATCACGATGCCCCTAAAGTGGTCTCGGCTACTCTTTCTGTCTTAAAGTGAAGTGGGGCTATATTTCGGGCCAGAAGCCCGAAAGTGAGCGTTCAAAAAGTTTTGCTGTGTCCATTTCACTGCAAACCAAGGCCATCAGGGCTTAGTTTAGAGTCCCCGGGACTGAAAAATATTGCCCAAGTTCCGGGGAATCGAACCAAAGTTGATCAAAATCACGATGCGCGAAATGCGGTATCGGCTACTGTTTCAGTTTTCAAGTGAGGTGGGGCTATATTTCGGCCCACAAGCTCGAAAGGGAGCGTTCAAAAAGTTTTGCTGTGTCCATTTCACTGCAAAACAAGGCCATCAGGACTTAGTTTAGCGTCCAAGAGACAGCAAAATGTTGCCCAAGTTACGGGAGATCCACCCGAAGTTTGTCAAAATCACAATGCGCGTAAGGTGGTCTCGGTTACTCTTTAAGTCTTAAGGTAAAGTGGGGCTTTATTTCGGCCAGGAAGCTGGAAGGTGAGCGTTCAAAAAGTTTAGCTCTGTCCATTTCACTGGAAACCAAGGCCATGAGGAGTTAGTTTAGAGTTCCTGGGACTGTAAAATATCCCCCAAGTTCCGGAATATCGATCCAAAGTTTTCAAACTCACGATGCGAGCAAGGCGGTCTCGGCTACTCTTTCAGTCTTAAGTGAATTGGGGCTATATTTCGGCCCAGAATCTCGAAAGTGTGCGTTCAAAAAATTGTGCTGTGTCCATTTCAATGCAAATCAAGGCCATCAGGAGTTAGTTTAGAGTCCCCAGGACTGGAAAATATCCCCCAAGTCCCGGGAATTGGAGCCGAAGTTGATCAAATTCATGATACGCGTAACGTGGTCTCGGCTACTGTTTCAGTCTTAAAGTCAAGTGTGCCTATATTTCGGCCCACAAGCTAGAAAGCGAGCGTTCAAAAAGTTTTGCTGTGTCCATTTCACTTCAAAACAAGGCCATCAGGACTTAGTTTAGCGTCCAAGGGACTGGAAAATATACCCCAAGTTCCGGGAAATCCATTCGAAGTTCGTCAAAATTACCATATACGTAAGGCGGTTTCGGCTACTCTTTCAGTCTTAAAGTAAAGTCGGGCTATATTTCTGTCCAGAAGCTCCAAAGTTGTGCTCTGTCCATTTCACTGAAGACCAAGGCCATCAGGAGTTACTTTAGAGTCCCCTTGACTGGACTATGTCCGCCAAGGTTCGGGAATTGGACGCGAAATTGGTCAAAATCACGATTCGCTCAAGACGGTCTCGTTACTCTTTCAGTCTTAAAGTAAAATGGGGCTCTATTTCGGCCCACACGCTTAAAAGTGAGGGTTGAAAAACTTTCGCTGTGTCCATTTCACTGCAAACCAAGACAAGCAGGAGTTAATTTAGAGATCCCGGGACTGGAAAATATCCCCCAAGTTGCGGGAAATCAACCCGAAGTTTGTCAAAATCACGATGCGCGTAAGGCGGTCTCGGCTACCCTTTTAGTGTTAAAGTAAAGTGGGGTTATATTTTGGCCCAGAAGCTGGAAAGTGAGCGTTCAAAAAGTTATCCTGTGTCCATTTCACTGCAAACCAAAGCCATCAGGAGTTATTTTAGAGTGCCCGGAACTGGAAAATATCCCCCAAGTTCCGCGAAATCGAGACGAAGTTGGTCAAAATCACGATGCATGTAAGGCGGTCTCGGTTACTCTTTCAGTCTTAAAGTGAAGTAGGGCTATATTTCGGTCCAGAAGCTCGAAAGTGAGCGTTCCAAAAGTTTTGCTCTCTCAATTTAACTGAAAACCAAGGCCATCGTAAGTTAGTTTAGAGTCCCCGGGACTGAAAAATATCCCTTAAGTTCCGGCAACTCAAGCCGAAGTTGGTCAAAATCACGATGCGCCTAAGGCGGTCTCGGCTACTCTTTCAGTTTTAAAGTGAAGTGGGGCTATATTTCTCCCCAGAATTTCGAAAGTATGCGTTCAAAATAATTGGCTGTTTCCATTTCACTGCAAACCAAGGCCATCAGGAATTACTTTAGAGTCCTTGGGACTGGAATATATCCCCGAAGGTTCGGGAAATCTAGCCGAAGTTGGTCAAAACCACGATGCGCGTAAGACGGTCTCGGCTACTCTTTCAGTCTTAAAGTGAAGTGGGGCTATATTTCGGCTCAGAAGCTCGAGGGGGAGCGTTTAAAAAGTTTTGCTCTCTCCATTTCAATGCAAACCAAGGCAATCAGGAGTTACTTTAGAGTCCCCGGTACCGGAAAATATTCCCCATTTCCGGGGAAATCGAGCCAAAGTTGGTCACAATCACGATAAGCGTAAGGCGGTTTCGGCTACTCTTTCATTGTTAAAGTGAACTGGGGCAATATTTCCCCCAGAAGCTTGAAAGTGAGCGTTCAGAAAGTTTTGCTGTGTCCATTTCACTCCAAAGCAAGGCCATCAGGAGTTACTTTAGAGTCAGCGGGACTGTAAAATATCCCCGAAGTTCCGGGAAATCGAGTCGAAACTGGTCAAAATTACGATGCGCGTAAGCCGGTCTCGGCTACTCTTTCAATCTTAAAGTAAAGTGGAGCTATATTTCGCCCCAGAAGCTCGAAAGTGACCGTTTAAAAAGTTACGCTTCGTGCCTTTAACTGCAAAAAAAGGCCATCAGGAGTTATTTTAAAGTCCCCCGGATTGGAAAATATCCCCCAACTTCCGGGAAATCGAGCTGAACTTGGTCAAAATCACGATGTCTGTAAGGCGGTCTCGACTATTCTTTCAGTCTTCAAGTGAAGTGGAGCTATATTTTGGCGCAGAAGCTCGAAGATCAGCGTTCAAAAAGTTTTGCTGTGTCCATTTCATTGCAAACCAGGGCCATCAGGAATTAGTTTAGAGTACACAGAACTGGAAAATATTCCCCAAGTTCCGGCCAATCGAGCCGAAGTTGGTCAAAATCACGATGCGCGTAAGGCGGACTCGGCTCATCTTTCACTCCTCAAGTGGAGTAGGGCTATATTTCGGCCTAGAAGCTCGAAACTCTGCTTTCAAAAACTTTGGCTGTTTATATTTCACTACAAAACAAGTTCATCAGGACTTAGTTTATAGTCCCCGGGACTAGAAAATATCCCCCAAGTCCCGGGAAATCAGCCGAAGATGGTCAAAATCACGATGCGCGTGAAGCGGTCTCGGCAACTCTTTAAGTCTTAAAGTGAAGTGGGGTTATATTTCGGCCCAGAAGGTCCAAAGTGAGCGTTCAAAAAGTTTTGCTGTGTCTATTTCACTGCAAAGCAAGGCCATCAGGAGTTAGTTTAGAGTCCCCGGGACTGGAAAATATCCCCCAAGTTCCGGAAAATCAAGCCAAAGTTGGTCAAAATCACGATGCGCGTAAGACGGTCTCGGCTACTCTTTCAGGCTTAAAGTGAAGTGGGGCTATATTCGGCTCAGAAGCTTGAAGGTGAGCGTTTAAAATGTTTTGATCTGTCCATTTCAATGGAAACCAAGACGATCAGGAGTTAGTTTACAGTCCCTGGGACCGAAAAATATCCCCCAAATTTGGGCAACTAGAGCCAAAGTTGGTGAAAGTAATTATGCGCGTGAAGCGGTTTCGTCTACCCTTTCAGTCTTAAACTGTAGTGGGGCTATATTTCGGCCTAGAAGCTCGACACCGAGCGTGCGCTCTATTTATCTGTGTCCATTTCACGGAAAAGTAAGGCCATCGGGAGTTAGTTTGGAGACCCCATGACTGGAAAATATCCCCCAAGTTTCGACAAATCGTATCAGGGATGCTCAAAATCACGATGCGCGTGAGAATGTCTCGGCTACTCTTTCAGTCTTAAAATAAAGCTGCCCTATATTTCGGCCTATAAGCTCGACACCGAGCGTGCGCTCCTTTTACCTCTGTCCGTTTCAATGGAAACTAAGGCCATCAGGAGTTACTTTAGAGTTCCTTGAAGTGGAAAATATCCCCCAACTTCCGGCAAAGCGAGCCAAAGTTTCTCAAAATCACGATGCGCGTAAGGTGGTCTAGGCTACTCTTTCAGTCTTAAAATGAGGCAACGCTACATTTCGGGCTAGAAACTTGACACCGAGCGTGCGCTCCTTTTACCTGTGTCCATTTCCCTGAAAACTAATAATAATAATAACAAAATATTTATATAGCGCCAATATCCTAAAAGTTCAAAAGCACTTTACAGTTAGAAGTATTAAAAACACTTAAGACAAATAAAGTAAAAATAAAAAATGTCGCTAAAAAGTTATAAAAATGCTTTCTTAAAAAGGAACGTTTTTAGTTTATGTTTAAAACGGGACACTGAGGAGCTGTTCTTGATGTCAGACGGAAGAGTGTTCCAAAGTGTAGCAGCTGCTACAGAGAAAGATCTAAGGCAATCAGGAGTTAGTTTAGAGCTCCCAAAGCTGGAAACTATCCCCCAAGTTCCGGGAAATCGAGCCATAGAGGCTCAAAATCACGATGCGCGTAAGGCGGTCTCGTCTACTCTTTCAGCCTTAAAATGAAATGGGCTATATTTCGGCCCAAAGGCTCGAAAGTGAGCGTTCAAAAAGTTTTCCTGTGTCCATTTCACTGCAAACCAAGCCCAAGAGGAAATACGTTAGAGTCCCCGGGACTGTAAAATATCCCCCAAGTTCCGGGAAATCAAGCGGAAGTTGGTCAAAATCACGTTGCGCGCAAGGCGGTCTCGGCTACTCTTTCAGTTTTAAAGTGAAGTGTGGCTATATTTCGACCCAGCAGCTCGAAAGTGAGTGTTCAAAAAGTTTTCCTGTGTCCATTGCTCGGCCAGCCAAGGCAATCAGGAGTTAGTTTAGAGTCTCCGGGACTGGAAAATATCGCCCCAGTTCCGGGAAATGGCGCCGAACTTGGTCAAAATCACGTGCGCTTAAGACGGTCTCGGCTACTCTTTAAGTCTTAAAGTGAAGTGGGGCTATGTGTTGGCCAAGAAGCTTTAAATTGAGCGTTGAAAAAGTTTTGCAGTTTCCATTTTACTGCAAACCAAGGCAATCAGGAGTTAGTTTAAAGTTGCCGGGTCTGGAAAATATCCCCCAAGTTCCGGGAAATCGAGGCGTAGTTTGTCAAAATCACGATTCGCATAAGGCGGTCTCTGCTACTCTTTCAGTCTTTAAGTGAAGTGTGGCTATATTTTGACCCAGAAGCTCGCACAAGAGCGTTAAAAAAGTTTTCCTGTGTCCATTTCACTGCAAAGCAAGGCCATCAGGAGTTATTTTAGAGTCCCCGGGACTGGAAAATATCCCCCAAGTTTCCGAAAATCGAGCTTAAGTTAGTCAAAATTACGATGCGCGTAAGGCGGCTTCGGCTACTCTTTCAATCTTAAAATGAAGTGGGGCTAAACTTTTGAGCCCAGAAGCTGGAAAGTCAGCGTTCAAAAAGTTTTGCTGTTTCCATTTCACTCCAAACCAAGACAAGCAGGAGTTAGTTTAGAGTCCCCGGGACTTGAAAATATCTCCCAAGTTCCGGGAAATCAACCCGAAGTTTGTCAAAATCACCATGCGCGTAAGGCGGTCTCGGCTACCCTTTTAGTGTTAAAGTAAAGTGGGGCTATATTGTGGCCCAGAAGCTCGAAATTGAGCGTTCAAAAAGTTTTGCTGGGTCCATTTTACTGCAAACCAAGGCCATCAGGAATTAGTTTAGAGTCCTCATAACTGGAATATATCCCCTAAGTTCCGGCAAATCGGGCCAAAGTCGCTCAAAATCAGGATGCGCGTAAGTCGGTCTCGGCTACTCTTTCGGTCTTCAAGTGAAGTGGGGCTGTATTTCGGTCCAGAACCTCGAAAGTGTGCGTTCAAAAACTTGTGCTGTGTATATTTCTCTGCAAACCATGGCCATCAGGAGTTAGTTTAGAGTCCCCGAGACTGGAAAATATTCCCCAAGTTCCGGCAAATCGAGCACAAGTTGATCAAAATCACGATGCGCGTAACGCGGTCTTGGCTACTGTTTCAGTCTTAAAGTGAAGTGTGGCTGTATTTCGGCCCACAAGCTCGAAAGTGAGCGTTCAAAAAGTTTTGCTGTGTCCATTTCCCTGCAAACCAAGGCCATCAGGCGTTAGTTTAGAGTACGCGGAAGTAGAAAATATCCCCCCATGTCCGGGAAATCGAGCCCAAGTTGGTCAAAATCACGATGCGCGCAAGGCGGTCCCGGTTACTCTTTCAGTCTTAAATTGAAGTTGCGCTATATTTCGGCCCAGAGGCTCGAAAATGCGCATTCGAAAAGTTTTGCTGTGTCCATTTCACTGCAAAGCAAGGCCATCAGAGGTTAGTTTAGAGCCCTTGGGACTAGAAAATATTTCCCAAGTTCCGCCAGATCGAGCCGAAGTTGGTCAAAGTCACGATGCGCGTAAGGCGCTCTCGGTTAGTCTTTCAGTCTTAAAGTGAAGTTGGGCTATAGTTTGGCCAAGAAGCTCGAGAGTGCGCGTTCAAAAAGTTTTGCTCTGTCCTTTTCACTGGAAACCTAGGCCGTCAGGAGTTAGTTTAGAGTCCCCGGGACTGGAAAATATTCTCCAAGTTCCAGGAAATCGCGCCGAAGTTGATCAAAATCACCATGCGCGTAACGGGCTCTCGGCTATTCTTTCAGTCTTAAATTTAAGAAGGACTATATTTCGGCCCTGAAGCTCGAAGGTGAGCGTTCAGAATGTTTTGCTGTGTTCACTAAACTGCAAACGAAGGTCATCGGGAGTTAGTTTAGCGTGCCCGGGACTTTAAATTATTCGCCAACTTCCGGGAAATAGAGCAAAAGTGGCCCAAAATCACAATGCGCGTAAGGCGGTCTCGGCTACTCTTTCAGTCTTAAAATTAAGGCAGGCTATATTTCGACCTAGAAGCTCGAGACCGGGCGTGCGCTAATTTTACCTGTGTCCATTTCACTGACATCTTAGGTGATCAGGTGTTAGTTTAGACTCCTTGGGACTGGAAAATATTTCCCAAATTCTGGCAGATCGAGCCAAAGTTGCTCAAAATCACGATGCG
The DNA here is from genome assembly GCF_964199315.1 of Orbicella franksi. Classification (NCBI taxonomy): domain Eukaryota; kingdom Metazoa; phylum Cnidaria; class Anthozoa; order Scleractinia; family Merulinidae; genus Orbicella; species Orbicella franksi. The sequence continues at coordinate 23,438,988 of NC_138158.1, read as the reverse complement.
CGTAAGGCGGTCTCGGCTACTCTTTCAGTCTTAAAATGAAGTGGGGCTATATTTCGGCCGAGAAGGTCGACACCGAGCGTGCGCTCCATTTGCCTGTGTACATATCACTTAAAACTAAGTTCATCATGAGTTAGCATAGAGTCCTCGGGACTGGAAAATATTCCCCGAATTCCGGCAAATCGAGCCAAAGATGCTCAAAATCAAGATGCGAGTAAGCCGGTCTCGGCTACTCTTTCACTCTGAAAATGAAGTGGGGCCATATTTCGGTTCTTCAAGCTTGACACCGAGCGTGCGCTCCTTTTGCCTGTGTCCTTTTCACTAAGAACTAAGTCCATCAGGAGATAGTTTACAGTCCTCGAGACTGGAAACAATCCTCCAAGTTTCGGCAAATTGAGCCATAGTTTCTTAAAATTAGGATAAGCGTACGGCAGTTTCGTTTACTCTTTCAGTCTTAAATTGAACTGGGGCTACATTTCGGCCTAGAAGCTCGACAGGGAGCGTGCGCTCCTGTTAGCTGTGACCATTTTACTGAAAACTAAGGTTATCAGGAGTTAGCTTAGAGTCCCCGGGACTGGAAAATATCCCCCAAGTTTTGGCAGATCGAGCCATAGTGGCTAAAAATTTCGATGCGCTTAAGGCGGTTTCGTCTACCCTTTCAGTCTTAAAATAAAGTGGGGCTATATTTCGGCCTACAACCTGGAAACCTAGGGTGCGCTCCTTTTACCTGTGTCCATGTCACTAAAAACCAAGGCAATCAGGAGTTAGTTTAGAGAATCCGGGACTGGAAAATATCCCCCAAGTCCAAGGAAATCAAGCCGAAGTTCGACAAAATTACCATGCGCGTAAGGCGGTCCCGGCTACTGTTTCAGTCTTAAAGTGAACTGGGGCCATATTACGGCGCAGAAGCTAGAAAGTGAAAGTTCAAAAAGTTTTGCTCTCTCCATTTCACCGCAAACCAAGCCACATCAGCAGATTGTTTACAGTGTCCGGGACATCAAAATATACCCCAAGTCCCGGGAAATCGAGCCGAAGTTTGTCAAAATCACGATGCGCGTAAAGCAGTGTCGGCTACTCTTTTAGTCTTAAAGTGACGTGGCTGTATATTTCGGCCCAGAAGCTCGAAAGTGAGCGTTCAAAAAGTTTTGCTCTCTCAATTTAACTGAAAACCAAGGCCATCATGAGGTAGTTTAGAGTCTCCCCGACTGGAAAATATCCCTTAAGTTCTGGCAACTCAAGCCGAAGTTGGTCAAAATCACGATGCGTCTAAGGCGGTCTCGCCTACTATTTCAGTCTTAAAGTGAAGTGGGGCTATCTTTCGGCCCGGAATTTCGAAAGTAAGCGTCCAAAAAAATTTGCTGTGTCCATTTCACTGCAGACCAAGGCCATCAGGGGTTAGCTTAGAGTGCTTGGGACTTGAATATATCCCCGAAGTTTCGAGAAATCGAGCCGAAGTTGGTCAAAATCACGATGCGCGTAGGACGGTCTCGGCTACTCTTTCAGTCTTAAACTGAAGTGGGGCTATATTTCGGTTCAGAAGCCCGAAGGGGAGCGTTGAAAAAGTTTTGCTCTCTCCATTTCAATGCAAACCAAGGCAATCAGGAGTTACTTTAGAGTCCCCGGTACCGGAAAATATTCCCCATTGCCCGGGAAATCGAGCCAAAGTTGGTCAAAAGCACGATGCGCGTAAGGCGGTCTCGGCTATTCTTTCATTCTTAAAGTGAACTCGGGCTATATTTCGGGCCAGAAGCTATAAAGTGAAAGTTCAAAAAGTTTTCCTGTGTCCATTTCACCCCGAACCAAGCCACATCAGGAGATAGTTTACAGTCTCCGGGACATCGAAATATCCCCTAAGTTCCGGGAAATCGAGCCAAAGTTTGTCAAAATCACGATGCGCGTAAAGCAGTCTCGGCTACTCTTTTAGTCTTAAAGTGACGTGGCTGTATATTTCGGCCCAGAAGCTCGAAAGTGAGCGTTCAAAAAGTTATGCTGTGCCCATTTCACTGCAAAGCAAGGCCCTCAGGAAGTAGTTTACAGTCCCCGAAACTGGAAAATATCCCCCAAGTTCCGCGAAATCGAGACGAAGTTGGTCAAAATAACGATTCGCGTAAGGCGGTCTCGGCTACTCTTTCAGTCTTAAAGTGAAGTAAGGCTATATTTCGGTCCAGACGCTCGAAAGTGAGCGTTCGAAAAGTTTTCCTCTCTCAATTTCACTGAAAACCAAGGCCATCATGAGTTAGTTTAGAGTCCCCAGGACTGGAAAATATCTTTCAAGTTCTGGCAACTCAAGCCGAAGTTGGTCAAAATAACGATGCGCCTAAGCCGGCCTCGGCTACTCTTTCAGTCTTAAAGTGAAGTGGGGCTGTATTTCGGCCCAGAAGCTCCAAAGTGAGCTTCAAAAAGTTTTGCTGTATCCATTTCAATGCAAACGAAGGCCATCAGGGGTTACTTAAGAGTCTTCGGGACTGAAAAATATCCCCCAAGTTCAGGGAAATTTAGCCGAAGTTGGTCAAAATCACGGTGCGCGTTAGGCGGTCTCGCTTACTGTTTCAGTCTTAAAGTGAAGTGAGGCTTTATTCCTGCCCAGGAGCTTGAAAGTGAGCCTTCAAAAAGTTTCCCTGTGTTTATTTCACTGCAAACCAAAGCCATCAGGGGCTAGTTTGGAGTCCCCGGGACTGGAAAATATCCGCCAACTTCCGGGAAATCGAGCCGAAGTTGGTCAAAATCACGATTTGCGTAAGGTAGTCTCGGCTACTCTTTCAGTCTTAAGGTGAAGTGGGGCTATATTTCGGGCCAGAAGCCCGAAAGTGAGCGTTCAAAAAGTTTTGCTGTGTTCATTTCACTGCAAACCAAGGCCATCAGGAGTTAGTTTAGCGTCCCCGGGACAAGAAAATATGTCCCAAGGTCCGGTAAATTGAGCCGATGTTGGTTAAAATCACGATGCCCCTAAAGTGGTCTCTGCTACTCTTTCTGTCTTAAAGTGGAGTAGGGCTATATTTCGGTCCAGAAGCTCGAAAGTGATTGTTCAAAAAGTTTTGCTGTGTTCATTTCACTGCAAACCAAGGCCATCAGGAGTTAGTTTACCGTCCCCGGGACAAGAAAATATGCCCCAAGTTCCGGGAAATTGAGCCGAGGTTGGTGAAAATTACGATGCCCCTAAAGTGGTCTCGGCTACTCTTTCAGTCTTAAGTGAAGTGGGGCTATATTTCGGCCCAGAATCTCGAAAGTGTGCGTTCAAAAAATTGTGCTGTGTCCATTTCATTGCAAACCAAGGCCATCAGCAGTTAGTTTAGAGTCCCCGGGACTGGAAAATATCCCCCAAGTCCCCGCAATTGGAGCCGAAGGTAATCAAATTCATGATGCGCGTAACGTGGTCTCGGCTACTGTTTCAGTCTTAAAGTCAAGTGTGCCTATATTTCGGCCCAGATGCTCGAAAGTGAACGTTCAAAAAGTTTGGCTGTGTCCATTTCACTGAAAACCAAGGCCATCAGGAATTAGTTTAGACTGCCCGGGACTGGGAATTATTTCCCAAGTTCCGGGAAATCGAGCCGAAGTAACCAAAAATCACGATGCGCGTAAGGCAATCTCAGCTACTCTTTCACTCTTAAAGTGAAGTAGGGCTATGCTTCGGCCCAGAAGCTCGAAAGTGAGCGTTCAAAAAGTTATCCTGTGTCATTTTCACTGCAAACCAAAGCCATAAGGAGTTAGTTTAGAGTCCCCGGAACTGGAAAATATCCCCCAAGTTCCGCGAAATCGAGACGAAGTTGGTCAAAATCACGATGCGCGAAACGCGATCTCGGCTATTGTTTCAGTCTTAAAGTGAAGTGGGGCTATATTTCGTTCCAGAAGCTCAAAAGTGACCGTTTAAAAAGTTACGCTTTGTGCATTTAACTGCAAACAAAGGCCATCAGGAGTTAGTTTAAAGTCCCCCGGACTGGAAAATATCCGCCAAGTTCCGGGAAATCGAGCTGAAGTTGGTCGAAATCATGATGCCTGTAAGGCGGTCTTCTTTACTCTTTCAGTCTTAAAGTGAAGTGGGGCTATATTTCGGCCCAGAAGCTGCAAAGTGATCGTTAAAAAAGTTATGCTCTGTGCATTTCACTGCAAACCAAGGCCATCAGGCGTTAGTTTAGGGTCCCCTGGACTGGAAAATATCCCCCAAGTTCCGGGAAATCGAGCTGAACTTGGTCAAAATCACGATGCGCCAAACGCGGGTCGGCTATTGTTGCAGTCTAAAAGTGAAGTGGGGCTATATTTCAGCCCAGAAGCTCGAAAGTGACCGTTTAAAAAGTTACGCTTCGTGCCTTTAACTGCAAACCAAGGCCATCAGGAGTTAGTTTAGAGTCCCCCGGACTGGAAAATATCCCCCAAGTTCCGGGAAATCGAGCTGAACTTGGTCAAAATCACGATGCGCGTAAGGCGGTCTCGGCTACTATTTCAGGGTTAAAGTCAAGTGGGCTTCTATTTAAGCCCACAAGCTAGAAGGTGAGTGTTAAAAAAGTTCTGCTCTGTCCATTTCTCCGAAAACCAAGGCCATAAAGAGTTAATTTAGAGCTGGCGGGACTCGAATATAACCGCCAAGCTCCGGAAAATCGACCCGAAGTTGGTCAAAATCACGATTCGCGCAAGACGGTTTCGGCTACTCTTTCAGTCTTAAAGTAAAGTGGGCTATATTTCGGGCCAGAAGCTCGAAAGTGAGCGTTCAAAAAGTTTGGCTGTGTCTATTTCAATGCAAACCAAGACGATCAGGAGTTAGTTTAGAGTCTCCGGGACTGGAAACTATCCCCCAAATTCCGGGAAATCGAGCCGAAGTTGGTCAAAATCACGATGCGCTCAAGGCAGTCTCAGCTATTCTTTCAGTCTTAAAGTGAAGTTGGGCTATATTTTAGGCCAGAAGCTCGAAGATAAGCGTTCAAAAAGTTTTGCTGTGTCCATTTCACTGCAAACCAAGACCATCACGAATAAGTTTAGAGTCCACAGAACTGTAAAATATTCCCTAATTTCCGGCAAATCGAGCCGAAGTTGGCCAAAATCACGATGCGCGTAAGGCGGACTCGGCTCATCTTTCACTCCTTAAGTGAAGTGGGGCTATATTTCGGCCTAGAGGCTCGAAACTTTCCTTTCAAAAAGTTTGGCTGTTTCAATTTCACTGCAAAACAAGGCAATCCGGACTTAGTTTAGAGTCCCCGGGACTAGAAAATATCCCCGAAGTCCCGCGAAATCAAGCCCAAGATGGTCAAAATCACGATGCGCGTAAGGCGGTCTCGGCTACTCTTTAAGTCTTAAAGTGAAGTGGGGCTATGTTTCGGCCCAGAAGCTCGAAAGGAAGCGTTCAAAAAGTTTTCCTGTGTCCATTTCACTGCAAACCCAGGCCATCAGGAGTTAGTTTAGAGTGCCCGGGACTGGAATATATTCCCCAAGTTCTGGGAAATCCAGCCAAATTTGGTCAAAATCACCATGCGCGTAAGCAGGTCTTGGCTACTCTATCAGTCTTAAAGTAAAGTTGGGCTATATTTTGTTCCAGAAACTCACAAGTGAGCGTTTAAAAAGTTCTGCTAAGTCCACTTCACTGCAAACCACGACAATGAGGAGTTAGTTTAGAAATCCCGGGACTGGAAAATATCCTCGAAGTTGCGGGAAATCGAGCCGAAGTTGGTGAAAATCACCATGCGCGGAAGGCGTTCTTTCCTACTCTTTCTGTCTTAAAGTGAAGTGGGGCTATATTTCGGCCTAGGAGCTCGACACCGAGCGAGCGCTCCTTTCATCTGCGTCCATTTTAGTCAAAATTAAGGCCATCAGAAGTTAGTTTAGAGTCCCCGGGACTGTAAAATATCAACCAACATCCGGTAAATCAACCAAAGTTGCTGAAAATCACGATGTGCGTAAGAGTTTATGGTACTCTTACCGTTTTAAATTAAAGTGGGGCTATATTTCGGCCTAGAAGCTCCACACCTAGCGTCCGCTTCCTTTACCTCTGTCCATTTCACTCCAAAGCAAGGCCATCAGGAGTTACTTTAGAGTCCGCGGGACTGTAAAATATCCCCCTAGTCCCCGCAAATCCAGCCAAAGATGCTCAACAATCACCATTCGCGTAAGGCGGTGTCGGCTACTCTTTTAGTCTTAAAATAAAGTGGGGCTATATTTCGGCCTACAAGCTCGACACCTAGCTTGCGCTTCTTTAACCTGTGTCCATTTCAGCAAAAAATAAAGACATCAGGGTTTAGTTTAGAGATTCCGGCACTGGAAAATATCCCCCAATTTCCGGAAATCGAGCCGAAGTTGATCAAAATCACGATGCGCATAAGGCGGTCTCGGCTACTCTTTCAGTCTTGAAGTGAAGTGGGGCTACATTGCTGCCCAAGAGCTTGAAAGTGAGCGTTTAAAAAGTTTTGCTCTGTCTATTTCACTGCAAACGAAGGCCATCAGGAGTTAATTTAGAGTTTCCGGGAGTAGAAAATATCCCCCAACTTCCTGGCAATCGAGCCGAGGTTGGTTAAAATCACCATGCCCGTAAGGCGGTCTCGGCTACTCTTTCAGTCTTAAAGTGAAGTGGGGCAATATTTCGGCCCAGAAGCTGTAAAGTGAGTGTTTAAAAAGGTTTTGCTGTGTCAATTTCAGTGCAAACCAAAGCCATCAGGAATTGGTTCAGAGACCCAGGAAGTGGAAAATATCCCCCAAATTCCGGGAAATTTAGCCGAAGTTTCTCAAAATCACCAAGTGCGTAAGGCGGTCTCGGCTAATCTTTCAGTCTTAAAGTGAAGTGGGGCTATATTTCTGCCCAGAAGCTCGAAAGTGACCGTTCAAAAGGTCTTCCTGTGTCAATTTCACTGCAAACAAAGGCGAGCAGAAGTTAGGTTAGAGTCCCAGGGACTGGAAAATATCCTGTAAGTGCGGGAAAATGGGGACAAAGGTTGTCAAAATGAAGATACGCGTAAGGCCGTCTCGGCTATTCGTTCAGTCTTAGAGTGAAGTGAGGCTCTACTTCGGCCCAGAAGGTCCAAAGTGAGCGTTCAAAAAAAATTGCTGTGTCCATTTCACTGCAAACAAGGACAATCAGGAGAAAGTTTAGAGTCCCCGAGACTTGAATATATCCCCTAAGTTCCGGGAAATCGAGCCAAAGCTTGTCAAACTCACGATGCGCGTAAGAAGGACTCGGCTACTCTTTCAATCTTAAAGTAGAGTGGAGCTATATTTCGGCCCAGAAGCTCGAAGGTGAGCGTTCAAAATCTTTTCCTCTGTCCATTTTAATACAAACCAAGGCGATCAGGGGTTACTTTAGAGTCCTCGGGACTGGAAAATACCCCCCAAGTTCCTAGAAATCGATCCGAAGTTGGTCAAAATCACGATGCGCGTAAGGCGGTCTCGGCTACTCTTTCAGTCTTAAAGTGAAGTGTGGCAATATTTCGGCAAAGAAGGTCGAAAGTGAGCGTTGAAAAAGTTATCCTGTGTCCAATTCAGTGCAAAGCAAGGTAATCAGGTGTTAGTTTAGAGTCCGCCGGATTTGAAAATATCCCCTAAGTTCCGGGAAATCGAGCCTAAGCTGGTCAAAATCACGATGAGCGTAAGCCGGTCTCGGCTACTCTTAAAGTCTTAAAGTGAAGTGGGGCTATATTTGGGCCCAGAAGCTCGAAGGTGAGCGTTCAAAATGTTTTCCTATGTCCATTTCAATGCAAACCAAGGCCATCAGGAGTTAGTTTAGAGTCCCCGGGACTAAAAAAATCCTCCAAGTTGCGGGAAATCGGGCCGAAGTTCATGAAAATCACGATGCGCGTAAGACGCTCTCGCTTACTCTTTCAGTGTTTAAGTGACGTGGGGCTACATTAGGGCCAAGAAGCTCGAAAGTGAACGTTCAAAAAGTTTTGCTGTGTCCATTTCAATGCGAACCAAGGCTATCAGGGGTTACTTTAGAGTCCGCAAGATTAAAAAATATTCCTCAAGTTCCGGGAAACCGAGCCGAAGTTGGTCAAAATCAGGATGCGCGTAAGGCGGGCTCGGCTACTCTTTTAGTCTTATAGTAAAGTGGGGCTATATCTCGTCCCAGAAGCTTGAAAATGAGCATTCAAAAAGCCTTGCTGTGTCCAGTTTACTGCAGACCAAGGACGTCGGCGGTCAGTTTAGAGTCCCCGGGAATGGAAAATATCCCCCAAGTTCCGGCAAATTTAGCCGAAGTTGGTCAAAATCACGACGCGCGTACGCGGTCTCGGCTACTCTTTCAGTCTTAAAGTGAAGTGGGGCAATATTTCGCCCCAGAAGCTCGAAACTGAGTGTTTAAAAAGTTTTGCTGTGTCAAATTCACTGCAAACCAAGGCCATCAGGAGTTAGTATAGAGACCCAGGGAGTGGAAAATATCCCCCAAATTCCAAGAAATTTAGCCTAAGTTTGTCAAAATCACGATGCGCGCAAGGCGGTCCCGGCTACTCTTTCAGTCTTAAAGTGAAGTTGCGCTATATTTCGGCCAGGAGGCTCGAAAGTGCGCATTCGAAAAGTTTTGCTGTGTCCATTTCACTGCAAAGCAAGGCCATCAGGAGTTATTTTAAAGTCCCCCGGACTGGAAAATATCCTTCAACTTCCGGGAACTCGAGCTGAACTTGGTCAAAACCACGATGTCTGTAAGGCGGTCTCGGCTATTCTTTCAGTCTTCAAGTGAAGTGGGGCTATATTTTGGCGCAGAAGCTCGAAGATCAGCGTTGAAAAAGTTTTGCTCTGTCCATTTCATTGGAAACCAAGGCCATCAGGAATTAGTTTAGAGTCCACAGAACTGGAAAATATTCCCTAAGTTCCGGCCAATCAAGCCGAAGGTGGTCAAAATCCCGATGCGCGTAAGGCGGACTCGGCTCCTCTTTCACTCCTGAAGTGAAGTGCGGCTATATTTCGGCCCAGAAGCTCGAAACTCTGCTTTCAAAAACTTTTGCTGTTTCAATTTCACTGCAAAACAAGGTCATCAGGACTTAGTTTATAGTCCCCGGGACTAGAAAATATCCCCCAAGTCCCGGGAAATCAGCCGAAGATGGTCAAAATCACGATGCGCGTGAAGCGGTCTCGGCAACTCTTTAAGTCTTAAAGTGAAGTGGGGTTATATTTCGGCCCAGAAGGTCCAAAGTGAGCGTTCAAAAAGTTTTGCTGTGTCTATTTCACTGCAAAGCAAGGCCATCAGGAGTTAGTTTAGAGACCCCGGGACTGGAAAATATCCCCCAAGTTCCGGAAAATCAAGCCAAAGTTGGTCAAAATCACGATGCGCGTAAGACGGTCTCGGCTACTCTTTCAGGCTTAAAGTGAAGTGGGGCTATATTCGGCTCAGAAGCTTGAAGGTGAGTGTTTAAAATGTTTTGCTCTGTCAGTTTCAATGGAAACCAAGGTAATCGGGAGTTAGTTTACAGTCCCTGGGACTGAAAAATATCCCACAAGTTCCGGCAAATTGAGCCAAAGTTGCTCAAAATCACGATGCGCGTAAGGCCGTTTCGTCTATTTTTTCAGTCTTAAAATGAAGTGGGGCTATATTTCGACCTAGAAGCTCGGCACCGAGCGTGCGCTAATTTAATCTGTGTCGATTTCACTGAAAACTAAGGTAATCAGGAGTTAGTTTAGAGCTCCCAAAGCTGGAAACTATCCCCCAAGTTCCGGGAAATCGAGCCATAGAGGCTCAAAATCACGATGCGCGTAAGGCGGTCTCGTCTACTCTTTCAGCCTTAAAATGAAATGGGCTATATTTCGGCCCAATGGCTCGAAAGTGAGCGTTCAAAAAGTTTTCCTGTGTCCATTTCACTGCAAACCAAGGCCAAGAGGAAATACGTTAGAGTCCCCGGGGCTGTAAAATGTCCCCCAAGTTCCGGGAAATGAAGCGGAAGTTGGTCAAAATCACGTTGCGCGCAAGGCGGTCTCGGCCAATCTTCCAGTTTTAAAGTGAAGTGTGGCTATATTTCGACCCGGCAGCTCGAAAGTGAGCGTTCAAAACGTTTTCCTGTGTCCATTGCTCGGCCAACCAAGGCAATCAGGAGTTAGTTTAGAGTCCCCGGGAATGGATACTATCAGCCCAGTCCGGGAAATGGAGCCGAACTTGGTCAAAATCACGATGCGCTTAAGAAGGTCTCGCCTACTCTTTAAGTCTTAAAGTGAAGTGGGGCTATGTTTTGGCCCAGAAGCTTTAAACTCAGCGTTGAAAAAGTTTTTCAGTTTCCATTTTACTGCAAACCAAGGATATCAGGAGTTAGTTTCAAGTTCCCCGGGTCTGGAAAATATCCCCCAAGTTCCGGGAAATCGAGGCGTAGTTTGTCAAAATCACGATTCGCAAAAGGCAGTCTCGGCTACTCTTTCAGTCTTAAAGTGAGGTGTGGCTATATTTTGGCCCAGAAGCTCGCACAAGAGCGTTAAAAAAGTTTTCCTGTGTCCATTTCACTGCAAAGCAAGGCCATCAGGAGTTATTTTAGAGTCCCCGGGACTGGAAAATATCCCCCAAGTTTCCGAAAATCGAGCTTAAGTTTGTCAAAATTACGATGCGCGTAAGGCGGCCTCGGCTACTCTTTCAATCTTAAAATGAAGTGGGGCTAAACTTTTGGGCCCAGAAGCCCGGATATCAGCGTTCAAAAAGTTTTGCTGTGTTCATTTCACTCCAAACCAAGACAAGCAGGAGTTAGTTTAGCGTCCCCGGGACAAGAAAATATGCCCCAAGTTCCGAGAAATTGAGCCGAGGTTGGTCAAAATCACGATGGCCCTAAAGTGGTCTCGGCTACTCTTTCTGTCTTAATGTGAAGTGGGGCTATATTTCGGGCCAGAAGCCCAAAAGTGAGCGTTCAAAAACTTTTGGTGTATCCATTTCACTTCAAAACAAGGCCATCAGGACTTAGTTTAGCGTCCAAGGGACTGGAAAATATACCCCAAGTTCCGGGAAATCCATTCGAAGTTCGTCAAAATTACGATATACGTAAGGCGGTTTCGGCTACTCTCTCAGTCTTAAAGTAAAGTCGGGCTATATTTCTGTCCAGAAGCTGCAAAGTTGTGCTCTGTCCATTTCACTGAAGACCAAGGCCATCAGGAGTTACTTTAGAGTCCAGTTGACTGGAATATATCCGCCAAGTTTCGGGAATTGGACGCGAAATTGGCCAAAATCACGATACGCTTAAGACGGTCTCGCTACTCTTTCAGTCTTAAAGTAAAATGGGGCTCTATTTCGGCCCACACGCTTAAAAGTGAGGGTTCAAAAACTTTCGCTGTGTCCATTTCACTGCACACCAAGACAAGCAGGAGTTACTTTAGAGTCCCCGGGACTGGAAAATATCCCCCAAGTTCCGGGAAATCAACCCGAAGTTTGTCAAAATCACCATGCGCGTAAGGCGGTCTCGGCTACCCTTTTAGTGTTAAAGTAAAGTTGGGCTATATTTTGCCCCAGAAGCTCGAAATTGCGCGTTCAAAAAGTTTTGCTGTGTCCATTTTACTGCAAACCAAGGGCATCAGGAATTAGTTTAGAGTCCTCAGAACTGGAGTATATCCCGTAAATTCTGGCAAATCGAGCCGAAGTTGCTCAAAATCAGAATGCGCGTAAGTCGGTCTCGGCTACTCTTTCAATAAAATATTTCCCAAGTTCCGCCAGATCGAGCCGAAGTTGGTCAAAGTCACGATGCGCGTAAGGCGCTCTCGGTTAGTCTTTCAGTCTTAAAGTGAAGTTGGGCTATAGTTCGGCCAAGAAGCTCGAGAGTGCGCGTTCAAAAACTTTTGCCCTGTCCCTTTCACTGGAAACCAAGGCCGTCAGGAGTTAGTTTAGAGTCCGCGGGACTGGAAAATATTCTCCAAGTTCCAGGAAATCGCGCCGAAGTTGATCAAAATCACCATGCGCGTAACGGGCTCTCGGCTATTCTTTCAGTCTTAAATTTAAGTAGGGCTATATTTCGGCCCTGAAGCTCGAAGGTGACCGTTCAGAATGTTTTGCTGTGTTCATTAAATTGGAAAGCAAGGTCATCGGAAGTTAGTTTAGCGTCCCCGGGACTAAATTATTCGGAAAGTGAGCGCTCAAAAAGTTATCTTGTGTCCATTTCACTGCAAACCAAAGACATCACGAGTTAGTTTAGAGTTCCCGGAACGGGAAAATATCCACCAAATTCCGGGAAATGGAGACGAAATTGGTCAAAATCACGATGCGCCTAAGGCGGTCTCGGCTACTCTTTCAGTCTTAAAGTGAAGTAGGGCTATATTTCGGTCCATAAGCTCGAAAGTGAGCGTTCAAAAAGTTTTGCTCTCTCAATTTAACTGAAAACCAAGGCAATCGTGAGTTAGTTTAGAGTCCCCGGGACTGAAAAACATCCCTTAAGTTCCGGAAACTCGAGCCGAAGTTGGTCAAAATCACGATGCGCCTAAAGCGGTCTCGGCTACTCTTTCAGTTTTGAAGTGAAGTGGGGCTATGTTTTTCCCCAGAATTTCGAAAGTATGCGTTCAAAAAAAATTGGCTGTGTCCATTTCACTGCAAACCAAGGTAATCAGGAATTACTTTAGAGTCCTTGGGACTGGAATATATCCCCGAAGGTTCGGGAAATCTAGCCGAAGTTGTTCAAAAACACGATGCGCGTAAGACGGTCTCGGCTACTCTTTCAGTCTTAAAGTGAAGTGGGGCTATATTTCGGCTCAGAAGCTCGAAGGGGAGCGTTCAAAAAGTTTTGCTGTCTCCATTTCAATGGAAACCAAGGCAATCAGGAGTTACTTTAGAGTCCTCGGTACCGGAAAATATCCCCCATTTCCCGGGAAATCGAGCCAAAGTTGGTCACAATCACGATAAGCGTAAGGCGGTCTCGGCTACTCTTTCATTCTTAAAGTGAACTGGGGCAATATTTCCGCCCAGAAGCTTGAAAGTGAGCGTTCAGAAAGTTTTGCTGTGTCCATTTCACTCCAAAGCAAGGCCATCAGGAGTTACTTTAGAGTCCGCGGGACTGTAAAATATCCCCCAAGTTCCGGGAAATCCAGCCGAACTTGGTCAAAATTACGATGCGCGTAAGCCGGTCTCGGCTACTCTTTCAATCTTAAAGTAAAGTGGAGCTATATTTCGGCCCAGAAGCTCCAAAATGAGCGTTCAAAAAGTTTTGCTGTGTCCATTTTACTGCAGACCAAGGACGTCGGCGGTCAGTTTAGAGTCCCCGGGAATGGAAAATATCCCCCAAGTTCCCGCAAATTTAGCCGAAGTTGGTCAAAATCACGACGCGCGTACGGCGGTCTCGTCTACTCTTTCAGTCTTAAAGTGAAGTGGGGCAATATTTCGGCCCACAAGCTCGAAAGTGAACGTTCAAAAAGTTTTGCTGTGTCCATTTCACTGCAAACCAAGCCCACCAGGCGTTAGTTTAGAGTACGCGGAAGTAGAAAATATCCCCCCAGTTCCGGGAAATCCAGCCCAAGTTGGTCAAAATCACGATGCGCGCGAGGCGGTCCCGGCTACTCTTTCAGTCTTAAAGTGAAGTTGCGCTATATTTCGGCCCAGAGGCTCGAAAGTGCGCATTCGAAAAGTTTTGCTGTGTCCGTTTTACTGCAAAGCAAGGCCATCAGGAGTTAGTTTAGAGCCCTTGGGACTAGAAAATATTTCCCAAGTTCCGCCAGATCGAGCCGAAGTTGGTCAAAATCACGATGCGCGTAAGGCGCTCTCGGTTAGTCTTTCAGTCTTAAAGTGAAGTTGGGCTATAGTTCGGCCAAGAAGCTCGAAAGTGCGCGTTGAAAAAAGTTTTGTTCTGTCCCTTTCACTGGAAACCAAGGCCGTCAGGAGTTAGTTTAGAGTCCCCGGGACTGGAAAATATTCTCCAAGTTCCAGGAAATCGCGCCGAAGTTGATCAAACTCACCATGCGCGTAACGGGCTCTCGGCTATTCTTTCAGTCTTAAATTTAAGTAGGGCTATATTTCGGCCCTGAAGCTCGAAGGTGAGCGTGTAGAATGTTTTCCTGTTTTCATCAAATTGGAAACCAAGGTCATCGGAAGTTAGTTTAGCGTCCGTGGGACTTTAAATTATTCGCCAACTTCCGGGAAATCCAGCAACAGTGGCCCAAAATCACGATGCGCATAAGGCGGTCTCGGCTACTCTTTCAGTCTTAAAATTAAGGGGGGCTATATTTCGACCTAGAAGCTCGAGACCGGGCGTGCGCTAATTTTACCTGTGTCCATTTCACTGACATCTTAGGCGATCAGGTGTTAGTTTAGAGTCCTTGGCACTGGAAAATATTTCCCAAATTCTGGCAGATCGAGCCAAAGTTGCTCAAAATCACCATGCGCGTAAGGCGGTCTCGGCTACTCTTTCAGTCTTAAAATGAAGTGGGCCTATATTTCGGCCGAGAAGCTCGACACCGAGCGTGTGCTCCGTTTGCATGTGTACATATCACTGAAAACTAAGTTCATCATGAGTTAGCATAGAGTCCTCGGGACTGGAAAATATTCCCCGAGTTCCGGCAAATCGAGCCAAAGATTCTGAAAATTAAGATGCGAGTAAGGCGGTCTCGGCTACTCTTTCACTCTGAAAATGAAGTGGGGCCATATTTCGGTTCTACAAGCTTGACACCGAGCGTGCGCTCCTTTTGCCTGTGTCCTTTTCACTAAAGTCGATCAGGAGATAGTTTAGAGTCCTCGAGACTGGAAACTATCCTGGCAGTTTCGGCAAATTGAGCCATAGTTTCTTAAAATTACGATAAGCGTACGGCAGTTTCGTTTACTCTTTCAGTCTTAAAATGAAGTGGGGCTTTATTTCGAGCTAGAAGCTCGACAGGGAGCGTGCGCTCCTGTTACCTGTGACCATTTTACTGAAAACTAAGGCTATCAGGAGTTAGCTTAGAGTCCCCGGGACTGGAAAATATCCCCCAAGTTTTGGCAGATCGAGCCAGAGTGGCTAAAAATTTGGATGCGCTTAAGGCGGTTTCGTCTACCCTTTCAGTCTTAAAATAAAGTGGCGCTACATTTCGGCCTACAACCTGGAAACCTAGCGTGCGCTCCTCTTAGCTGTGTCTATTTCACTGAAAACCAAGGTAATCAGGAGTTAGGTTAGAGCTTGCGGGACTGGAAAATATCCCCCAAACCTCGAGAAATCAAGCCGAAGTTGGACAAATTTACCATGCGCGTAAGGCGGTCTCGGCTACTGTTTCAGTCTTAAAGTGAAGTGGGGCTATATTTCGGCCCAGAAGCTCGAAAGTGAACGTTTAAAAAGTTTGGCTGTGTCCATTTCACTGAAAACCAAGATCATCAGGAATTAGTTTGGAGTGTCCGGGACTGGGAATTATTTCCCAAGTTCCGGGAAATCGAGCCGAAGTAACCCAAAATCACGATGCGCGTAAGGCAATCTCAGCTACTCTTTCAGTCTTAAAGTGAAGTAGGGCTATGCTTCGGCCCAGAAGCTCGAAAGTGAGCGTTCAAAAAGTTATCCTGTGTCCATTTCACTGCAAACTAACGCCATCAGGAGTTAGTTTAGAGTCCCCGGAACTGGAAAATATCCCCCAAGTTCCGCGAAATTGAGACGAAGTTGGTCAAAATTACGATGTGCGTAAGGCGGTCTCGGCTACTCTTTCAGTCTTAAAGTGAAGTAGGGCTATATTTCGGTCCATAAGCTCGAAAGTGAGCGTTCAAAAGGTTTTGCTCTCTCAATTTAACTGAAAACCAAGGCCATCGTGAGTTAGTTTAGAGTCCTCGGGACTGAAAAATATCCCTTAAGTTCCGGAAACTCGAGCCGAAGTTGGTCAAGTTCACGATGCGCCTAAAGCGGTCTCGGCTACTCTTTCAGTTTTAAAGTGAAGTGGGACTATATTTCTCCCCAGAATTTCGAAAGTATGCGTTCAAAAAAATTGGCTGTGTCCATTTCACTGCAAACCAAGGCAATCAGGAATTACTTTAGAGTCCTTGGGACTGTAAGATATCTCCGAAGTTTCGGGAAATCTAGCCGAAGTTGGTCAAAACCACGATGCGCGTAAGACGGTCTCGGCTACTCTTTCAGTCTTAAAGTGAAGTAGGGCTATATTTCGGCTCAGAAGCTCGAAGGGGAGCGTTCAAAAAGTTTTGCTCTCTCCATTTCACTCCAAAGCAAGGCCATCAGGAGCTACTTTACAGTCCGCGGGACTTTAAAATATCCCCCAAGTTCCGGGAAATCCAGCCGAAGTTGGTCAAAATTACGATGTGCGTAAGGCGGTCTCGGCTACTCTTTCAATCTTAAAGTAAAGTTGAGCTATATTTCGGCCCAGAAGCTCGAAGGTAAGCGTTCAAAAAGTTTTGCTGTGTCCAGTTTACTGCAGACCAAGGACGTCGGGGGCCAGTTTAGAGTCCCCGGGAATAGAAAATATCCCCCAAGTTCCGGGAAAATTAGCCAAAGTTGGTCAAAATCACGACGCGCGTACGGCGGTCTCGGCGACTCTTTCAGTCTTAAAGTAAAGTGGGGCAATATTTCGGCCCAGAAGCCCGAAACTGAGTGTTTAAAAAAGTTTGCTGCCTCAATTTCACTCCAAACCAAGGCCATCAGGAGTTAGTTTAGAGACCCAGGGAGTGGAAAATATTCCCCAGATTCCGGGAAATTTAGCCGAAGTTTGTCAAAATCACCATGGGCGTAAGGCGCTCTTGGCTACTCTTTCAGTCTTAAAGTGAAGTGGGGCTATATTTCGACCCAGAAGCTCGAAAGTGAGCGTTCAACAAGTTTTCCTGTGTCAATTTCACTTCGAACCAAAGCCATCAAGAGTTAGTTTAGAGTCCCAGGGACTGGAAAATATTCCGTAAGTGCCGAAAAATTGAGACAAAGTTTGGCAAAAGAAATAAGCGCGTAAGGCCGTCTCGGCTACTCTTTTAGTGTTAAAATAAAGTGGGGCTCTATTTCGGCCCAGAAGCTCCAAAGTAAGCGTTCAAAAAAATTTGCTGTGTCCAATTCACTGGAAACCAAGGCCATCAGGAGTTAGTTTAGTGTTCCCGGGACTGGAATATATCCCCCAGGTTCCGGGAAATCGAGCCGAAGTTAGTCAAAATCACGATTTGCGTAAGACAGACTCGGCTACTCTTACTCTTAAAAAGAAGTGGGGCTATATTTCGGCCAGGAAGCTCGAAAGTGATCGTTAAAAAAGTTATGCTCTGTGCATTTCACTGCAAACCAAGGCCATCAGGAGTTAGTTTAGAGTCCCCCGGACTGGAAAATATCCCCCAAATTCCGGGAAATCGAGCCGAAGTTGGTCAAAATCACGATGCGCGCAAGGCGGTCTCAGCTATTCTTTCAGTCTTAAAGTGAAGTTGGGCTATATTTTAGGCCAGAAGCTCGAAGATAAGCGTTCAAAAAGTTATGCTGTGCCCAATTCACTGCAAAGCAAGGCAATCAGGTGTTAGTTTAGAGTCCGCCGGATTTGAAAATATCGCCCAAGTTCCGGAAAATATAGCCTAAGTTGGTCAAAATCACGATGCGCGTAAGGCGCTCTCGCTTACTCTCTCAGTCTTTAAGTGAAGTGGGGCTATATTTGGGCCAAGAAGCTCGAAGGTGAGCGTTAAAAAAGTTTTGCTGTGTCCATTTCAATGCGAACCAAGGCCATCAGGAGTTACTTTAGAGTCCGCGGGGCTAAAAAATATTCCCCAAGTTTCCGGGAAACAGAGCCGAAGTTGGTCAAAATCACGATGCGCGTAAGGCGGGCTCGGCTACTCTTTTAGTCTTAAAGTAAAGTGGGGCTGTATCTCGTCCCAGAAGCTCGAAAATGAGCGTTCAAAAAGCCTTGCTGTGTCCAGTTTACTGCAGACCAAGGACGTCAGCGGTCAGTTTAGAGTCCCCGGGAATGGAAAATATCCCCCAAGTTCCGGCAAATTTAACCGAAGTTGGTCAAAATCACGACGCGCGTACGCGGTTTTGGCTACTCTTTCAGTCTTAAAGTGAAGTGGGGCAATATTTCGCCCCAGAAGCTCGAAACTGAGTGTTTAAAAAGTTTTGCTGTGTCAAATTCACTGCAAACCAAGGCCATCAGGAGTTAGTTTACAGTCCCTGGGAGTGAAAAATATCCCACAAGTTCCGGCAAATTGAGCCAAAGTTGCTCAAAATCACGATGGGCGTAAGGCTGTTTCGTCTATTTTTTCAGTCTTAAAATGAAGTGGGGCTATATTTCGACCTAGAAGCTCGGCACCGAGCGTGCGCTAATTTAATCTGTGTCGATTTCACTGAAAACTAAGGCAATCAGGAGTTAGTTTAGAGCTCCCAAAGCTGGAAACTATCCCCCAAGTTCCGGGAAATCGAGCCATAGAGGCTCAAAATCACGATGCGCGTAAGGCGGTCTCGTCTACTCTTTCAGCCTTAAAATGAAATGGGCTATATTTCGGCCCAAAGACTCGAAAGTGAGCGTTCAAAAAGTTTTCCTGTGTCCATTTCACTGCAAACCAAGGCCAAGAGGAAATACGTTAGAGTCCACGGGACTGTAAAATATCCCCCAAGTTGCGGGAAATCAAGCGGAAGTTGGTCAAAATCACGTTGCGCGCAAGGCGGTCTAGGCTACTCTTTAAGTTTTAAAGTGAAGTGGGGCTATATTTGGACCCAGCAGCTCGAAATTGAGAGTTCGAAAAGTTTTCCTGTGTCCATTGCTCGGCCAACCAAGGCAATCAGGAGTTAGTTTAGAGTCCCCGGGACTGGAAAATATCCCCCCAGTTCCAGGAAATGGAGCCGAACTTGGTCAAAACCACGATGCGCTTAAGACGGTCTCGGCTACTCTTTAAGTCTTAAAGTGAAGTGGGGCTATGTGTTGGCCCAGAAGCTTTAAAGTGAGCGTTGAAAAATTTTTGCCGTTTCCATTTTACTGCAAACCAGGAGTTAGTTTAGAGTTACCGGGTCCGGAAAATATTCCCCAAGTTCCGGGAAATTGAGGCGTAGTTTGTCAAAATCACGATTCGCATAAGGCGGTCTCGGCTACTCTTTCAGTCTTAAAGTTAAGTGGGGCTAAACTTTTGGGCCCAGAAGCTGGAAAGTCAGCGTGCAAAAGGTTTTGCTGTTTCCATTTCACTCCAAACCAAGACAAGCAGGAGTTAGTTTAGAGTCCCCGGGACTGGAAAATATGCCCCAAGTTCCGGGAAATCAACACCAAGTTTGTCAAAATCACCATGCGCGTAAGGCGGTCTCGGCTACCCTTTTAGTGTTAAAGTAAAGTGGGGCTATATTTTGGCCCAGAAGCTCGAAATTGAGCGTTCAAAAAGTTTTGCTGTGTCCATTTTACCGCAAACCAAGGCCATCAGGAATTAGTTTAGAGTCCTCAGAACTGGAATATATCCCCTAAGTTCCGGCAAATCGAGCCGAAGTTGCTCAAAATCAGGATGCGAGTAAGTCGGTGTCGGCTACTCTTTCAGTCTTCAAGTGACGTGGGGCTCTATTTCGGTCCAGAACCTCGAAAGTGTGCGTTCAAAAACTTATGCTGTGTAAATTTCACTGCAAACCATGGCAATCAGGAGTTAGTTTAGAGTCCCCGAGACTGGAAAATATTCCCCAAGTTCCGGCAAATCGAGCAGAAGTTGATCAAAATCACGATGCGCGTAACGCGGTCTCGGCTACTGTTTCAGTCTTAAAGTGAAGTGTGGCTGTATTTCGGCCCACAAGCTCGAAAGTGAGCGTTCAAAAACTTTTGCTGTGTCCATTTCACTGCAAACCAAGCCCACCGGGCGTTAGTTTAGAGTACGCGGAAGTAGAAAATATCCCCCCAGTTCCGGGAAATCCAGCCCAAGTTGGTCAAAATCACGATGCGCGCAAGGCGGTCCCGGCTACTCTTTCAGTCTTAAAGTGAAGTTGCGCTATATTTCGGCCCAGAGGCTCGAAAGTGCGCATTCGAAAAGTTTTGCTGTGTCCGTTTCACTGCAAAGCAAGGCCATCAGGAGTTAGTTTAGAGCCCTTGGGACTAGAAAATATTTCCCAAGTTCCGCCAGATCGAGCCGAAGTTGGTCAGAGTCACGATGCGCGTAAGGCGCTCTCGGTTAGTCTTTCAGTTTTAAAGTCAAGTTGGGCTATAGTTCGGCCAAGAAGCTCGAAAGTGCGCGTTCAAAAAGTTTTGTTCTGTCCCCTTCACTGGAAACCAAGGCCGTCAGGAGTTAGTTTAGAGTCCGCGGGACTGAAAAATATTCTCCAAGTTCCAGGAAATCGCGCCCAAGTTGATCAAAATCACCATGCGCGTAACGGGCTCTCGGCTATTCTTTCAGTCTTAAATTTAAGTAGGGCTATATTCCGGCCCTGAAGCTCGAAGGTGAGCGTTCAGAATGTTTTGCTGTGTTCATTAAATTGGAAAGCAAGGTCATCGGGAGTTGGTTTAGCGTGCCCGGGACTTTAAATTATTCGCCAACTTCCGGGAAATCCAGCAAAAGTGGCCCAAAATCACGATGCGCATAAGGCGGTCTCGGCTACTCTTTCAGTCTTAAAATAAAGAGGGGTTATATTTCGACCTAGAAGCTCGAGACCAGGCGTGCGCTAATTTTACCTGTGTCCATTTCACTGACATCTTAGGCGATCAGGTGTTAGTTTAGAGTCCTTGGCACTGGAAAATATTTCCCAAATTCTGGCAGATCGAGCCAAAGTTGCTCAAAATCACCATGCGCGTAAGGCGGTCTCGGCTACTCTTTCAGTCTTAAAATGAAGTGGGGCTATATTTCGGCCGAGAAGCTCGACACCGAGCGTGTGCTCCTTTTGCCTGTGTACATATCAGTGAAAACTTAGTTCATCATGAGTTAGCATAGAGTCCTCGGGTCTGAAAAATGTTCCCCGAGTTCCGGCAAATCGAGCCAAAGATGCTCAAAATCAAGATGCGAGTAAGGCGGTCTCGGCTACTCTTTCACTCTGAAAATGAAGTGGGGCCATATTTCGGTTCTACAAGCTTGACACCGAGCGTGCGCTCCTTTTGCCTGTGTCCTTTTCACTAAGAACTAAGTCCATCAGGAGATAGTTTAGAGTCCTCGAGACTGGAAACTATCCTGGCAGTTTCGGCAAATTGAGCCATAGTTTCTTAAAATTACGATAAGCGTACGGCAGTTTCGTTTACTCTTTCAGTCTTAAAATGAAGTGGCGCTTCATTTCGACCTAGAAGCTCGACAGGGAGCGTGCGCTCCTTTTACCTGTGACCATTTTACTGAAAACTAAGGCTATCAGGAGTTAGCTTAGAGTCCCCGGGACTGGAAAATATCCCCCAAGTTTTGGCAGATCGAGCCATAGTGGCTAAAAATTTCGATGCGCTTAAGGCGGTTTCGTCTACCCTTTCAGTCTTAAAATAAAGTGGCGCTACATTTCGGCCTACAACCTGGAAACCTAGCGTGCGCTCCTTTTACCTGTGTCCATTTCACTGAAGACCAAGGCAATCAGGAGTTAGTTTAGAGCTTGCGGGACTGGAAAATATCCCCCAAACCCCGAGAAATCAAGCCGAAGTTGGACAAATTTACCATGCGCGTAAGGCGGTCTCGGCTACTGTTTCAGTCTTAAAGTGAAGTGGGGCTATATTTCGGCCCAGAAGCTCGAAAGTGAACGTTCAAAAAGTTTGGCTGTGTCCATTTCACTGAAAACCAAGGCCATCAGGAATTAGTTTAGAGTGTCCGGGACTGGGAATTATTTCCCAAGTTCCGGGAAATCGAGCCGAAGTAACCCAAAATCACGATGCGCGTAAGGCAATATCAACTACTCTTTCAGTCTTAAAGTGAAGTAGGGCTATGCTTCGGCCCAGAAGCTCGAAAGTGAGCGTTCAAAAAGTTATCCTGTGTCCATTTCACTGCAAACTAACGCCATCAGGAGTTAGTTTAGAGTCCCCGGAACTGGAAAATATCCCCCAAGTTCCGCGAAATTGAGACGAAGTTGGTCAAAATTACGATTCGCGTAAGGCGGTCTCGGCTACTCTTTCAGTCTTAAAGTGAAGTAGGGCTATATTTCGCTCCAGAAGCTCGAAAGTGAGCGTTCAAAAAGTTTTGCTCTCTCAATTTAACTGAAAACCAAGGCCATCGTGAGTTAGTTTAGAGTCCCTGGGACTGAAAAATATCCCTTAAGTTCCGGAAACTCGAGCCGAAGTTGGTCAAAATCACGATGCGCCTAAGGCGGTCTCGGCTACTCTTTCAGTTTTAAAGTGAAGTGGGGCTATATTTCTCCCCAGAATTTCGAAAGTATGCGTTCAAAAAAATTGGCTGTGTCCATTTCACTGCAAACCAAGGCAATCAGGAATTACTTTAGAGTCCTTGGGACTGTAAGATATCTCCGAAGTTTCGGGAAATCTAGCCGAAGTTGGTCGAAACCACGATGCGCGTAAGACGGTCTCGGCTACTCTTTCAGTCTTAAAGTGAAGTAGGGCTATATTTCGGCTCAGAAGCTCGAAGGGGAGCGTTCAAAAAGTTTTGCTCTCTCCATTTCAATGCAAACCAAGGCAATCAGGAGTTACTTTAGAGTCCCCGGGACCGGAAAATATACTCCCTTTCCCGGGAAATCGAGCCAGAGTTGGTCACAATCACGATAAGCGTAAGGCGGTCTCGGCTACTCTTTCATTCTTAAAGTGAACTGGGGCAATATTTCCGCCCAGAAGCTTGAAAGTGAGCGTTCAGAAAGTTTTGCTGTGTCCATTTCACTCCAAAGCAAGGCCATCAGGAGTTACTTTAGAGTCCGCGGGACTGTAAAATATCCCCCAAGTTCCGGGAAATCCAGCCGAACTTGGTCAAAATTACGATGCGCGTAAGCCGGTCTCGGCTACTCTTTCAATCTTAAAGTAAAGTGGAGCTATATTTCGGCCCAGAAGCTCGAAAGTGAGCGTTCAAAACGTCTTGCTGTGTCCATTTTACTGCAGACCGAGGACGTCGGGGGCCAGTTTAGAGTCCCCGGGAATGGAAAATATCCCCCAAGTTCCGGCAAATTTAGCCAAAGTTGGGCAAAATCACGACGCGCGTACGGTGGTCTTGGCTACTCTTTCAGTCTTAAAGTGAAGTGGGGCAATATTTCGGCCCAGAAGCTCGAAACTGAGTGTGTAATTTTTTCTGTGTCAATTTCACTGCAAACCAAGCCCATCAGGAGTTAGTTTAGAGACCCAGGGAGTGGAAAATATCCCCCAAATTCCGGGAAATTTAGCCTAAGTTTGTCAAAATCACCAGGGCGTAAGGCGGTCTTGGCTACTCTTTCAGTCTTAAAGTGAAGTGGGACTATATTTCGCCCCAGAAGCTCGAAAGTGAGCGTTCAACAAGTTTTCCTGTGTCGATTTCACTTCGAACCAAAGCCATCAAGAGTTAGTTTAGAGTCCCAGGGACTGGAAAATATCCCGTAAGTGCCGAAAAATCGAGACAAAGTCTGGCAAAAGAAATAAGCGCGTAAGGCCGTCTCGGCTACTCTTTTAGTGTTAAAATAAAGTGGGGCTCTATTTCGGCCCAGAAGCTCCAAAGTAAGGGTTCAAAAAAATTTGCTGTGTCAATTTCACTGGAAACCAAGGCCATCAGGAGTTAGTTTAGTGTTGACCGGATTGGAATATATCCCCCAGGTTCCGGGAAATCGAGCCGAAGTTAGTCAAAATCACGATTTGCGTAAGACAGACTCGGCTACTCTTACTCTTAAAAAGAAGTGGGGCTATATTTCGGCCCAGAAGCTCGAAGGTGAGTCTTCACAACGTTTTGCTCTGTCAGTTTCAATGCAAAGCAAGGCGATCAGCAGTTAGTTTAGAGTCCCCGGGACTGGAAAATATCCCCCAAGTTTCGGGATATCGATCAGAAGTTGGTCAAAATCACGATGCGCGAAACGCAATCTCGGCTATTGTTTCAGTCTTAAAGTGAAGTGGGGCTATATTTCGGCCCAGAAGCTCGAAAGTGACCGTTTAAAAAGTTAGGCTTTGTGCATTTAACTGCAAAGAAAGCCCATCACGAGTTAGTTTAAAGTCCCCCGGACTGGAAAATATCCACCAAGTTCCGGGAAATCGAGCTGAAGTTGGTCAAAATCACGATGCCTGTAAGGCGGTCTCCACTACTCTTTCAGTCTTAAAGTGAAGTGGGGCAATATTTCGGCCCAGAAGCTCGAAACTGAATGTGTAAAAAGTTTTGCTGTGTCAATTTCACTGCAAACCAAGCCCATCAGGAGTTAGTTTAGAGACCCAGGGAGTGGAAAATATCCCCCAAATTCCGGGAAATTTAGCCTAAGTTTGTCAAAATCACCAGGGCGTAAGGCGGTCTTGGCTACTCTTTCAGTCTTAAAGTGAAGTGGGGCTATATTTCGCCCCAGAAGCTCGAAAGTGAGCGTTCAACAAGTTTTCCTGTGTCGATTTCACTTCGAACCAAAGCCATCAAGAGTTAGTTTAGAGTCCCAGGGACTGGAAAATATCCCGTAAGTGCCGAAAAATCGAGACAAAGTCTGGCAAAAGAAATAAGCGCGTAAGGCCGTCTCGGCTACTCTTTTAGTGTTAAAATAAAGTGGGGCTCTATTTCGGCCCAGAAGCTCCAAAGTAAGGGTTCAAAAAAATTTGCTGTGTCAATTTCACTGGAAACCAAGGCCATCAGGAGTTAGTTTAGTGTTGACCGGATTGGAATATATTCCCCAGGTTCCGGGAAATCGAGCCGAAGTTAGTCAAAATCACGATTTGCGTAAGACAGACTCGGCTACTCTTACTCTTAAAAAGAAGTGGGGCTATATTTCGGCCCAGAAGCTCGAAGTTGAGTCTTCACAACGTTTTGCTCTGTCAGTTTCAATGCAAAGCAAGGCGATCAGCAGATAGTTTAGAGTCCCCGGGACTGGAAAATATCCCCCAAGTTTCGGGATATCGATCAGAAGTTGGTCAAAATCACGATGCGCGAAACGCGATCTCGGCTATTGTTTCAGTCTTAAAGTGAAGTGGGGCTATATTTCGGCCCAGAAGCTCGAAAGTGACCGTTTAAAAAGTTAGGCTTTGTGCATTTAACTGCAAACAAAGCCCATCAGGAGTTAGTTTAAAGTCCCCCGGACTGGAAAATATCCGCCGAGTTCCGGGAAATCGAGCTGAAGTTGGTCAAAATCACGATGCCTGTAAGGCGGTCTCCACTACTCTTTCAGTCTTAAAGTGAAGTGGGGCTATATTTCGGCCCAGAAGCTGCAAAGCTCGAAGATAAGCGTTCAAAAAGTTTTGCTGTGTCCATTTCACTGCAAACCAAGGCCATCAGGAATAAGTTTAGAGTCCACACAACTGGAAAATATTCCCTAATTTCCGGCAAATCGAGCCGAAGTTGGTCAAAATCACGATGCGCGTAAGGCGAACTCGGCTCATCTTTCACTCTTCAAGTGAAGTGGGGCTATATTTCGGCCTAGAAGCTCGAAACTTTGCTTTCAAAAAGTTTGCCTGTTTCAATTTCACTGCAAAACAAGACCATCCGGACTTAGTTTAGAATCCCCGGAACTAGAAAATATCCCCCAAGTCCCGCGAAATAAAGCCGAAGATGGTCAAAATCAGGATGCGCGTAAGGCGGTCTCGGCTACTCTTTAAGTCTTAAAGTGAAGTGGGGCTATGTTTCGGCCCAGAACCTCGAAAGGAAGATTTCAAAAAGTTTTCCAGTGTCAATTTCACTGCAAACCCAGGCCAAAAGGAGTTAGTTTAGAGTCCCCGGGACTGGAATATATCCCCCAAGTTCCGGGAAATCCAGCCAAATTTGGTCAAAATCACCATGCGCGTAAGCCGGTCTCGGCTACTCTATCTGTCTTAAAGTAAAGTTGGGCTATATTTTGTTCCAGAAACTCACAAGTGAGCGTTTAAAAAGTTCTGCTAAGTCCACTTCACTGCAAACCACGACAATGAGGAGTTAGTTTAGAAATCCCGGGACTGGAAAATATCCTCGAAGTTGCGGGAAATCGAGCCGAAGTTGGTGAAAATCACCATGCGCGGAAGGCGTTCCTTGCTACTCTTTCCGTCTTAAAGTGAAGTGGGGCTATATTTCGGCTTAGAAGCTCGACACCGAGCGAGCGCTCCTTTTATCTGTGTGCATTTTAGTCAAAATTAAGGCCATCAGAAGTTAGTTTAGAGTCCCCGGGACTGTAAAATATCAACCAACATCCGGTAAATCAACCAAAGTTGCTGAAAATCACGATGTGCGTAAGAGTTTATGGTACTCTTACCGTTTTAAATTAAAGTGGGGCTATATTTCGGCCTAGAAGCTCCACACCTAGCGCCCGCTTCCTTTACCTCTGTCCTTTTCACTTAATAATACGGCAATCAGGAGTTAGTTTAGAGTCCCCGGGACTGAAAAATATCCCCCTAGTCCCCGCAAATCCAGCCAACGATGCTCAAAAATCACCATTCGCGTAAGGCGGTCTCGGCTACTCTTTTAGTCTTAAAATGAAGTGGGGCAATATTTCGGCCTAGAAGCTCGACACCTAGCTTGCGCTTCTTTAACCTGTGTCCATTTCAGCAAAAAATAAAGACATCAGGGTTTAGTTTAGAGATTCCGGCACTGGAAAATATCCCCCAATTTCCGGAAAATCGAGCCGAAGTTGATCAAAATCACGATGCGCGTAAGGCGGTCTCGGCTACTCTTTCAGTCTTGAAGTGAAGTGGGGCTACATTGCTGCCCAAGAGCTTGAAAGTGAGCGTTTAAAAAGTTTTGCTCTGTCTATTTCACTGCAAACGAAGGCCATCAGGAGTTAATTTAGAGTTTCCGGGAGTAGAAAATATCCCCCAACTTCCTGGCAATCGAGCCGAGGTTGGTTAAAATCACCATGCCCGTAAGGCGGTCTCGGCTACTCTTTCAGTCTTAAAGTGAAGTGGGGCAATATTTCGGCCCAGAAGCTGTAAAGTGAGTGTTTAAAAAGGTTTTGCTGTGTCAATTTCACTGCAAACCAAAGCCATCAGAAATTAGTTTAGAGACCCAGGGAGTGAAAAATATCCCCCAAATTCCGGGAAATTTAGCCGAAGTTTCTCAAAATCACCAAGTGCGTAAGGCGGTCTCGGCTAATCTTTCAGTCTTAAAGTGAAGTGGGGCTATATTTCTGCCCAGAAGCTCGAAAGTGACCGTTCAAAAGGTCTTCCTGTGTCAATTTCACTGCAAACAAAGGCGAGCAGAAGTTAGGTTAGAGTCCCAGGGACTGGAAAATATCCTGTAAGTGCGGGAAAATGGGGACAAAGGTAGTCAAAATGAAGATACGCGTAAGGCCGTCTCGGCTATTCGTTCAGTCTTAAAGTGAAGTGAGGCTCTACTTCGGCCCAGAAGGTCCAAAGTGAGCCTTCAAAAACAATTGCTGTGTCCATTTCACTGCAAACCAAGGCAATCAGGAGATAGTTTAGAGTCCCCGAGACTTGAATATATCCCCTAAGTTCCGGGAAATCGAGCCAAAGTTTGTCAAACTCACGATGCGCGTAAGACGGACTCGGCTACTCTTTCAATCTTAAAGTAGAGTTGGGCTATATTTCGGCCCAGAATCTCGAAGGTGAGCGTTCAAAATGTTTTCCTCTGTCCATTTCAATACAAACCAAGACGATCAGGGGTTAGTTTAGAGTCCTCGGGACTGGAAAATACCCCCCAAGTTCCTAGAAATCGATCCGAAGTTGGTCAAAATCACGATGCGCGTAAGGCGGTCTCGGCTACTCTTTCAGTCTTAAAGTGAAGTGTGGCTATATTTCGGCAAAGAAGGTCGAAAGTGAGCGTTGAAAAAGTTATGCTGTGTCCAATTCACTGCAAAGCAAGGTAATTAGGTGTTAGTTTAGAGTCCGCCGGATTTGAAAATATCCCCCAAGTTCCGGGAAATCGAGCCTAGGCTGGTCAAAATCACGATGCGCGTAAGGCAGTCTCGGCTACTCTTAAAGTCTTAAAGTGAAGTGGGGCTATATTTGGGCCCAGAAGCTCGAAAGTGAGCGTTCAAAATGTTTTCCTATGTCTATTTCAATGCAAACCAAGGCAATCAGGAGTTAGTTTAGAGTCCCCGGGACTAAAAAAATATTCCCCAAGCTTCGGGAAATCGAGCCGAAGTTGGTCTAAATCAGGATGCGCGTAAGGCGCTCTCGCTTACTCTTTCAGTCTTTAAGTGAAGTGGGGCTATATTTGGGCCAAGAAGCTCGAAAGTGAACGTTCAAAAAGTTTTGCTGTGTCCATTTCAATGCGAACCAAGGCCATCAGGAGTTACTTTATAGTCCGCGGGACTAAAAAATATTGCCCAAGTTCCGAGAAACCGAGCCGAAGTTGGTCAAAATCACGATGCGCGTAAAGCGGGCTCGGCTACTCTTTTAGTCTTAAAGTAAAGTGGGGCTATATCTCGTCCCAGAAGCTCGAAAATGAGCGTTCAAAAGGCCTTACTGTGTCCAGTTTACTGCAGACCAAGGACGTCGGCGGTCAGTTTAGAGTCCCCGAGAATGGAAAATATCGCCCAAGTTCCGGGATATCGATCCGAAGTTGGTCAAAATCACGATTCGCGAAACGCGGGTCGGCTATTGTTGCAGTCTTAAAGTGAAGTGGGGCTATATTTCGCCCCAGAAGCTCGAAAGTGAGCGTTCAAACAGTTTTCCCTTGTCAAGTTCACTTCAAACCAAGCTGATCAGGTGTTAGTTTAGGGTCCCCAGGACTGGAAAATATCCCCCAAATTCCGGGATATCGATCCGAAGTTGGTCAAAATCACGATTTGCGAAACGCGGGTCGGCTATTGTTGCAGTCTTAAAGTGAAGTGGGGCTATATTTCAGCCCAGAAGCTTGAAAGTGACCGTTTAAAAAGTTACGCTTCGTGCCTTTAACTGCAAAAAAAGGCCATCAGGAGTTATTTTAAAGTCCCCGGGACTGGAAAATAATCCCCAAGTTTCGGGAAATCGAGCTGAACTTGGTCAAAATCACGATGTCTGTAAGGCGGTCTCGTCTATCCTTTCAGTCTTCAAGTGAAGTGGGGCTATATTTTGGCGCAGAAGCTCGAAGATGAGCATTCAAAAAGTTTTGCTGTGTCCATTTCATTGCAAACCAAGGCCGTCAGGAATTAGTTTAGAGTCCACAGAACTGGAAAATATTCCCTAAGTTCCGGCCAATCGAGCCGAAGTTGGTCAAAATCACGATGCGCGTAAGGCGGACTCGGCTCATCTTTCACTCCTCAAGTGAAGTGGGGCTATATTTCGGCCCAGAACCTTGAAATTCTGCTTTCAAAATTTTTTGCTGTTTTAATTTCACTGCAAAACAAGGTCATCAGGACTTAGTTTATAGTCTCCGGGACTAGAAAATATCCCCCAAGTCCCGGGAAATCAAGCCAAAGTTGGTCAAAATCACGATGCGCGTAAGACGGTCTCGGCTACTCTTTCAGGCTTAAAGTGAAGTGGGGCTATATTCGGCTCAGAAACTTGAAGGTGAGCGTTTAAAATGTTTTGCTCTGTCCATTTCAATGCAAACCAAGGCGATTGAGAGTTAGTTTACACTCCCTGGGACTGAAAAATATCCCACAAGTGCCGGCAAATTGAGCCAAAACTGCTCAGAATCACGATGCGCAAGCCCGTTTCGTCTATTTTTTCAGTCTTAAAATGAAGTGGGGCTATATTTCGACCTACAAGCTCGGCACCGAGCGTGTGCTAATTTAATCTGTGTCGATTTCACTGAAAACTAAGGCAATCAGGAGTTAGTTTAGAGCTCCCAAAGCTGGAAACTATCCCCCAAGTTCCGGGAAATCGAGCCATAGAGGCTCAAAATCACGATGCGCGTAAGGCGGTCTCGTCTACTCTTTCAGCCTTAAAATGAAATGGGCTATATTTCGGCCCAAAGGCTCGAAAGTGAGCGTTCAAAAAGTTTTCCTGTGTCCATTTCACTGCAAACCAAGGCCAAGAGGAAATACGTTAGAGTCCCCGGGACTGTAAAATATCCCCCAAGTTGCGGGAAATCAAGCGGAAGTTGGTCAAAATCACGTTGCGCGCAAGGCGGTCTCGGCTACTCTTTCAGTTTTAAAGTGAAGTGGGGCTATATTTGGACCCAGCAGCTCGAAATTGAGCTTTCAAAAAGTTTTCCTGTGTCCATTGCTCGGCCAACCAAGGCAATCAGGAGTTAGTTTAGAGTCCCCGGAACTGGATAATATCCCCCCAGTTCCAGGAAATGGAGCCCAACTTGGTCAAAATCACGATGCGCTTAAGACGGTCTCGGCTACTCTTTAAGTCTTAAAGTGAAGTGGGGCTATGTGTTGGCCCAGAGCTTTAAAGTGAGCGTTGAAAAAGTTTTGCCGTTTCCATTTTACTGCAAACCAAGGCAGTCAGGAGTTAGTTTAAGGTTGCCGGGTCTGGAAAATATCCCCCAAGTTCCGGGAAATCGAGGCGTAGTTTGTCAAAATCACGATTCGCATAAGGCGGTCTCGGCTACTCTTTCAGTCTTAAAGTGAACTGTGGCTATATTTTGGCCCAGAAGCTCGCACAAGAGCGTTAAAAAAGTTTTCCTGTGTCCATTTCACTGCAAAGCAAGGCCATCAGGAGTTAGTTTAGAGTCCCCCGGACTGGAAAATATCCCCCAAGTTTCCGAAAATCGAGCTTAAGCTACTCAAAATTACGATGCGCGTAAGGCCGCCTCGGCTACTCTTTCAATCTTAAAATGAAGTGGGGCTAAACTTTTGGGCCCAGAAGCTGGAAAGTCAGCGTGCAAAAAGTTTTGCTGTTTCCATTTCACTCCAAACCAAGACAAGCAGGAGTTAGTTTAGAGTCCCCGGGACTGGAAAATATCCCCCAAGTTCCGGGAAATCAACCCGAAGTTTGTCAAAATCACGATGCGCGTAAGGCGGTCTCGGCTACTCTTTCAGTCTTAAAGTGAAGTAGGGCTATATTTCTGCCCAGAAGCTCGAAACTGAGCGTTCAAAAAGTTTTGCTCTCTCAATTTAACTGAAAACCAAGGCCATCATGAGTTAGTTTAGACTCTACGGGACTGGAAAATATCCCTTAAGTTCTGGCAACTCAAGCCGAAGTCGGTCAAAATCACGATGCGTCTAAGGCGGTCTCGCCTACTATTTCAGTCTTAAAGTGAAGTGGGGCTATATTTCGGCCCAGAATTTCGAAAGTAACCGTTTAAAAAAATTGGCTGTGTCCATTTCGCTGCAGACCAAGGCCATCAGGAGTTAGCTTAGAGTCCTTGGGACTTGAATATATCCCCGAAGTTTCGGGAAATCGAGCCGAAGTTAGTGAAAATCACGATGCGCGTAAGACGGTCTCGGCTAGCCTTTCAGTCTTAAAGTGAAGTGGGGCTATATTTCATCCCAGAAGCTCGAAAATAAGCGTTCAAACAGTGTTACTGTGTTCATTTCACTGAACCAAGGCCATCAGGAGTTAGTTTAGACTCCTCGGGACTGGAAAATATCGCCCAAGTTCGGAGAAATTGAGCCGAATTTTGTCAAAATCACGATGCGCGTAAGGCGGTCTCGGCTACTCTTTCATTCTTAAAGTGAACTGGGGCTATATTTCGGCCCAGAAGCTAGAAAGTGAAAGTTCAAAAAGTTTTGCTGTGTTCATTTCACTGCAAACCAAGGCCATCAGGAGTTAGTGTAGACTCCTCGGCACTGGAAAATATCGCCCAAGTTCGGAGAAATCGAGCCGAATTTTGTCAAAATCACGATGCGCGTAAGGCGGTCTCGGCTACTCTTTCATTCTTAAAGTGAACTGGGGCTATATTTCGGCCCAGAAGCTAGAAAGTGAAAGTTCAAAAAGTTTTTCTGTGTCCATTTCACCGCAAACCAAGCCACATCAGCATTGTTTACAGTGTCCGGGACATCAAAATATCCCCGAAGTTCCGGGAAATCGAGCCAAAGTTTGTCAAAATCACGATGCGCGTAAAGCAGTCTCCGCTACTCTTTTAGTCTTAAAGTGACGTGGCTGTATATTTCGGCCCAGAAGCTCGAAAGTGAGCGTTCAAAAAGTTATGCTGTGCCCATTTCACTGCAAAGCAAGGCCCTCAGGAAGTAGTTTACAGTCCCCGGAACTGGAAAATATCCACCAAGTTCCGCGAAATCGAGACAAAGTTGGTCAAAATAACGATTCGCGTAAGGCGGTCTCGGCTACTCTTTCAGTCATAAAGTGAAGTAGGGCTATATTTCGGTCCAGACGCTCGAAAGTGAGCGTTCAAAAAGTTTTCCTCTCTCAATTTCAATGAAAACCAAGGCCATCATGAGTTAGTTTAGAGTCCCCGGGACTACAAAATATCTTTTAAGTTTTGGCAACTCAAGCCGAAGTTGGTGAAAATCACGATGCGCCTAAGGCGGCCTCGGCTACTCTTTCAGTCTTAAAGTGAAGTGGGGCTCTATTTCGGCCCAGAAGCTCCAAAGTGAGCGCTGCAAAAAATTTGCTCTGTCCATTTCACTGCAAAGCAAGGCCATAAGGAGTTAGTTTAGAGTGCCCGGGACTGCAATATCTTTACCAAGTTCCGGAAAATCGAGAAGACGTTGGTCAAAATCACGATGCGCGCAAGACGGTCTTGGCTAGTCTTTCAGTCTTAAAGTGAAGTGGGGCTATATTTCGGCCCAGAAGCTCCAAAGTGAGCTTCAAAAAGTTTTGCTGTATCCATTTCAATACAAACGAAGGCCATCAGGGGTTACTTAAGAGTCTTCGGCATTGGAAAATATCCCCCAAGCTCAGGGAAATTTAGCCGAAGTTGGTCAAAATCACGGTGCGCGTTGGGCGGTCTCGCTTACTGTTTCAGTCTTAAAGTGAAGTGAGGCTTTATTCCTGGCCAGGAGCTTGAAAGTGAGCGTTCAAAAAGTTTCCCTGTGTTTATTTCACTGCAAACCAAAGCCATCAGGAGTTAGTTTAGAGTCCCTGGGACTGGAAAATATCCCCCAACTTCCGGGAAATCGAGCCGAAGTTGGTCAAAATCACGATTTGCGTAAGGTAGTCTCGGCTACTCTTTCAGTCTTAAAGTGAAGTGGGGCTATATTTCGGGCCAGAAGCCCGGAAGTCAGCGTTCAAAAAGTTTTGCTGTGTGCATTTCACTGGAAACCAAAGCTATCAAAAGTTAGTTTAGGGTCCCCGGGACTGAAAATATTCATCAAGTTCCGGGAAAGCGAGCCGAAGTTGATCAAAATCACGATGCGCGAAGTGCGGTCTTGGCTAGTCTTTCAGTCTTAAAGTAAAGTGTGGCTATATTTCGGCCCACAAGCTCGAAAGTGAGCGTTCAAAAAGTTTTGCTGTGTCCATTTCACTGCAAAACAAGGCCATCAGGACTTAGTTTAGCGTCCAACGGACTGGAAAATGTTCCCCAAGTTCCGGGAGATCAACCCGAAGTTTGTCAAAATCACAATTCGCGTAAGGTGGTCTCGGTTACTCTTTAAGTCTTAAAGTAAAGTGGGGCTTTATTTCGGCCAGGAAGCTCGAAGGTTAGCGTTCAAAAAGTTTTGCTCTGTCCATTTCACTGCAAACCAAGGCCATCAGGAGTTAGCTTTGAGTTTCTGGGACTGGAAAATATCCCCCAAGTTCCGGAATATCGACCCGAAGTTTGTCAAACTCACGATGCGAGCAAGGCGGTCTCGGCTACTCTTTCAGTCTTAAGTGAAGTGGGGCTATATTTCGGCCCAGAATCTCGAAAGTGTGCGTTCAAAAAATTGTGCTGTGTCCATTTCAATGCAAACCAAGGCCATCAGGAGTTAGTTTAGAGTCCCCGGGACTGGAACATATCCCCCAAGTCCCGGGAATTGGACCCGAAGTTGATCAAATTCATGATGCGCGTAACGTGGTGTCGGCTACTGTGACAGTCCTAAAGTGAAGTGTGGCTATATTTTGGCCCAGAAGCTAGAAAGGGAGCGTTCAAAAAGTTTTGTTGTGTCCATTTCACTTCAAAACAAGGCCATCAGGACTTAGTTTAGCGTCCAAGGGACTGCAAAATATCCCCCAAGTTCCGGGAAATCCATTCGAAGTGCGTCAAAATTACGATGCGCGTAAGGCGGTCTCATCTACTCTTTCAGTCTTAAAGTAAAGTGGGGCTATATTTCTGCCCAGAAGCTCCAAAGTTGTGCTCTGTCCATTTCACTGAAAACCAAGGCCATCAGGAGTTACTTTAGGGTCCCTTTGACTGGAATACATCCCCCAAGTTTCGGGAAATAAACGCGAAATTGGTCAAAATCACGATTCGCTCAAGACGGTCTCGCCCACTCTTTCAGTTTTAAAGTAAAATGGGGCTCTATTTCGGCCCAGAAGCTCGAGAGTGAGCGTTCAAAAAGTTTCGCTGTGTCCATTTCACTGCAAACCAAGACAAGCAGGAGTTAGTTGGGAGTCCCCGGGACTGGAAAATATCAACCCGAAGTTTGTCAAAATCACGATGCGCGTAAGGCGGTCTCGGCTACTCTTTCAGTGTTAAAGTAATGGGGGGCTATATTTTGGGCCAGAAGCTCGAAATTGAGCGTTCAAAAAGTTTTGCTGGGTCCATTTTCCTGCAAACCAAGGCCATCAGGAATTAGTTTAGAGTCCTCAGAACTGGAATATATCCCCTTAGTTCCGGCAAATTGAGCCGAAGTTGCTCAAAATCACGATGCACGTAAGGCGGTCTCGGCTACTCTTTCAGTCTTCACTGAAGTGGGGTTCTATCTCGGTCCAGAAGCTCGAAAGTATGCGTTCAAAAACTTTTTCTGTTTTCCTTTCACTGGAAACCAAGACCAGCACGAGTTAGTTTAGAGTCCCCGGGACTGGAAAATATTTCGCAAGTTCCGGGAAATCGAGCCGAAGTTGATCAAAATCACGATGCGCGAAACGTGGTCTCGGCTACTGTTTCAGTCTTAAAGTGAAGTATGGCTATATTTCGGCCCGCAACCTCGAAAGTGAGCGTTCAAAAAGCTTTGCTGTGTCCATTTCACTGCAAAACAAGGCCATCGGCACCTAGTTTAGCGTCCAAGGGACTGAAAAATATCCCCCAATTTCCGGGAAATCGAGCCGAAGTTGGTCAAAATTACCATGGGCGTAAGGCGGTCTCGGCTACTCTTTCACTCTTAAAGTGAAGTGGAGCTATATTTCGGCCCAGAAGCTCAAAAGTGAGCGTTCAAAAAGTTTTTCTGTGCCCATTTTACTGCAGACCAAGGACGTCGGCGGTCAGTTTAGAGTCACCGGGACTGGAAAATATCCCCCAAGTTCCGGGAAATTTAACCGAAGTTGGGCAAAATCACGACGCGCGTACGGCGGTCTCGGCTACTCTTTCAGTCTTAAAGTGAAGTGGGGCAATATTTCGGCCCAGAAGCTCGAAACTGAGTGTTTAAAAAGTTTTGCTGTGTCCATTTCACTGCAAAACAAGGCCATCACGACTGAGTTTAGCGTCCAAGGGACTGGAAATCTCGCCCAAGTTACGGGAAATCCACCCGAAGTTAGTAAAAATCACGATGCGCTTAAGGGGGTCTCGGCTACTCTTTCAGTCTTAAGGTAAAGTGGGCTTAGATTTAACTCCAGAAGCTCGAAAGTAAGGGTTCAAAAATTTTTGTCTCTATTTCACTCACATCTTAGACAATCAGGAGTGAGTTTAGAGACTTTGGGACTGGAAAATATCTCCCAAGTTTAGCCAGATCGAGCCGAAGATCCTCAAAATCACAATGCGCGTAAGGCGCTCCCGCCTACTCTTTCAGTCTTAAAAAGAAGTAGGGCTATATTTCGGCCAGCAAGCTCGAAAGTGCGCGTTCAAAAAGTGTTCCTGTGTCCATTTCACTGGAAACCAGGGCCATCAGGACTTAGTTTAGAGTCCCCGGGACTGGAAAATATCCCCCTATTTGCGGGAAATCGAGCCGAAGTATCCCAAAATCACGATGCGCGTAAGACGCTCTCGGCTACTCTTTCAGTCTTAAAGTTAAGTGGGGCTATATTTCGACCTATAAGCTCCAAAGTGAGCGTTCAAAAAGTTTTGCTGTGTCAATTTAACTGCAAACTAAGGCCATCGGAAGTTAATTTAGCTTCCCCGGGAATTGAAAATATTCGCCAACTTCCGGGAAATCGAGCCGAAGTTGGTCAAAATTACGATGCGCGTAAGGCGGTCTCGGCTACTCTTTCAGTCTTAAAGTGAAGTAGGGCTCTATTTCGGCCGAGAAGCTCGAAAGTGAGCGTTCAAAAAAATGTGCTGTGTCCATTTCACTGCAAACCAAGGCCATCAGCAGTAAGTTTAGAGTCCCCGGGACTGGAATATATCCCCAAAGTTCCGGGAAATCGAACGGAAGTTGGTCAAAATCACGATGCGCATAAGACGGTCTCGGCTACTCTTTCAGTCTTAAAGTAAAGTGGGGCTATATTTCGGCCCAGAAGCTTAAAAGTGACCCTTTAGAAAGTTACGCTTTGTGCATTTCACTGAAAACCAAGGCCATCAGGAGTTAGTTTAAAGTCCCCCGGACTGGAAAATATCCCCCAAGTTCCGGGAAATCGAGCTGAACTTGGTCAAAAGCACGATGCTCGTAAGGCGGTCTCGGCTACTATTTAAGTCTTAAAGTGAAGTACGGTTGTATTTCGGCCCAGAAGCTCGAAACTGAGCGTTCAAAAAGTTTTCCTGCGTCCATTTCACTGCAAACCAAGGCCATCAGGAGTTAGTTTAGAGTCCCCGGGACTTGAAAATATCGCCAAAATTCTAGAAAATCGAGCGGAAGTTGCTCAAAATCACGATGCGCGTAACTCGGTCTCGCCTACTCTTTCAGTCTTAAAGTGAAATGGGGCTATATTTCATCCCAGAAGCTCGAAAATAAGCGTTCAAAAAGTGTTACTGTGTTCATTTCACTGCAAACCAAGGCCATCAGGAGTTAGTCTAGACTCCTCCGGACTGGAAAATATCGCCCAAGTTCGGGGAAATCGAGCCGAATTTTGTCAAAATCACGATGCGCGTAAGGCGGTCTCGGCTACTCTTTGATTCTTAAAGTGAACTGGGGCTATATTTCGGCCCAGAAGCTAGAAAGTGAAAGTTCAAAAAGTTTTGCTGTGTTCATTTCACTGCAAACCAAGGCCATCAGGAGTTAGTTTAGACTCCTCGGGACTGGAAAGTATCGCCCAAGTTCAGAGAAATCGAGCCGAATTTTGTCAAAATCACGATGCGCGTAAGGCGGTCTCGGCTACTCTTTCATTCTTAAAGTGAACTGGGGCTATATTTCGGCCCAGAAGCTAGAAAGTGAAAGTTCAAAAAGTTTTGCTGTGTTCATTTCACTGCAAACCAATGCCATCAGGAGTTAGTTTAGACTCCTCAGGACTGGAAAATATCGCCCAAGTTCGGAGAAATCGAGCCGAATTTTGTCAAAATCACGATGCGCGTAAGGCGGTCTCGGCTACTCTTTCATTCTTAAAGTGAACTGGGGCTATATTTCGGCCCAGAAGCTAGAAAGTGAAAGTTCAAAAAGTTTTCCTGTGTTTATTTCACCGCGAACCAAGCCACATCAGCAGATTGTTTACAGTGTCCGGGACATCAAAATATCCCCGAGGTTCCGGGAAATCGAGCCGAAGTTTGTCAAAATCACGATGCGCGTAAAGCAGTCTCCGCTACTCTTTTAGTCTTAAAGTGACGTGGCTGTATATTTCGGCCCAGAAGCTCGAAAGTGAGCGTTCAAAAAGTTATGCTGTGCCCATTTCACTGCAAAGCAAGGCCCTCAGGAAGTAGTTTAGAGTCCCCGGAACTGGAAAATATCCCCCAAGTTCCGCGAAATCCAGACAAAGTTGGTCAAAATAACGATTCGCGTAAGGCGGTCTCGGCTACTCTTTCAGTCTTAAAGTGAAGTAGGGCTATATTTCGGTCCAGAAGCTCGAAAGTGAGCGTTCAAAAAGTTTTCCTCTCTCAATTTCACTGAAAACCAAGGCCATCATGAGTTAGTTTAGAGTCCCCGGGACTACAAAATATCTTTTAAGTTCTGGCAACTCAAGCCAAACTTGGTCAAAATCACGATGCGCCTAAGCTGGCCTCGGCTACTCTTTCAGTCTTAAAGTGAAGTGGGGCTCTATTTCGGCCCAGAAGCTCCAAAGTGAGCGCTGCAAAAAGTTTGCTGTGTCCATTTCACTGCAAAGCAAGGCCATCAGGAGTTAGTTTAGAGTCCCCGGGACTGCAATATATTTCCCAAGTTCCGGAAAATCGAGAAGACGTTGGTCAAAATCACGATGCGTGCAAGACGGTCTTGGCTAGTCTTTCAGTCTTAAAGTAAAGTGTGGCTATATTTCGGCCCACAAGCTCGAAAGTGAGCGTTCAAAAAGTTTTGCTGTGTCCATTTCACTGCAAAACAAGGCCATCAGGACTTAGTTTAGCGTCCAACGGACTGGAAAATGTTCCCCAAGTTCCGGGAGATCAACCCGAAGTTTGTCAAAATCACAATTCGCGTAAGGTGGTCTCGGTTACTCTTTAAGTCTTAAAGTAAAGTGGGGCTTTATTTCGGCCAGGAAGCTCGAAGGTTAGCGTTCAAAAAGTTTTGCTCTGTCCATTTCACTGCAAACCAAGGCCATCAGGAGTTAGCTTAGAGTTTCTGGGACTGGAAAATATCCCCCAAGTTCCGGAATATCGACCCGAAGTTTGTCAAACTCACGATGCGAGCAAGGCGGTCTCGGCTACTCTTTCAGTCTTAAGTGAAGTGGGGCTATATTTCGGCCCAGAATCTCGAAAGTGTGCGTTCAACAAATTGTGCTGTGTCCATTTCAATGCAAACCAAGGCCATCAGGAGTTAGTTTAGAGTCCCCGGGACTGAAAAATATTCCCCAAGTCCCGGGAATTGGAGCCGAAGTTGATCAAATTCATGATGCGCGTAACGTGGTGTCGGCTACTGTTTCAGTCTTAAAGTCAAGTGTGGCTATATTTCGGCCCACAAGCTAGAACGTGAGCGTTCAAAAAGTTTTGCTGTGTCCATTTCACTTCAAAACAAGGCCATCAGGACTTAGTTTAGCGTCCAAGGGACTGGAAAATATACCCCAAGTTCCGGAAGATCCATTCGAAGTTCGTCAAAATTACGATATACGTAAGGCGGTTTCGGCTACTCTTTCACTCTTAAAGTAAAGTGGGGCTATATTTCTGCCCACAAGCTCCAAAGTTGTGCTCTGTCCATTTCACTGAAGAGCAAGGCCATCAGGAGTTACTTTAGAGTTCCCTTGACTGGAATATATCCGCCAAGGTTCGGGAATTGGACGCGAAATTGGTCAAAATCACGATTCGCTCAAGACGGTCTCGCTACTCTTTCAGTCTTAAAGTAAAATGGGGCTCTATTTCGGCCCACACGCTTAAAAGTGAGGGTTCAAAAAGTTTCGCTGTGTCCATTTCACTGCAAACCAAGACAAGCAGGAGTTAGTTTAGAGTCCCCGGGACTGGAAAATATGCCCCAAGTTCCCGGAAATCAACCCGAAGTTTGTCAAAATCACCATGCGCGTAAGGCGGTCTCGGCTACCCTTTTAGTGTTAAAGTAAAGTGGGGCTATATTTTGGCCCAGAAGCTCGAAATTGAGCGTTCAAAAAGTTTTGCTGTGTCCATTTTACTGCAAACCAAGGCCATCAGGAATTAGTTTAGAGTCCTCAGAACTGGAATATATCCCCTAAGTTCCGGCAAATCGAGCCGAAGTTGCTCAAAATCAGGATGCGCGTACGCGGTCTCGGCTACTCTTTCAGTCTTCAAATGAAGTGGGGCTCTATTTCGGTCCAGAACCTCGAAAGTGTGCGTTCAAAAACTTGTGCTGTGTAAATTTCACTGCAAACCATGGCAGTCAGGAGTTAGTTTAGAGTCCCCGGGACGGGAAAATATTCTGCAAATTCCGGGAAATCGAGCAAAAGTTGATAAAAATCACGATGCGCGCAAGGCGGTCTCGGCTACTCTTTCAGTCTTAAAGTGAAGTTGCGCTATATTTCGGCCCAGAGGCTCGAAAGTGCGCATTCGAAAAGTTTTGCTGTGTCCATTTCACTGCAAAGCAAGGCCATCAGGAGTTAGTTTAGAGCCCTTGGGACTAGAAAATATTTCCCAAGTTCCGCCAGATCGAGCCGAAGTTGGTCAAAGTCACGATGCGCGTAAGGCGCTCTCGGTTATTTTTTCAGTCTTAAAGTGAAGTTGGGCTATAGTTCGGCCAAGAAGCTCGAAAGTGCGCGTTCAAAAAGTTTTGCTCTGTCCCTTTCACTGGAAACCAAGGCCGTCAGGAGTTAGTTTAGAGTCCCCGGGACTGAAAAATATTCTCCAAGTTCCAGGAAATCGCCCCCAACTTAATCAAAATCACCATGCGCGTAACGGGCTCTCGGCTATTCTTTCAGTCTTAAATTTAAGTAGGGCTATATTTCGGCCCTGAAGCTCGAAGGTGAGCGTTCAGAATGTTTTGCTGTGTTCATTAAATTGGAAACCAAGGTCATCGGGAGTTAGTTTAGCGTGCCCGGGACTTTAAATTATTCGCCAACTTCCGGGAAATCAAGCAAAAGTGGCCCAAAATCACGATGCGCGTAAGGCGGTCTCGGCTACTCTTTCAGTCTTAAAATTAAGGGGGGCTATATTTCGACCTAGAAGCTCGAGACCGGGCGTGCGCTAATTTTACCTGTGTCCATTTCACTGACATCTTAGGCGATCAGGTGTTAGTTTAGAGTCCTTGGCACTGGCAAATATTTCCCAAATTCTGGCAGATCGAGCCACAGTTGCTCAAAATCACGATGCGCGTAAGGCGGTCTCGGCTACTCTTTCAGTCTTAAAATGAAGTGGGGCTATATTTCGGCCGAGAAGCTCGACACCGAGCGTGCGCTCCTTTTGCCTGTGTACGTATCACTGAAAACTAAGTTCATCATGAGTTAGCATAGAGTCCTCGGGACTGGAAAATATTCTCCGAATTCCGGCAAATCGAGCCAAAGATGCTCAAAATCAAGATGCGAGTAAGGCGGTCTCGGCTACTCTTTCACTCTGAAAATGAAGTGTGGTCATATTTCGTGTCTACAAGCTTGAGACCGAGCGTGCGCTCCTCTTGCCTGTGTCCTTTTCACTAAGAACTAAGTCCATCAGGAGATAGTTTAGAGTCCTCGAGACTGGAAACTATGCTGGCAGTTTCGGCAAATTGAGCCATAGTTTCTTAAAATTACGATAAGCGTACGGCAGTTTCGTTTACTCTTTCAGTCTTAAAATGAAGTGGGGCTTTATTTCGAGCTAGAAGCTCGACAGGGAGCGTGCGCTCCTGTTAGCTGTGACCATTTTACTGAAAACTAAGGTTATCAGGAGTTAGCTTAGAGTCCCCGGGACTGGAAAATATCCCCCAAGTTTTGGCAGATCGAGCCATAGTGGCTAAAAATTTGGATGCGCTTAAGGCGGTTTCGTCTACCCTTTCAGTCTTAAAATAAAGTGGAGCTACATTTCGGCCTACAACCTGGAAACCTAGCGTGCGCTCCTTTTACCTGTGTCCATTTCACTGAAAACCAAGGCAATGAGGAATTAGTTTAGAGTCCGCGGAACTGGAAAATATCCCCCAAGTTCCGCGAAATCGAGACGAAGTTGGTCAAAATCACGATGCGTGTAAGGCGGTTTCGGCTACTCTTTCAGTCTTAAAGTGAAGTAGGGCTATATTTCGGTCCAGAAGCTCGAAAGTGGGCGTTCAAAAAGTTTTCCTCTCTCAATTTAACTGAAAACCAAGGCCATCGTGAGTTAGTTTAGAGTCCCCGGGACTGAAAAATATCCCTTAAGTTCCGGAAACTCGAGCCGAAGTTGGTCAAAATCACGATGCGCCTACGGCGGTCTCGGCTACTCTTTCAATTTTAAAGTGAAGTGGGGTTATATTTCTCCCCAGAATTTCGAAAGTATGCGTTCAAAAAAATGGCTGTGTCCATTTCACTGCAAACTAAGGCCATCAGGAATTACTTTAGAGTCCTTGGGACTTGAATATATCCCCGAAGTTTCGGGAAATCTACCCGAAGTTGGTCAAAACCACGATGCGCGTTAGACGGTCTCGGCTACTCTTTCAATCTTAAAGTGAAGTGGGGCTATATTTCGGCTCACAAGCTCGAAGGGGAGCGTTCAAAAAGTTTTGCTCTCTCCATTTCAATGCAAACCAACGCAATCAGGAGTTACTTTAGGGTCCCCGGTACCGGAAAATATCCCCCATTTCCCGGAAAATCGAGCCAAAGTTGGTCACAATCACGATAAGCGTAAGGCGGTCTCGGCTACTCTTTCATTCTGAAAGTGAACTGGGGCAATATTTCCGCCCAGAAGCTTGAAAGTGAGCGTTCAGAAAGTTTTGCTATGTCCATTTCACTCCAAAGCAAGGCCATCAGGAGTTACTTTAGAGTCCGCGGGACTGTAAAATATCTCTCAAGTCCCCGGAAATCGAGCAGAAAATGGTCAAAATTACGATGCGGGTAAGCCGGTCTCGGCTACTCTTTCAATCTTAAAGTAAAGTGGAGCTATATCTCGGCCCAGAAGCTCGAAAGTGAGCGTTCAAAAAGTTTTGCTGTGTCCATTTTACTGCAGACCAAGGACGTCGGGGGCCAGTTTAGAGTCCCAGGGAATGGAAAATATCCCCCAAGTTCCGGGAAATTTAGCCAAAGTTGGTCAAAATCACGAGGCGCCTACGGCGGTCTCGGCTCTTCCTTCAGTCTTAAAGTTAAGCGGGGCAATATTTCGGCCCAGAAGCTCGAAACTGAGTGTTTAAAAAGTTTTGCTGCGTCTATTTCACTGCAAACCAAGGCCATCAGGAGTTAGTTTAGAGACCCAGGGAGTGGAAAATATCCCCCAAATTCCGGGAAATGTAGCCGAAGTTTGTCAAAATCACCAGGGCGTAAGGCGGCCTTGGCTAATCTTTCAGTCTTAAAGTGAAGTGGGGCTATATTTCGCCCCAGAAGCTCGAAAGTGAGCGTTCAAAAAGTTTTCCTATGTCAATTTTACTTCGAACCAAAGCCATCAAGAGTTAGTTTAGAGTCCCAGGGACTGGAAAATATCCCGTAAGTGCCGAAATATCGAGACAAAGTTTGGCAAAATAAATAAGCGCGTAAGGCCGTCTCGGCTACTCTTTTAGTGTTAAAATAAAGTGGGGCTCTATTTCGGCCCAGAAGCTCCAAAGTAAGGGTTCAAAAAAATTTGCTGCGTCAATTTCACTGGAAACCAAGGCCATCAGGAGTTAGTTTAGTGTTCCCGGGACTGGAATATATCCCCCAGGTTCCGCGAAATCGAGCCGAAGTTAGTCAAAATCACGATTTGCCTTAGACATACTCGGCTACTCTTACTCTTAAAAAGAAGTGGGGCTATATTTCGGCCCAGAAGCTCGAAGGTGAGTCTTCACAACGTTTTGCTCTGTCAGTTTCAATGCAAAGCAAGGCGATCAGCAGTTAGTTTAGAGTCCCCGAGACTGGAAAATATCCCCCAAGTTCCGGGATATCGATCTGAAGTTGGTCAAAATCACGATGCGCGAAACGCGATCTCGGCTATTGTTTCAGTCTTAAAGTGAAGTGGGGCTATATTTCGGCCCAGAAGCTCGAAAGTGACCGTTTAAAAAGTTAGGCTTTGTGCATTTAACTGCAAACAAAGGCCATCAGGAGTTAGTTTAAAGTCCCCCGGACTGGAAAATATCCCCCAAGTTCCGTGATATCGAGCTGAAGTTGGTCAAAATCACGATGCCTGTAAGGCGGTCTGCCCTATTCGTTCAGTCTTAAAGTGAAGTGGGGCTATATTTCGGCCCAGAAGCTGGAAAGTGATCGTTAAAAATGTTATACTCTGTGCATTTCACTGCAAACCAAGGCCAGCAGGAGTTAGTTTAGAGTCCCCCGGACTGGAAAATATCCCCGAAGTTCCGGGAAATCGAGCTGAACTTGGTGAAAATCACGATGCGCGTAAGGCGGTCTCGGCTACTATTTCAGGGTTAAAGTAAAGTGGGCTTCTATTTAAGCTCACAAGCTAGAAGGTGAGTGTTAAAAAAGTTCTGCTCTGTCCATTTCTCCGAAAACCAAGCCCATAAGGAAATAATTTAGAGCTCGCGGGACTCGAATATATTCGCCAAGCTCCGGGAAATCGACCCGAAGTTGGTCAAAATCACGATTCGCGCAAGACGGTTTCGGCTACTCTTTCAGTCTTAAAGTAAAGTGGGCTATATTTCGGGCCAGAAGCTCGAAAGTGAGCGTTCAAAAACTTTCGCTGTGTCCATTTAACTGCAAACCAAGACAAGCAGGAGTTAGTTGAGAGTCCCCGGGACTGGAAAATATCCCCCAAGTTCCGGAAAATGAACCCCAAGTTTGTCAAACTCACGATGCGCTTAAGGCGGTCTCGGCTACTCTCTCAGTGTTAAAGTAA
Organism: Orbicella franksi; assembly: GCF_964199315.1. Classification (NCBI taxonomy): domain Eukaryota; kingdom Metazoa; phylum Cnidaria; class Anthozoa; order Scleractinia; family Merulinidae; genus Orbicella; species Orbicella franksi. The sequence goes on along the minus strand of NC_138158.1, from coordinate 23,394,986 downwards.
TGGGGGGCTATATTTTGGCCCAGAAGCTCGAAATTGAGCGTTCAAAAAGTTTTGCTGGGTCCATTTTCCTGCAAACCAAGGCCATCAGGAATTAGTTTAGAGTCCTCAGAACTGGAATATATCCCCTTAGTTCCGGCAAATTGAGCCGAAGTTGCTCAAAATCACGATGCACGTAAGGCGGTCTCGGCTACTCTTTCAGTCTTCAAGTGAAGTGGGGTTCTATCTCGGTCCAGAAGCTCGAAAGTATGCGTTCAAAAAATTTTCTGTTTCCGTTTCACGGCAAACCAAGACCAGCACGAGTTAGTTTAGAGTACCCGGGACTGGAAAATATTTCGCAAGTTCCGGGAAATCGAGCCGAAGTTGATCAAAATCACGATGCGCGAAACGTGGTATCGGCTACTGTTTCAGTCTTAAAGTGAAGTATGGCTATATTTCGGCCGGCAACCTCGAAAGTGAGCGTTGAAAAAGCTTTGCTGTGTCCATTTCACTGCAAAACAAGGCAATCGGCACCTAGTTTAGCGTCCAAGGGACTGGAAAGTATCCCTCAAGTTCCGGGAAATCCACCCGAAGTTTCTCAAAATCACGATGCGCGCACGTCAGTCTCGGCTACTCTTTAAGTCGTAAAAGATGTGGGACTATATTACGGCCTAGAAGCTCGAAAGTGTGGGTTCAAAAACTTGTGCTGTGTGAATTTCACTGCAAACCATGGCCATCAGGAGTTAGTTTAGAGTCCCCGGGACTGGAAAATATTCCCCAAGTTCCAAGAGAGCGAGCAGAAGTTGATCGAAATCAAGATGCGCGTAACGCGGTCTCGGCTACTGTTTCAGTCTTAAAGTGAACTGTGGCTATATTTAGGCCCACAAGCTCGAAAGTGAGCGTTCAAAAAGTTTTGCTGTGTCCATTTCACTGCAAACCAAGACCGTCAGGAGTTAGTTTAGAGTCCCCGGGACTGGAAAATATTCTCCAAGTTCCAGGAAATCGCCCCCAACTTAATCAAAATCACCATGCGCATAACGGGCTCTCGGCTATTCTTTCAGTCTTAAATTTAAGTAGGGCTATATTTCGGCCCTGAAGCTCGAAGGTGAGCGTTCAGGATGTTTTGCTGTGTTCATTAAACTGCAAACCAAGGTCATCGGGAGTTACTTTAGCGTGCCCGGGACTTTAAATTATTCGCCAACTTCCGGGAAATCCAGCAAAAGTGGCCCAAAATCACGATGCGCGTAAGGCGGTCTCGGCTACTCTTTCAGTCTTAAAATTAAGTGGGGCTATATTTCGACCTAGAAGCTCGAGACCGGGCGTGCGCTAATTTTACCTGTGTCCATTTCATTGACATCTTAGGCCATCAGGAGTTAGTTTAGAGTCCTGGGGACTGGAAAATATTTCCCAAATTCTGGCAGATCGAGCCAAAGTTGCTCAAAATCACGATGCGCGTAAGGCGGTCTCGGCTACTCGTTTACTCTGAAAATGAAGTCGGGCTATATTTCGGTTCTACAAGCTCGACACCGAGCGTGCTCTCCTTTTACCTGTGTCCATTTCACTAAGAACTAAGTCCATCAGGAGATAGTTTAGAATCCTCGAGACTGGAAGCTATCCTCCAAGTTTCGGCAAATTGAGCCATAGTTTCTTAAAATTACGATAAGCGTACGGCAGTTTCGTTTACTCTTTCAGTCTTAAAATGAACTGGGGGTACATTTCGGCCTAGAAGCTCGACACCGAGCGTGCGCTCCTGTTAGCTGTGACCATTTTACTGAAAAGTAAGCCCATCAAGAGTTAGGGTAGAGTACTCTTTCAGTCTTAAAGAGCAAGGCCATCAGGAGTTACGTTAGAATCCGCGGGACTGGAAAATATCCCCCAAGTTCCGGGAAATCGAGCCGAAGTTGGTCAAAATTACGATAGGCGTAAGGCGGTCTCGGCTACTCTTTCACTCTTAAAGTGAAGTGGAGCTATATTTCGGCCCAGAAGCTCAAAAGTGAGCGTTGAAAAATTTTTGCTGTGTCCATTTTACTGCAGACCAAGGACGTCGGCGGTCAGTTTAGAGTCACCGGGACTAGAAAATATCCCCCAAGTTCCGGGAAATTTAACCGAAGTTGGGCAAAATCACGACGCGCGTACGGCGGTCTCGGCTACTCTTTCAGTCTTAAAGTGAAGTGGGGCAATATTTCGGCCCAGAAGCTCGAAACTGAGTGTTTAAAAAGTTTTGCTGTGTCCATTTCACTGCAAAACAAGGCCATCACGACTTAGTTTAGCGTCCAAGGGACTGGAAATATCCTCAAGTTACGGCAAATCCACGCGAAGTTAGTCAAAATCACGATGCGCTTAAGGGGGTCTCGGCTACTCTTTCAGTCTTAAGGTAAAGTGGGCTTAGATTTAACTCCAGAAGCTCGAAAGTAAGGGTTCAAAAATTTTTGTCTCTATTTCACTCACATCTTAGACAGTCAGGAGTGAGTTTAGAGACTTTGGGACTGCAAAATAACTCCCAAGTTTCGCCATATCGAGCCGAAGATCCTCAAAATCACAATGCACGTAAGGCGCTCCCGCCTACTCTTTCAGTCTTAAAAAGAAGTAGGGCTATATTTCGGCCAGCAAGCTCGAGAGTGCGCGTTCCAAAAGGCTTTCCTGTGTCCATTTCAATGGAAACCAAGGCCATCAGGAGTTAGTTTAGAGTCCCCGGGCTGCAAAATATCCCCCTATTTGCGGGAAATCGAGCCGAAGTATCCCAAAATCACGATGCGCGTAAGGCGGTCTCGGCTACTCTTTCAGTCTTAAAGTTAAGGGGGGCTATATTTCGACCCATAAGCTAGAAAGTGAGCGTTCAAACAGTTTTGCTGTGTCCATTTAACTGCAAACTAAGGCCATCGGAAGTTAGTTTAGTTTCCCCGGAATTGAAAATATTCGCCAACTTCCGGGAAATCGAGCCGAAGTTGGTCAAAATTACGATGCGCGTCAGGCGATCTCGGCTACTCTTTCAGTCTTAAAGTGAAGTAGGGCTCTACTTCGGCCGAGAAGCTCGAAAGTGAGCGTTCAAAAAATGTGCTGTGTCCATTTCACTGCAAACCAAGGCCATCAGCAGTAAGTTTAGAGTCCCCGGGACTGGAATATATCCCCAAAGTTCCGGGAAATCGAACGGAAGTTGGTCAAAATCACGATGCGCATAAGACGGTCTCGGCTACTCTTTCAGTCTTAAAGTAAAGTGGGGCTATATTTCGGCCTAGAAGCTCCAAAGTGACCCTTTAAAAAGTTACGCTTTCGGCATTTAACTGCAAACCAAGGCCATCAGGAGTTAGTTTAAAGTCCCCCGGACTGGAAAATATCCCCCAAGTTCCGGGAAATCGAGCTGAACTTGGTCAAAAGCACAATGCTCGTAAGGCGGTCTCGGCTACTATTTTAGTCTTAAAGTGAATTACGGTTGTATTTCGGCCCAGAAGCTCGAAACTGAGCGTTCAAAAAGTTTTCCTGCGTCCATTTCACTGCAAACCAAGGCCATCAGGAGTTAGTTTAGAGTCCCCGGGACTTGAAAATATCGCCAAAATTCTAGAAAATCGAGCGGAAGTTGCTCAAAATCACGATGCGCGTAAGGCGGTCTCCCCTATTCTTTCAGTCTTAAAGTGAAGTGGGGCTATATTTCATCCCAGAAGCTCGAAAATAAGCGTTCAAAAAGTGTTACTGTGTTCATTTCACTGCAAACCAAGGCCATCAGGAGTTAGTTTAGACTTCTCGGGACTGGAAAATATCCCCCAAGTTCGGGGAAATCAAGCCGAATTTTGTCAAAATCACGATGCGCGTAAGGCGGTCTCGGCTACTCTTTGATTCTTAAAGTGAACTGGGGCTATATTTCGGCCCAGAAGCTAGAAAGTGAAAGTTCAAAAAGTTTTGCTGTGTTCATTTCACTGCAAACCAAGGCCATCAGGAGTTAGTTTAGACTCCTCGGGACTGGAAAATATCGCCCAAGTTCGGAGAAATCGAGCCGAATTTTATCAAAATCACGATGCGCGTAAGGCGGTCTCGGCTACTCTTTCATTCTTAAAGTGAACTGAGGCTATATTTCGGCCCAGAAGCTCGAAAGTGAAAGTTCAAAAAGTTGTGCTGTGTCCATTTCACCGCAAACCAAGCCAAATCAGCAGATTGTTTACAGTGTCCAGAACATCAAAATATCCCCCAAGTCCCGGGAAATCGAGCCGAAGTTTGTCAAAATCACGATGCGCGTAAAGCAGTCTCGGCTACTCTTTTAGTCTTAAAGTGACGTGGCTGTATATTTCGGCCCAGAAGCTCGAAAGTGAGCGTTCAAAAAGTTTTGCTCTCTCAATTTAACTGAAAACTAAGGCCATCATGAGTTAGTTTAGAGTCCACGGGACTGGAAAATATCCCTTAAGTTCTGGCAACTAAAGCCGAAGTTGGTCAAAATCACGATGCGTCTAAGGCGGTCTCGCCTACTATTTCAGTCTTAAAGTGAAGTGGGGCTATATTTCGGCCCGGAATTTCGAAAGTAAGCGTTCAAAAAAATTTGCTGTGTCCATTTCACTTCAGACCAAGGCCATCACGGGTTAGTTTAGAGTCCTTGGGACTTGAATATATCCCCGAAGTTTCGGGAAATCGAGCCGAAGTTGGTCAAAATCACGATGCGCGTAAGACGGTCTCGGCTACTCTTTCAGTCTTAAACTGAAGTGGGGCTATATTTCGGTTCAGAAACCCGAAGGGGAGCATTGAAAAAGTTTTGCTGTCTCCATTTCAATGCAAACCAAGGCAATCAGGAGTTACTTTAGAGTCCCCGGTACCGGAAAATATTCCCCATTTCCCGGGAAATCGAGCCAAAGTTGGTCAAAAGCACGATGCGCGTAAGGCGGTCTCGGCTATTCTTTCATTCTTAAAGTGAACTCGGGCTATATTTCGGCCCAGAAGCTCGAAAGTGAAAGTTCAAAAAGTTTTGCTGTGTCCATTTGACCGCGAACCAAGCCACATCAGGAGATAGTTTACAGTCTCCGGGACATCAAAATATCCCCCAAGTTCCGGGAAATCGAGCCGAAGTTTGTCAAAATCACGATGCGCGTAAAGCAGTCTCGGCTACTCTTTTAGTCTTAAAGTGATGTGGCTGTATATTTCGGCCTAGAAGCTCGAAAGTGAGCGTTCAAGAAGTTATGCTGTGCCCATTTCACTGCAAAGCAAGGCCCTCAGGAAGTAGTTTAGAGTCCCCGGAACTGGAAAATATCCCTCAAGTTCCGCGAAATCGAGACGAAGTTGGTCAAAATAACGATTCGCGTAAGGCGGTCTCGGCTACTCTTTTAGTCTTAAAGTGAAGTAGGGCTATATTTCGGTCCAGAAGCTCCAAAGTGAGCGTTCAAAAAGTTTTCCTCTCTCAATTTCACTGAAAACCAAGGCCATCATGAGTTAGTTTAGAGTCCCCGGGACTGGAAAATATCTTTTAAGTTCTGGCAACTCAAGCCGAAGTTGGTCAAAATCACGATGCGCCTAAGGCGGCCTCGGCTGCTCTTTCAGTCTTAAAGTGAAGTGGGGCTCTATTTCGGCCCCGAAGCTCCAAAGTGAGCTTCAAAAAGTTTTGCTGTATCCATTTCAATGCAAACGAAGGCCATTAGGGGTTACTTAAAAGTCTTCGGGACTGGAAAATATCCCCCAAGTTCAGGGAAATTTAGCCGAAGTTGGTCAAAATCACGGTACGCGTTAGGCGGTCTCGCTTACTGTTTCAGTCTTAAAGTGAAGTGAGGCTTTATTCCTGCCCAGGAGCTTGAAGGTGAGCGTTCAGAAAGTTTCCCTGTGTTTATTTCACCGCAAACAAAAGCCATCAGGAGCTAGTTTAGAGTCCCCGGGACTGGAAAATATCCCCCAACTTCCGGGAAATCGAGCCGAAGTTGGTCAAAATCAAGATTTAATTACGGTAGTCTCGGCTACTCTTTCAGTCTTAAAGTGAAGTGGGGCTATATTTCGCGCCAGCAGCCCGAAAGTGAGCGTTCAAAAAGTTTTGCTGTGTTCTTTGACTGAAAAACAAGGCCATCACGAGTTAGTTTAGCGTCCCTGGGACTGGAAAATATTCATCAAGTTCCGGTAAATCGAGCTGAAGTTGGTCAAAATCACGATGCTCCCAAAGCGGTCTCGGCCACCCTTTCATTCTTAAAGTGAAGTGGGGCTATATTTCTGTCCAGAAGCTCGAAAGTGAGCGTTCAAAAAGTTTTGCTGTGTGCATTTCACTGCAAACCAAAGCGATCAAAAGTTAGTTTAGAGTCCTCGGGACGGGAAAATATTCCCCAAGTTCCGGGAAAGCGAGCCGAAGTTGATCAAAATCACGATGCGCGAAATGCGATCTCGGCTACTGTTTTAGTCTTAAAGTAAAGTGCTGCTATATTTCGGCCCACAAGCTCGAAAGTGAGGGTTCAAAAAGTTTTGCTGTGTCCATTTCACTGCAAAACAAGGCCATCAGGACTTAGTTTAGCGTCCAAGGCACTGGAAAATGTTTCCCAAGTTCCGGGATATGTACACGAAGTTTGTCAAAATCACAATGCGCGTTAGGTGGCCTCGGTTACTCTTTAAGTCTTAAAGTAAAGTGGGGCTTTATTTCGGCCAGGAAGCTCGAAGGTGAGCGTTCAAAAAGTTGTGCTCTGTCAGTTTCAATGCAAAGCAAGGCGATCAGGAGTTAGTTTAGAGTCCCCGGGACTGGAAAATATCCCCCAAGTTCCGGGATATCGATCCGAAGTTGGTCAAAAACACGATGCGCGAAACGCGATCTCGGCTATTGTTTCAGTCTTAAAGTGAAGTGGGGCTATATTTCGGCCCAGAATCTCGAAAGTGTGCGTTCAACAAATTGTGCTGTGTCCATTTCAATGCAAACCAAGGCCATCAGGAGTTAGTTTAGAGTCCCCGGGACTGGAAAATATCCCACAAGTCCCGGGATTTGGAGCCGAAGTTGATCAAATTCATGATGCGCGTAACGTGGTCTCGGCTACTGTTTCAGTCTTAAAGTGAAGTGGGGCTATATTTCGGCCCACAAGCTAGAAAGTGAGCGTTCAAAAAGTTTTGCTGTGTCCATTTCACTTCAAAACAAGGCCATCAGGACTTAGTTTAGCGTCCAAGGGACTGGAAAATATACTCCAAGTTCCGGAAAATCCATTCGAAGTTCGTCAAAATTACGATATACGTAAGGCGGTTTCGGCTACTCTTTCACTCTTAAAGTAAAGTGGGGCTATATTTCTGCCCACAAGCTCCAAAGTTATGCTCTGTCCATTTCACTGAAGAGCAAGGCCATCAGGAGTTACTTTAGAGTCCCCTTGACTGGAATATGTCCGCCAAGGTTCGGGAATTGGACGCGAAATTGGTCAAAATCACGATTCGCTCAAGACGGTCTCGCTACTCTTTCAGTCTTAAAGTAAAATGGGGCTCTATTTCGGCCCACACGCTTAAAAGTGAGGGTTCAAAAACTTTCGCTGTGTCCATTTCACTGCAAACCAAGACAAGCAGGAGTTAGTTTAGAGTCCCCGGGACTGGAAAATATGCCCCAATTTCCGGCAAGTCAACCCGAAGTTTGTCAAAATCACCATGCGCGTAAGGCGGTCTCGGCTACCCTTTTAGTGTTAAAGTAAAGCGGGGCTATATTTTGGCCCAGAAGCTCGAAATTGAGCGTTAAAAAAGTTTTGCTGTGTCCATTTTACTGCAAACCAAGGCCATCAGGAATTAGTTTAGAGTCCTCAGAACTGGAATATATCCCCTAAGTTCCGGCAAATCGAGCCGAAGTTGCTCAAAATCAGGATGCGCGTAACGCGGTCTCGCCTACTCTTTCAGTCTTAAAGTGAAGTTGCGCTATATTTCGGCCCAGAGGCTCGAAAGTGCGCATTCGAAAAGTTTTGCTGTGTCCATTTCACTGCAAAGCAAGGCCATCAGGAATTACTTTAGAGCCCTTGGCACTAGAAAATATTTCCCAAGTTCCGCCAGATCGAGCCGATGTTGGTCAAAGTCACGATGCGCGTAAGGCGCTCTCGGTTAGTCTTTCAGTCTTAAAGTGAAGTTGGGCTATAGTTCGGCCAAGAAGCTCGAAAGTGCGCGCTCAAAAAGTTTTCCTCTGTCCCTTTCACTGGAAACCAAGGCCGTCAGGAGTTAGTTTAGAGTCCCCGGGACTGGAAAATATTCTCCAGGAAAGCTCCAGGAAATCGCGCCGAAGTTGATCAAAATCACCATGCGCGTAACGGGCTCTCGGCTATTCTTTCAGTCTTAAATTTAAGTAGGGCTATATTTCGGCCCTGAAGCTCGAAGGTGAGCGTTCAGAATGTTTTGCTGTGTTCATTAAATTGGAAACCAAGGTCATCGGGAGTTAGTTTAGCGTCCCGGGGACTTTAAATTATTCGCCAACTTCCGGGAAATCGAGCAAAAGTGGCCCAAAATCACGATGCGCGTAAGGCGGTCTCGGCTACTCTTTCAGTCTTAAAATTAAGGGGGGCTATATTTCGACCTAGAAGCTCGAAACCGGGCGTGCGCTAATTTTACCTGTGTCCATTTCACTGACATCTTAGGCGATCAGGTGTTAGTTTAGAGTCCTTGGCACTGGAAAATATTTCCCAAATTCTGGCAGATCGAGCCAAAGTTGCTCAAAATCACGATGCGCGTAAGGCGGTCTCGGCTACTCTTTCAGTCTTAAAATGAAGTGGGGCTATATTTCGGCCGAGAAGCTCGACACCGAGCGTGCGCTCCTTTTGCCTGTGTACATATCACTGAAAACTAAGTTCATCATGAGTTAGCATAGAGTCCTCGGGACTGGAAAATATTCCCCTAATTCCGGCAAATCGAGCCAAAGATGTTCAAAATCAAGATGCGAGTTAGGCGGTCTGGCTACTCTTTCACTCTGAAAATGAAGTGGGGCCATATTTCGGTTCTACAAGCTTGACACCGAGCGTGCGCTCCTTTTGCCTGTGTCCTTTTCACTAAGAACTAAGTCCATCAGGAGATAGTTTAGAGTCCTCGAGACTGGAAACTATCCTCGAAGTTTCGGCAAATTGAGCCATAGTTTCTTAAAATTACGATAAGCGTACGGCAGTTTCGTTTACTCTTTCAGTCTTAAAATGAAGTGGGGCTTTATTTCGAGCTAGAAGCTCGACAGGGAGCGTGCGCTCCTGTTACCTGTGACCATTTTACTGAAAACTAAGGTTATCAGGAGTTAGCTTAGAGTCCCCGGGACTGGAAAATATCCCCCAAGTTTTGGCAGATCGAGCCATAGTGGCTAAAAATTTGGATGCGCTTAAGGCGGTTTCGTCTACCCTTTCAGTCTTAAAATAAAGTGGGGCTACATTTCGGCCTACAACCTGGAAACCTAGCGTGCGCTCCTTTTACCTGTGTCCATTTCACTGAAAACCAAGGCAATCAGGAGTTAGGTTAGAGCTTCCGGGACTGGAAAATATCCCCCAAACCCCGAGAAATCAAGCCGAAGTTGGACAAATTTACCATGCGCGTAAGGCGGTCTCGGCTACTCTTTCAGTCTTAAAGTGAAGTGGGGCTATATTTCGGCCCACAAGCTCGAAAGTGAACGTTCAAAAAGTTTGGCTGTGTCCATTTCACTGAAAACCAAGGCCATCAGGAATTAGTTTAGAGTGCCCGGGACTGGGAATTATTTCCCAAGTTCCGGGAAATCGAGCCGAAGTAACCCAAAATGACGATGCGCGTAAGGCAATCTCAGCTACTCTTTCAGTCTTAAAGTGAAGTAGGGCTATGCTTCGGCCCAGAAGCTCGAAAGTGAGCGTTCAAAAAGTTATCCTGTGTCCATTTCACTGCAAACCAAAGCCATCAGGAGTTAGTTTAGAGTCCCCGGAACTGGAAAATATCCCCCAAGTTCCGCGAAATCGAGACGAAGTTGGTCAAAATCACGATGCACGTAAGGCGGTCTCGGCTACTCTTTCAGTCTTAAAGTGAAGTAGGGCTATATTTCGGCCCAGACGCTCGAAAGTGAGCGTTCAAAAAGTTTTGCTCTCTCAATTTAACTGAAAACCAAGGCCATCGTGAGTTAGTTTAGAGTCCCCGGGACTGAAAAATATCCCTTAAGTTCCGGAAACTCGAGCCGAAGTTGGTCAAAATCACGATGCGCCTAAGGCGGTCTCGGCTACTCTTTCAGTTTTAAAGTGAAGTGGGGCTATATTTCGGCTCACAAGCTCGAAGGGGAGCGTTCAAAAAGTTTTGCTCTCTCCATTTCAATGCAAACCAACGCAATCAGGAGTTACTTTAGGGTCCCCGGTACCGGAAAATATCCCCCATTTCCCGGGAAATCGAGCCAAAGTTGGTCACAATCACGATAAGCGTAAGGCGGTCTCGGCTACTCTTTCATTCTTAAAGTGAACTGGGGCAATATTTCCGCCCAGAAGCTTGAAAGTGAGCGTTCAGAAAGTTTTGCTGTGTCCATTTCACTCCAAAGCAAGGCCATCAGGAGTTACTTTAGAGTCCGCGGGACTGTAAAATATCCCCCAAGTTTCGGGAAATCGAGCCGAAGTTGGTCAAAATTACGATGCGCGTAAGCCGGTCTCGGCTACTCTTTCAATCTTAAAGTAAAGTGGAGCTATATTTCGGCCCAGAAGCTCGAAAGTGAGCGTTCAAAAAGTTTTGCTGTGTCCATTTTACTGCAGACCAAGGACGTCGGGGGCCGGTTTAGAGTACCCGGAAATGGAAAATATCCCCCAAGTTCCGGGAAATTTAGCCGAAGTTGCTCAAAATCACGACGCGCGTACGGCGATCTCGGCTACTCTTTCAGTCTTAAAGAGAAGTGGGGCAATATTTCGGCCAGAAAGCTCGAAACTGAGTGTTTAAAAAGTTTTGCTGTGTCAATTTCACTGCAAACCAACGCCACCAGGAGTTAGTTTAGAGACCCAGGGAGTGGAAAATATCCCCCAAATTCCGGCAAATGTAGCCGAAGTTTGTCAAAATCACCAGGGCGTAAAGCGGTCTTGGCTAATCTTTCAGTCTTAAAGTGAAGTGGGGCTATATTTCGCCCCAGAAGCTCGAAAGTGAGCGTTCAAAAAGTTTTCCTGTGTCGATTTCACTTCGAACCAAAGCCATCAAGAGTTAGTTTAGAGTCCCAGGGACTAGAAAATATCTCGTAAGTGCCGAAAAATCGAGACAAAGTTTGGCAAAATAAATAAGCGCGTAAGGCCGTCTCGCCTACTCTTTTAGTGTTAAAATAAAGTGGGGCTCTATTTCGGCCCAGAAGCTCCAAAGTAAGGGTTCAAAAAAATTTGCTGTGTCAATTTCACTGGAAACCAAGGCCGTCAGGAGTTAGTTTAGTGTTCCCGGAACTAGAATATATCCCCCAGGTTCCGGGAAATCGAGTCGAAGTTAGTCGAAATCACGATTTGCGTAAGACAGACTCGGCTACTCTTACTCTTAAAAAGAAGTGGGGCTATATTTCGGCCCAGAAGCTCGAAGGTGAGTCTTCAAAACGTTTTGCTCTGTCAGTTTCTATGCAAAGGAAGGCGATCAGCAGTTAGTTTAGAGTCCCCGGGACTGGAAAATATCCCCCAAGTTCCGGGATATCGATCCGAAGTTGGTCAAAATCACGATGTGCGAAACGCGATCTCGGCTATTGTTTCAGTCTTAAAGTGAAGTGGGGCTATATTTCGGCCCAGAAGCTCGAAAGTGACCCTTTAAAAAGTCACGCTTTGTGCATTTAACTGCAAACAAAGGCCATCAGGAGTTAGTTTAAAGTCGCCCGGACTGGAAAATATCCGCCAAGTTCCGGGAAATCGAGCTGAAGTTGGTCAAAATCAGGATGCCTGTAACGCGGTTTCCGCTACTCTTTCAGTCTTAAAGTGAAGTGGGGCTATATTTCGGCCCAGAAGCTGCAAAGTGATCATTAAAAAAGTTATGCTCTGTGCATTTCACTGCAAACCAAGGCCAGCAGGAGTTAGTTTAGAGTCCCCCGGACTGGAAAATATCCCCCAAGTTCCGGGAAATCGAGCTGAACTTGGTCAAAATCACGATGCGCGTAAGGCGGTCTCGGCTACTATTTCAGGGTTAAAGTGAAGTGGGCTTCTATTTAAGCCCACAAGCTAGAAGGTGAGTGTTAAAAAAGTTCTGCTCTGTCCATTTCTCCGAAAACCAAGGCCGTAAGGAGTTAATTTAGAGCTCGCGGGACTGGAATATATCCGCCAAGCTCCGGGAAATCGACCCGAAGTTGGTCAAAATCACGATTCGCGCAAGACTGTTTCGGCTACTCTTTCAGTCTTAAAGTAAAGTGGGCTATATTTCGGGCCAGAAGCTCGAAAGTGAGCGTTCAAAAAGTTTGGCTGTGTCTATTTCAATGCAAACCAAGACGATCAGGAGTTAGTTTAGAGTCCCCGGGACTGGAAAATATCCCCCAAATTCCGAGAAATCGAGCCAAAGTTGGTCAAAATCACGATGCGGGCAAGGCGGTCTCGGGTAATCTTTCAGTCTTAAAGTGAAGTGGGGCTATATTTCTGCCCAGAAGCTCGGCAGTGACCGTTCAAAAGGTCTTCCTGTGTCAATTTCACTGCAAACAAAGGCGAGCGGAAGTTAGGTTAGAGTCCCAGGGACTGGAAAATATCCTGTAAGTGCGGGAAAATGGGGACAAAGGTTGTCAAAATGAAGATACGCGTAAGTCCGTCTCGGCTATTCGTTCAGTCTTAAAGTGAAGTGAGGCTCTACTTCGGCCCAGAAGGTCCAAAGTGAGCGTTCAAAAAAATTGCTGTGTCCATTTCACTGCAAACCAAGGCAATCAGGAGATAGTTTAGAGTCCCCGAGACTTGAATATATCCCCTAAGTTCCGGAAAATCGAGCCAAAGTTTGTCAAACTCACGATGCACGTAAGACGGACTCGGCTATTCTTTCAATCTTAAAGTAGAGTTGGGCTATATTTCGGCCCAGAAGCTCGAAGGTGAGCGTTCAAAATGTTTTCCTCTGTCCATTTCAATACAAACCAAGACGATCAGGGGTTAGTTTAGAGTCCTCGGGACTGGAAAATACCCCCCAAGTTCCTAGAAATCCATCTGAAGTTGGTCAAAATCACGATGCGCGTATGGCGGTCTCGGCTACTCTTTCAGTCTTAAAGTGAAGTGTGGCTATATTTCGGCAAAGAAGGTCGAAAGAGAGCGTTGAAAAAGTTATGCTGTGTCCAATTCACTGCAAAGCAAGGTAATTACGTGTTAGTTTAGAGTCCGCCGGATTTGAAAATATCCCCCAAGTTCCGGGAAATCGAGCCTAAGCTGGTCAAAATCACGATGCGCGTAAGGCGGTCTCGGCTACTCTTAAAAACTTAAAGTGAAGTGGAGCTACATTTCGGCCCAGAAGCTCGAAGGTGAGCGTTCAAAATGTTTTTCTATGTCCATTTCAATGCAAACCAAGGCAATCAGGAGTTAGTTTAGAGTGCCCGGGACTAAAAAAATATCCCCCAAGTTGCGGGAAATCGAGCCGAAGTTGGTCAAAATCAGGATGCGCGTAAGGCGCTCTCGCTTACTCTTTCAGTCTTTAAGTGAAGTGGGGCTATATTTGGGCCAAGAAGCTCGATAGTGAACGTTCAAAAAGTTTTGCTGTGTCCATTTCAATGCGAACCAAGGCCATCAGGAGTTACTTTATAGTCCACGGGACTAAAAAATATTCCCCAAGATCCGGGAAACCGAGCCGAAGTTGGTCAAAATCACGATGCGCGTAAGGCGGGTTCGGCTACTCTTTTAGTCTTAAAGTAAAGTGGGGCTATATCTCGTCCCAGAAGCTCGAAAATGAGCGTTCAAAAAGCCTTGCTGTGTCCTGTTTACTGCAGACCAAGGGCGTCGGGGGTCAGTTTAGAGTCCCCGGGAATGGAAAATATCCCCCAAGTTCCGGGAAATTTAGCCGAAGTTGGTCAAAATCACGACGCGCGTAAGCGGTCGCGGCTACTCTTTCAGTCTTAAAGTGAAGTGGGGCAATATTTCGGCCCAGAAGCTCGAAACTAAGTGTTTAAAACGTTTTGCTGTGTCAATTTCACTGCAAACCAAACCCATCAGGAGTTAGTATAGAGACCCAGCGAGTGTAAAATATCCCCCAAATTCCGGGAAATTTAGCCTAAGTTTGTCAAAATCACCATGGGCGTAAGACGGTCTTGGCTAATCTTTCAGTCTTAAAGTGAAGTGGGGCTATATTTCGCCTCAGAAGCTCGAAAGTGAGCGTTCAAAAAGTTTTCCCTTGTCAAGTTCACTTCAAACCAAGGTGATCAGGAGTTAGTTTAGGGTCCCCAGGACGGGAAAATATCCCCCAAGTTCCGGGATATCGATCCGAAGTTGGTCAAAATCACGATTCGCGAAACGCGGGTCGGCTATTGTTGCAGTCTTAAAGTGAAGTGGGGCTATATTTCAGCCCAGAAGCTCGAAAGTGACCGTTTAAAAAGTTACGCTTCGGGCATTTAACTGCAAAAAAAGGCCATCAGGAGTTATTTTAAAGTCCCCCGGACTGGAAAATATCCCCAAGTTCCGGGAAATCGTCCCAGAAGCTCGAAAATGACCGTTCAAAAAGCCTTGCTGTGTCCATTTCACTGCAAAGCAAGGCCATCAGGAGTTAGTTTAGAGTCCCCGGGACTGGAAAATATCCCCTAAGTTCCGGAAAATCAAGCCAAAGTTGGTCAAAATCACGATGCGCGTAAGACGGTCTCGGCTACTCTTTCAGGCTTAAAGTGAAGTGGGGCTATATTCGGCTCAGAAGCTTGAAGGTGAGCGTTTAAAATGTTTTGCTCTGTCCATTTCAATGCAAACCAAGGCGATTGGGAGTTAGTTTACACTCCCTGGGACTGAAAACTATCCCACAAGTGCCGGCAAATTGAGCCAAAACTGCTCAGAATCACGATGCGCAAGCCCGTTTCGTCTATTTTTTCAGTCTTAAAATGAAGTGGGGCTATATTTTGGCCCAGAAGCTCGCACAAGAGCGTTAAAAAAGTTTTCCTGTGTCCATTTCACTGCACAGCAACGCCATCAGGAGCTAGTTTAAGGTCCCCCGGACTGGAAAATATCCGCTAAGTTCCGGGAAATCGAGCTGAACTTGGTCAAAATCACGATGTCTGTAAGGCGGTCTCGGCTACCCTTTCAATCTTAAAATGAAGTGGGGCTAAACTTTTGGGCCCAGAAGCTGGAAAGTCAGCGTGCAAAAAGTTTTGCTGTTTCCATTTCACTCCAAACCAAGACAAGCAGGAGTTAGTTTAGAGTCCCCAGGACTGGGAAATATCCCCCAAGTTCCGGGAAATCAACGCGAAGTTTGTCAAAATCACCATGCGCGTAAGGCGGTCTCGGCTACCCTTTTAGTGTTAAAGTAAAGTGGGGCTATATTTTGACCCAGAAGCTCGAAATTGAGCGTTCAAAAAGTTTTGCTGTGTCCATTTTACTGCAAACCAAGGCCATCAGGAATTAGTTTAGAGTCCTCAGAACTGGAATATATCCCCTAAGTTCCGGCAAATCGAGCCGAAGTTGCTCAAAATCAGGATGCGCGTAAGTCGGTCTCAGCTACTCTTTCAGTCTTCAAGTGAAGTGGGGCTCTATTTCGGTCAAGAACCTCGAAAGTGTGCGTTCAAAAACTTGTGCTGTGTAAATTTCACTGTAAACCATGGCCTTCAGGAGTTAGTTTAGATTCCCCGGGACTGGAAAATATTCCCCCAGTTCCGGGAAATCGAGCAGAAGTTGATCAAAATCACGATGCGCGTAACGCGGTGTCGGCTACTGTTTCAGTCTTAAAGTGAAGTGTGGCTGTATTTCGGCCCACAAGCTCGAAAGTGAGCGTTCAAAAAGTTTTCCTGTGTCTATTTCACCGCAAACCAAGGCAATCAGGCGTTAGTTTACAGTACGAGGAAGTAGAAAATATCCCCCCAGTTCCGGGAAATCCAGCCCAAGTTGGTCAAAATCCCGATGCGCGCAAGATGGTCCCGGCCACTCTTTCAGTCTTACATTGAAGTTGCGCTATATTTCGGCCCAGAGGCTCGAAAGTGCGCATTCGCAAAGTTTTGCTGTGTCCATTTCACTGCAAAGCAAGGCCATCAGGAATTACTTTAGAGCCCTTGGCACTAGAAAATATTTCCCAAGTTCCGCCAGATCGTGCCGATGTTGGTCAAAGTCACGATGCGCGTAAGGCGCTCTCGGTTAGTCTTTCAGTCTTAAAGTGAAGTTGGGCTATAGTTCGGCCAAGAAGCTCGAAAGTGCGCGCTCAAAAAGGTTTGCTCTGTCCCTTTCACTGGAAACCAAGGCCGTCAGGAGTTAGTTTAGAGTCCCCGGGAGTGGAAAATATTCTCCAGGAAAGCTCCAGGAAATCGCGCCGAAGTTGATCAAAATCACCATGCGCGTAACGGGCTCTCGGCTATTCTTTCAGTCTTAAAATTAAGGGAGGCTATATTTCGACCTAGAAGCTCGAGACCGGGCGTGCGCTAATTTTATCTGTGTCCATTTCACTGACATCTTAGGCGATCAGGTGTTAGTTTAGAGTCCTTGGCACTGGAAAATATTTCCCAAATTCTGGCAGATCGAGCCACAGTTGCTCAAAATCACGATGCGCGTAAGGCGGTCTCGGCTACTATTTCAGTCTTAAAATGAAGTGGGGCTATATTTCGGCCGAGAAGCTCGACACCGAGCGTGCGCTCCTTTTGCCTGTCTACATATCACTGAAAACTAAGTTCATCATGAGTTAGCATAGAGTCCTCGGGACTGGAAAATATTCCCCGAATTCCGGCAAATCGAGCCAAAGATGCTCAAAATCAAGATGCGAGTAAGGCGGTGTCGGCTACTCTTTCACTCTGAAAATGAAGTGGGGCCATATTTCGGTTCTACAAGCTTGACACCGAGCGTGCGCTCCTCTTGCCTGTGTCCTTTTCACTAAGAACTAAGTCCATCAGGAGATAGTTTAGAGTCCTCGAGACTGGAAACTATCCTGGCAGTTTCGGCAAATTGAGCCATAGTTTCTTACAATTACGATAAGCGTACGGCAGTTTCGTTTACTCTTTCAGTCTTAAAATGAAGTGGGGCTTTATTTCGAGCTAGAAGCTCGACAGGGAGCGTGCGCTCCTGTTACCTGTGACCATTTTACTGAAAACTAAGGTTATCAGGAGTTAGCTTAGAGTCCCCGGGACTGGAAAATATCCCCCAAGTTTTGGCATATCGAGCCATAGTGGTTAAAAATTTGGATGCGCTTAAGGCGGTTTCGTCTACCCTTTCAGTCTTAAAATAAAGTGGGGCTACATTTCGGCCTACAACCTGGAAACCTAGCGTGCGCTCTTTATACCTGTGTCCATTTCACTGAAAACCAAGGCAATCAGGCGTTAGTTTAGAGCTTCCCGGACTGGAAAATATCCCCCAAACCCCGAGAAATCAGGCCAAAGTTGGACAAATTTACCATGCGCGTAAGGCGGTCTCGGCTACTCTTTCAGTCTTAAAGTGAAGTGGGGCTATATTTCGGCCCACAAGCTCGAAAGTGAACGTTGAAAAAGTTTGGATGTGTCCGTTTCACTGAAAACCAAGGCAATCAGGAATTAGTTTACAGTGCCTGGGACTGGGAATTATTTCCCAAGTTCCGGGAAATCGAGCCGAAGTAACCCAAAATCACGATGCGCGTAAGGCAATCTCAGCTACTCTTTCAGTCTGAAAGTGAAGTAGCGCTATGCTTCGGCCCAGGAGCTCGAAAGTGAGCGTTCAAAAAGTTATCCTGTGTCCATTTCACTGCAAACCAAAGCCATCAGGAGTTAGTTTAGAGTCCCCGGAACTGGAAAATATCCCCCAACTTCCGCGAAATCGAGACGAAGTTGGTCAAAATCACGATTCGCGTAAGGCGGTCTCGGCTACTCTTTCAGTCTTAAAGTGAAGTAGGGCTATATTTCGGTCCAGAAGCTCGAAAGTGAGCGTTCAAAAGGTTTTGCTCTCTCAATTTAACTGAAAACCAAGACTATCGTGAGTTAGTTTAGAGTCCCCGGGACTGAAAAAAATCCCTTAAGTTCCGGAAACTCGAGCCGAAATTGGTCAAAATCAAGATGCGCCTAAGGCGGTCTCGGCTACTCTTGCAGTTTTAAAGAGAAGTGGGGCTATATTTCTCTCCAGAATTTCGAAAGTATGCGTTCAAAAAAATTGGCTGTGTCCATTTCACTGCAAACCAAGGCCATCAGCAATTACTTTAGAGTCCTTGGGACTGGAATATATCCCTGAAGTTTCGGCTCAGAAGCTCGAAGGGGAGCGTTCAAAAAGTTTTGCTTTCTCCATTTCAATGGAAACCAAGGCAATCAGGAGTTACTTTAGAGTCCCCGGTACCGGAAAATATCCCCCATTTCCCGGGAAATCGAGCCACAGTTGCTCACAATCACGGTAAGCGTAAGGCGGTCTCGGCTACTCTTTCATTCTTAAAGTGAACTGGGGCAATATTTCCGCCCAGAAGCTTGAAAGTGAGCGTTCAGAAAGTTTTGCTGTGTCCATTTCACTCCAAAGCAACGCCATGAGGAGTTACTCTAGAGTCCGCGGGACTGTAAAATATCCCCCAAGTTCCGGGAAATCGAGCCGAAGTTGGTCAAAATTACGATGCACGTAAGCCGGTCTCGGCTACTCTTTCAATCTGAAAGTAAAGTGGAGCTATATTTCGGCCCAGAAGCTCGAAAGTGAGCGTTCAAAAAGTTTTGCTGTGTCCATTTTAATGCAGACCAAGGACGTCGGGGGCCAGTTTAGAGTCCCCGGGAATGGAAAATATCCCCCAAGTTCCGGCAAATTTAGCCAAAGTTGGTCAAAATCACGACGCCCGTACGGCGGTCTCGGCTACTCTTTCAGTCTTAAAGTGAAGTGGGGCAATATTTCGGCCCAGAAGCTCGAAACTGAGTGTTTAAAAAGTTTTGCTGTGTCAATTTCACTGCAAACCGAGGCCACCAGGAGTTAGTTTAGAGACCCAGGGAGTGGAAAATATCCCCCAAATTCCGGGAAATGTAGCCGAAGTTTGTCAAAATCACCAGGGCGTAAGGCGGTCTTGGCTAATCTTTCAGTCTTAAAGTGAAGTGGGGCTATATTTCGCCCCAGAAGCTCGAAAGTGAGCGTTCAAAAAGTTTTCCTCTGTCAATTTCACTTCGAACCAAAGCCATCAAGAGTTAGTTTAGAGTCCCAAGGACTGGAAAATATCCCATAAGTACCGAAAAATCGAGACAAAGTTTGGCAAAATAAATAAGCGCGTAAGGCCGTCTCGCCTACTCTTTTAGTGTTAAAATAAAGTGGGGCTCTATTTCGGCCCAGAAGCTCCAAAGTAAGGGTTCAAAAAAATTTGCTGTGTCAATTTCACTGGAAACCAAGGCCGTCAGGAGTTAGTTTAGTGTTCCCGGGACTGGAATATATCCCCCAGGTTCCGGGAAATAGAGCCGAGGTTAGTCAAAATCACGATTTGCGTAAGACAGACTCGGCTACTTTTACTCTTAAAAAGAAGTGGGGCTATATTTCGGCCCAGAAGCTCGAAGGTGAGTCTTCACAACGTTTTGCTCTGTCAGTTTCAATGCAAAGCAAGGCGATCAGGAGTTAGTTTAGAGTCCCCGGGACTGGAAAATATCCCCCAAGTTCCGGGATATCGATCCGAAGTTGGTCAAAATCACGATGCGCGAAACGCGATCTCGGCTATTGTTTCAGTCTTAAAGTGAAGTGGGGCTATATTTCGGCCCAGAAGCTCGAAAGTGACCGTTTAAAAAGTTAGGCTTTGTGCATTTAACTGCAAACAAAGGCCATCAGGAGTTAGTTTAAAGTCGCCCGGACTGGAAAATATCCGCCAAGTTCCGGGAAATCGAGCTGAAGTTGGTCAAAATCAGGATGCCTGTAAGGCGGTCTCCGCTACTCTTTCAGTCTTAAAGTGAAGTGGGGCTACATTTCGGCCCAGAAGCTGCAAAGTGATCGTTAAAAAAGTTATGATCTGCGCATTTCACTGAAAACCAAGGCCATCAGGAGTTAGTTTAGAGTCCCCCAGACTGGAAAATATCCCCCAAGTTCCGGGAAATCGAGCTGCACTTGGTTAAAATTACGATGCACGTAAGGCGGTCTCGGCTACTATTTAAGGGTTAAAGTGAAGTGGACTTCTTCTTCTTCTTTTATATTTCGGCCTAGAAGCTCGACACCGAGCGAGCGCTCCTTTTGTAGGTGTCCATTTTAGTAAAAATTAAGGCCATCAGAAGTTAGTTTAGAGTCCCCGGGACTGTAAAATATCAACCAAAATCCGGTAAATCAACCAAAGTTGCTGAAAATCACGATGTGCGTAAGAGTTTATGGTACTCTTACCGTTTTAAATTAAAGTGGGGCTATATTTCGGCCTAGAGGCTCCACACCTAGCGTCCGCTTCGTTTACCTCTGTCCTTTTCACTTAATAATACGGCAATCAGGAGTTAGTTTAGAGTCCCCGGGACTGAAAAATATCCCCCTAGTCTCCGCAAATCCAGCCAAAGATGCTCAAAAATCACCATTCGCGTAAGGCGGTCTCGGCTACTCTTTTAGTCTTAAAATGAAGTGGGGCTATATTTCGCCCTAGAAGCTCGACACCTAGCTTGCGCTTCTTTAACCTGTGTCCATTTCAGCAAAAAATAAAGACATCAGGGTTTAGTTTAGAGATTCCGGCACTGGAAAATATCCCCCAATTTCCGGAAAATCGAGCCGAAGTTGATCAAAATCACGATGCGCGTAAGGCGGTCTCGGCTACTCTTTCAGTCTTGAAGTGAAGTGGGGCTACATTGCTACCCAAGAGCTTGAAAGTGAGCGTTTAAAAAGTTTTGCTCTGTCTATTTCACTGCAAACGAAGGCCATCAGGAGTTAATTTAGAGTTATTTCGGCCCAGAAGCTTTAAAGTGAGTGTTTAAAAAGGTTTTGCTGTGTCAATTTCACTGCAAACCAAAGCCATCAGGAATTCGTTTAGAGACCCAGGGAGTGGAAAATATCCCCCAAATTCCGGGAAATTTAGCCGAAGTTGGTCAAAATCACCATGTGCGTAAGGCGGTCTTGGCTAATCTTTCAGTCTTAAAGTGAAGTGGGGCTATATTTCTGCCCAGAAGCTCGAAAGTGACCGTTCAAAAGGTCTTCCCGTGTCAATTTCACTGCAAACAAAGGCGAGCATAAGTTAGGTTAGAGTCCCAGGGACTGGAAAATATCCTGTAAGTGCGGGAAAATGGGGACAAAGGTTGTCAAAATGAAGATACGCGTAAGGCCGTCTCGCCTATTCGTTCAGTCTTAAAGTGAAGTAAGGCTCTACTTCGGCCCAGAAGTTCCAAAGTGACCGTTCAAAAAAAATTGCTGTGTCCATTTCACTGCAAACCAAGGCAATCAGGAGATAGTTTAGAGTCCCCGACACTTGAATATATCCCCCAAGTTCCGGAAAATGGAGCCAAAGTTTGTCAAACTCACGATGCGCGTAAGACGGACTCGGTTACTCTTAAAGTCTGAAAGTGAAGTGGGGCTATATTTGGGCCCAGAAGCTCGAAGATGAGCGTTCAAAAAGTTTTGCTGTGTCCATTTCATTGCAAACCAAGGCCATCAGGAATTAGTTTAGAGTCCACAGAACTGGAAAATATTCCCTAAGTTCCGGCAAATCGAGCCGAAGTTGGTCAAAATCACGATGCGCGTAAGCCGGACTCGGCTCATCTTTCACTCCTCAAGTAAAGTGAGGCTATATTTCGGCCCAGAAGCTCGAAACTCTGCTTTCAAAAACTTTTGCTGTTTCAATTTCTCTGCAAAACAAGGTCATCAGGACTTAGTTTATAGTCTCCGGGTCTAGAAAATATCCCCCAAGTCCCGGGAAATCAAGCGGAAGATGCTCAAAATCACGATGCGCGTAAAGCGGTCTCGGCAACTCTTTAAATCTTAAAGTGAAGTGGGCTTATATTTCGGCCCCGAAGGTTCAAAGTGAGCGTTCAAAAAGTTTTCCTGTGTCCATTTCACTGCAAGGCAAGGCCATCAGGAGTTAGTTTAGAGTCCCCGGGACTGGAAAATATCCCCCAAGTTCTGGAAAATCAAGCCAACGTTGGTCAAAATCACGATGCGCGTAAGACGGTCTCGGCTACTCTTTCAGGCTTAAAGTGAAGTGGGGCTATATTCGGCTCAGAAGCTTGAAGGTGAGCGTTTAAAATGTTTTGCTCTGTCCATTTCAATGCAAACCAAGGCGATCGGGAGTTAGTTTACAGTCCCTGGGATTGAAAAATATCCCACAAGTTCCCGCAAATTGAGCCAAAGTTGCTCAAAATCACGATGCGCGTAAGGCCGTTTCGTCTATTTTTTCAGTCTTAAAATGAAGTGGGGCTATATTTCCACCTACAAGCTCGGCACCGAGCGTGCGCTAATTTAATCTGTGTCGATTTCACTGATAACTAAGGCAATCAGGAGTTAGTTTAGAGCTCCCAAAGCTGGAAACTATCCCTCAAGTTGCGGGAAATCGAGCCATAGAGGCTCAAAATCACGATGCGCGTAAGGCGGTCTCGTCTACTCTTTCAGCCTGAAAATGAAATGGGCTATATTTCGGCCCAAAAGGCTCGAAAGTGAGCGTTCAAAAAGTTTTCCTGTGTCCATTTCACTGCAAACCAAGGCCAAGAGGAAATACGTTAGAGTCCCCGGGACTGTAAAATATCCCCCAAGTTGCGGGAAATCAAGCGGAAGTTGGTCAAAATCACGTTGCGCGCAAGGCGGTCTCGGCTACTCTTTCAGTTTTAAGGTGAAGTAGGGCTATATTTCGACCCAGCAGCTCGAAAGTGAGCGTTCAAAAAGTCTTCCTGTGTCCATTGCTCGGCCAACCAAGGCAATCAGGAGTTAGTTTAGAGTCCCCGGGAGTGGAAAATATTCTCCAAGTTCCAGGAAATCGAGCCCAAGTTGATCAAAATCACCATGCGCGTAACGGGCTCTCGGCTATTCTTTCAGTCTTAAATTTAAGTAGGGCTATATTTTGGCCCTGAAGCTCGAAGGTGAGCGTTCAGAATGTTTTGCTGTGTTCATTAAATTGGAAACCAAGGTCATCGGGAGTTAGTTTAGCGTCCCCGGGACTTTAAATTATTCGCCAACTTCCGGGAAATCGAGCAAAAGTGGCCCAAAATCACGATGCGCGTAAGGCGGTCTCGGCTACTCTTTCAGTCTTAAAATTAAGGGAGGCTATATTTCGACCTAGAAGCTCGAGACCGGGCGTGCGCTAATTTTATCTGTGTCCATTTCACTGACATCTTAGGCGATCAGGTGTTAGTTTAGAGTCCTTGGCACTGGAAAATATTTCCCAAATTCTGGCAGATCGAGCCAAAGTTTCTCAAAATCACGATGCTCGTAAGGCGGTCTCGGCTACTCTTTCAGTCTTAAAATGAAGTGGGGCTATATTTCGGCCGAGAAGCTCGACACCGAGCGTGCGCTCCTTTTGCCTGTCTACATATCACTGAAAACTAAGTTCATCATGAGTTAGCATAGAGTCCTCGGGACTGGAAAATATTCCCCGAATTCCGGCAAATCGAGCCAAAGATGCTCAAAATCAAGATGCGAGTAAGGCGGTGTCGGCTACTCTTTCACTCTGAAAATGAAGTGGGGCCATATTTCGGTTCTACAAGCTTGACACCGAGCGTGCGCTCCTCTTGCCTGTGTCCTTTTCACTAAGAACTAAGTCCATCAGGAGATAGTTTAGAGTCCTCGAGACTGGAAACTATCCTGGCAGTTTCGGCAAATTGAGCCATAGTTTCTTACAATTACGATAAGCGTACGGCAGTTTCGTTTACTCTTTCAGTCTTAAAATGAAGTGGGGCTTTATTTCGAGCTAGAAGCTCGACAGGGAGCGTGCGCTCCTGTTACCTGTGACCATTTTACTGAAAACTAAGGTTATCAGGAGTTAGCTTAGAGTCCCCGGGACTGGAAAATATCCCCCAACTTTTGGCAGATCGAGCCATAGTGGCTAAAAATTTGGATGCGCTTAAGGCGGTTCCGTCTACCCTTTCAATCTTAAAATAAAGTGGGGCTGCATTTCCGCCTACAACCTGGAAACCTAGCGTGCGCTCCTTTTACCTGTGTCCATTTCACTGAAAACCAAGGCAATCAGGAGTGTAGTTTAGAGCTTCCGAAACTGAAAATATCCCCCAAAGCCCGAGAAATCAAGCCGATGTGAGACAAATTTACCATGCGCGTAAGGCGGTCTCGGCTACTCTTTCAGTCTTAAAGTGAAGTGGGACTATATTTCGACCCAGAAGCTCGAAAGTGAGCGTTCAAAAAGTTATCCTGTGTCCATTTCACATCAAACCAAAGCCATCACGAGTTAGTTTAGAGTCGCCGGAACTCGAAAATATCCCCCAAGTTCCGCGAAATCGAGACGAAGTTGGTCAAAATCACGATGCGGGTAACGCGGTCTCGGCTAGTCTTTCAGTCTTAAAGTGAAGTAGGGCTATATTTCGGTCCAGAAGCTCGAAAGATAGCGTTCAAAAAGTTTTGCTTTCTCAATTTAACTGAAAACCAAGGCCATCGTGAGTTAGTTTAGAGTCCCCGGGACTGAAAAATATCCCTTAAGTTCCGGAAACTCGAGCCGAAGTTGGTCAAAATCACGATGCGCCTAAGGCGGTCTCGGCTACTCTTTCAGTTTTAAAGTGAAGTGGGGCTATATTTCTCCCCAGAATTTCGAAAGTATGCGTTCAAAAAAATTGGCTGTGTCCATTTCACTGCAAACCAAGGCCATCAGCAATTACTTTAGAGTCCTTGGGACTGGAATATATCCCCGAAGTTTCGGGAAATCTAGCCGAAGTTGTTCAAAACCACCATGCGCGTAAGACGGTCTCGGCTACTCTTTCAGTCTTAAAGTGAAGTGGGGCTATATTTCGGCTCACAAGCTCGAAGGGGAGCGTTCAAAAAGTTTTGCTGTCTCCATTTCAATGGAAACCAAGACAATCAGGAGTTACTTTAGAGTCCCCGGTACCGGAAAATATCCCCCATATCCCGGGAAATCGAGCCAAAGTTGGTCACAATCACGATAAGCGTAAGGCGCTCTCGGCTACTCTTTCATTCTTAAAGTGAACTAGGGCAATATTTCCGCCCAGAAGCTTGAAAGTGAGCGTTCAGAAAGTTTTGCTGTGTCCATTTCACTCCAAAGCAAGGCCATCAGGAGTTACTTTAGAGTCCGCGGGACTGTAAAATATCCCCCAAGTTCCGGGAAATCGAGCCGAAGTTGGTCAAAATTACGATGCAAGTAAGCCGGTCCCGGCTACTCTTTCAATCTGAAAGTAAAGTGGAGCTATATTCGGCCCAGAAGCTCGAAAATGAGCGTTCAAAAAGTTTTGCTGTGTCCATTTTAATGCAGACCAAGGACGTCGGGGGCCAGTTTAGAGTCCCCGGGAATGGAAAATATCCCCCAAGTTCCGGCAAATTTAGCCAAAGTTGGTCAAAATCACGACGCCCGTACGGCGGTCTCGGCTACTCTTTCAGTCTTAAAGTGAAGTGGGGCAATATTTCGGCCCAGAAGCTCGAAACTGAGTGTTTAAAAAGTTTTGCTGTCTCAATTTCACATCAAACCAAGGCCATCAGGAGTTAGTTTAGAGACCCAGGGAGTGGAAAATATCCCCCAAATTCCGGCAAATTTAGCCGAAGTTTGTCAAAATCACCAGGGCGTAAGACGGTCTTGGCTAATCTTTTAGTGTTAAAGTGAAGTGGGGCTATATTTCGCCCCAGAAGCTCGAAAGTGAGCGTTTAAAAAGTTTTCCTGTGTCAATTTCACTTCGAACCAAAGCCATCAAGAGTTAGTTTAGAGTCCCAGGGACTGGACAATATCCCGTAAGTGCCGAAAAATCGAGACAAAGTTTGGCAAAATAAATAAGCGCGTAAGGCCGTCTCGGCTACTCTTTTAGCGTTAAAATAAAGTGGGGCTCTATTTCGGCCCAGAAGCTCCAAAGTAAGCGTTCAAAAAAATTTGCTGTGTCCAATTCACTGGAAACCAAGGCCATCAGGAGTTAGTTTAGTGTTCCCGGGACTGGAATATATCCCCCAGGTTCCGGGAAATCGAGCCGAAGTTAGTCAAAATCACGATTTGCGTAAGACAGACTCGGCTACTCTTACTCTTAAAAAGAAGTGGGGCTATATTTTGGCCCAGAAGCTCGAGGGTGAGTCTTCACAACGTTTTGCTCTGTCAGTTTCAATGCAAAGCAAGGCGATCAGGAGTTAGTTTAGAGTCCCCGGGACTGGAAAATATCCCCCAAGTTCCGGGAAATCGAGCCAAAGTTGGTCAAAATCACGATGCGCACAAGGCGGTCTCAGCTATTCTTTCAGTCTTAAAGTAAAGTTGGGCTATATTTTAGGCCAGAAGCTCGAAGATAAGCGTTCAAAAAGTTTGGTTGTGTCCATTTCACTGCAAACCAAGGCCTTCAGGAATAAGTTTAGAGTCCACACAACTGGAAAATATTCCCTAATTTCCGGCAAATCGAGCCGAAGTTCGTCAAAGTCACGATGCGCGTAAGACCGACTCGGCTCATCTTTCACTCTTCAAGTGAAGTGGGGCTATATTTCGGCCTAGAAGCTCGAAACTTTGCTTTCAAAAAGTTTGGCTGTTTCAATTTCACTGCAAAACAAGGCCATCCGGACTTAGTTTAGAATTCACGGGACTAGAAAATATCCCCCAAGTCCCGCGAAATCAAGCCGAAGATGATCAAAATCACGATGCGGGTAAGGCGGTCTCGGCTACTCTTTAAGTCTTAAAGTGAAGTGAGGCTATGTTTCGGCCTAGAAGCTCGAAAGGAAGCGTTCAAAAAGTTTTCCTGTGTCCATTTCACTGCAAACCCAGGTCATCAGGAGTTAGTTTAGAGTCCCCGGGACTGGAATATATCCCCCAAGTTGCGGGAAATCGAGCCAAATTTGGTCAAAATCACAATGCTCGTAAGCCGGTCTCGGCTACTCTATCAGTCTTAAAGTAAAGTTGGGCTATATTTTGTTCCAGAAACTCACAAGTGAGCGTTTAAAAACTTCTGCTAAGTCCACTTCACTACAAACCACGACAATGAGGAGTTAGTTTAGAAATCCCGGGACTGGAAAATATCCTCGAAGTTGCGGGAAATCGAGCCGAAGTTGGTGAAAATCACCATGCGCGGAAGGCGTTCTTTGCTACTCTTTCCGTCTTAAAGTGAAGTGGGGCTATATTTCGGCCTAGAAGCTCGACACCGAGCGAGCGCTCCTTTTATCTGTGTCCATTTTAGTCAACATGAAGGCCATCAGAAGTTAGTTTAGAGTCCCCGGGACTGTAACATATCAACCAAAATCCGGTAAATCAACCAAAGTTGCTGAAAATCACGATGTGCGTAAGAGTTTATGGTACTCTTACCGTTTTAAATTAAAGTGGGGCTATATTTCGGCCTAGAAGCTCCACACCTAGCGTCCGCTTCGTTTACCTCTGTCCTTTTCACTTAATAATACGGCAATCAGGAGTTAGTTTAGAGTCCCCGGGACTGAAAAATATCCCCCTAGTCTCCGCAAATCCAGCCAAAGATGCTCAAAAATCACCATTCGCGTAAGGCGGTCTCGGCTACTCTTTTAGTCTTAAAATGAAGTGGGGCTATATTTCGCCCTAGAAGCTCGACACCTAGCTTGCGCTTCTTTAACCTGTGTCCATTTCAGCAAAAAATAAAGACATCAGGGTTTAGTTTAGAGATTCCGGCACTGGAAAATATCCCCCAATTTCCGGAAAATCGAGCCGAAGTTGATCAAAATCACGATGCGCGTAAGGCGGTCTCGGCTACTCTTTCAGTCTTGAAGTGAAGTGGGGCTACATTGCTACCCAAGAGCTTGAAAGTGAGCGTTTAAAAAGTTTTGCTCTGTCTATTTCACTGCAAACGAAGGCCATCAGGAGTTAATTTAGAGTTATTTCGGCCCAGAAGCTTTAAAGTGAGTGTTTAAAAAGGTTTTGCTGTGTCAATTTCACTGCAAACCAAAGCCATCAGGAATTCGTTTAGAGACCCAGGGAGTGGAAAATATCCCCCAAATTCCGGGAAATTTAGCCGAAGTTGGTCAAAATCACCATGTGCGTAAGGCGGTCTTGGCTAATCTTTCAGTCTTAAAGTGAAGTGGGGCTATATTTCTGCCCAGAAGCTCGAAAGTGACCGTTCAAAAGGTCTTCCCGTGTCAATTTCACTGCAAACAAAGGCGAGCATAAGTTAGGTTAGAGTCCCAGGGACTGGAAAATATCCTGTAAGTGCGGGAAAATGGGGACAAAGGTTGTCAAAATGAAGATACGCGTAAGGCCGTCTCGCCTATTCGTTCAGTCTTAAAGTGAAGTAAGGCTCTACTTCGGCCCAGAAGTTCCAAAGTGACCGTTCAAAAAAAATTGCTGTGTCCATTTCACTGCAAACCAAGGCAATCAGGAGATAGTTTAGAGTCCCCGACACTTGAATATATCCCCCAAGTTCCGGAAAATGGAGCCAAAGTTTGTCAAACTCACGATGCGCGTAAGACGGACTCGGCTACTCTTAAAGTCTTAAAGTGAAGTGGGGCTATATTTGGGCCCAGAAGCTCGAAGGTGAGCGTTCAAAATGTTTTCCTATGTCCATTTCAATGCAAACCAAATCCATCAGGAGTTAGTTTAGAGTCCCCGGCACTAAATAAATATTCCCAAAGTTGCGGGAAATCGAGCCGAAGTTGGTCAAAATCACGATGCGGGTAAGACGCTCTCGCTTACTGTTTCAGTCTTTAAGTGAAGTGGGGCTACATTTGGGCCAAGAAGCTCGAAAGTGAACGTTCAAAAAGTTTTGCTGTGTCCATTTCAATGCGAACCAAGGCCATCAGGAGTTACTTTAGAGTCCGCGGGACAAAAAAATATTCCCCAAGTTCCGGGAAACCGAGCCGAAGTTGGTCAAAATCACGATGCGCGTAAGGCGGGCTCGGCTACTCTTTTAGTCTTAAAGTAAAGTGGGGCTATATCTCGTCCCAGAAGCTCGAAAATGAGCGTTCAAAAAGCCTTGCTCTGTCCAGTTTACTGCAGACCAAGGACGTCGGGGGTCAGTTTAGAGTCCCCGGGAATGGAAAATATCCCCCAAGTTCCGGGAAATTTAGCCGAAGTTGCTCAAAATCACGACGCGCGTACGCGGTCGCGGCTACTCTTTCAGTCTTAAAGTGAAGAGGGGCAATATTTCGGCCCAGAAGCTCGAAACTGAGTGTTTAAAAAGTTTTGCTGTGTCAATTTCACTGCAAACCAAACCATCAGGAATTAGTTTAGAGACCCAGGGAGTGGAAAATATCCCCCAAATTCCGGGAAATTTAGCCTAAGTTTGTCAAAATCACTATGGGCGTAAGACGGTCTTGGCTAATCTTTCAGTCTTAAAGTGGAGTGGGGCTATATTTCGCCCCAGAAGCTCGAAAGTGAGCGTTCAAAAAGTTTTCCCTTGTCAAGTTCACTTCAAACCAAGGTGATCAGGAGTTAGTTTAGGGTCTCCAGGACTGGAAAATATCCCCCAAGTTCCGGGATATCGATCCGAAGTTGGTCAAAATCACGATTTGCGAAACGGGGGTCGGCTATTGTTGCAGTCTGAAAGTGAAGTGGGGCTATATTTCAGCCCAGAAGCTCGAAAGTGATCGTTTAAAAAGTTACGCTTCGTGCATTTAACTGCAAAAAAAGGCCATCAGGAGTTATTTTAAAGTCTCCCGAACTGGAAAATATCCCCCAAGTTCCGGGATATCGAGCTGAACTTGGTCAAAATCACGATGTCTTTAAGGCGGTCTCGGCTATTCTTTCAGTGTTCAAGTGAAGTGAGGCTATATTTTGGCGCAGAAGCTCGAAGATGAGCGTTCAAAAAGTTTTCCTGTGTCCATTTCATTGCAAACCAAGGCCATCAGGAATTAGTTTAGAGTCCACAGAACTGGAAAATATTCCCTAAGTTCCGGCCAATCGAGCCGAAGTTGGTCAAAATCACGATGCGCATAAGGCGGACTGGGCTCATCTTTCACTCCTCAAGTAAAGTGGGGCTATATTTCGGCCCAGAAGCTCGAAACTCTGCTTTCAAAAACTTTTGCTGCGTCAATTTCTCTGCAAAACAAGGTCATCAGGACTTAGTTTATAGTCCCCGGGACTAGAAAATATCCCCCAAGTCCAGGGAAGTCAAGCCGAAGATGCTCAAAATCACGATGCGCGTAAAGCGGTCTCGGCAACTCTTTAAGTCTTAAAGTGAAGTGGGCTTATATTTCGGCCCACAAGGTCGAAAGTGAGCGTTCAAAAAGTTTTGCTGTGTCCATTTCACTGCAAAGCAAGGCCATCAGGAGTTAATTTGGATTCCCCGGGACTGGAAAATTTCCCCCAAGTTCCGGAAAATCAAGCCAAAGTTGGTCAAAATCACGATGCGCGTAAGACGGTCTCGGCTACTCTTTCAGGCTTAAAGTGAAGTGGGGCTATATTCGGCTCAGAAGCTTGAAGGTGAGCGTTTAAAATGTTTTGCTCTGTCCATTTCAATGCAAACCAAGGCGATCGGAAGTTAGTTTACAGTCCCTGGGACTGAAAAATATCCCACAACTGCCGGCAAATCGAGCCAAAGTTGCTCAAAATCACCATGCGCGTAAGCCCGTTTCGTCTATTTTTTCAGTCTTAAAATGAAGTGGGACTATATTTCCACCTAGAAGCTCGGCACCGAGCGTGCGCTAATTTAATCTGTGTCGATTTCACTGAAAACTAAGGCAATCAGGAGCTAGTTTAGAGCTTCCAAAGCTGGAAGCTATCCCCCAAGTTGCGGGAAATCGAGCCATAGAGGCTCAAAATCACGATGCGCGTAAGGCGGTCTCGTCTACTCTTTCAGCCTGAAAATGAAATGGGCTATATTTCGGCCCAAAGGCTCGAAAGTGAGCGTTCAAAAAGTTTTCCTGTGTCCATTTCACTGCAAACCAAGGCCAAGAGGAAATACGTTAGAGTCCCCGGGACTGTAAAATATCCCCCAAGTGACGGGAAATCAAACGGAAGTTGGTCAAAATCACGTTGCGCGCAAGGCAGTCTCGGCTACTCTTTCAGTTTTAAAGTTAAGTGGGGCTATATTTCGACCCAGCAGCTCGAAAGTGAGCGTTCAAAAAGTTTTCCTGTGTCGAGTGCTCGGCCAACCAAGGCAATCAGGAGTTAGTTTAGAGTCCCCGGGACTGGAAAATATCCCCCCTGTTCCGGGAAATGGAGCCGAACTTGGTCAAAATCACGATGCGCTTAAGACGGTCTCGGCTACTCTTTCAGTCTTAAAGTGAAGTGTGGCTATATTTTGGCCCAGAGGCTCGCACAAGAGCGTTCAAAAAGTATTCCTGTGTCCATTTCACTGCAAAGCAAGGCCATCAGGAGTTAGTTTAGAGCCCTTGGGACTAGAAATATTTCCCAAGTTCCGCCAGATCCAGGCGAAGTTGGTCAAAGTCACGATGCGCGTAAGGCGCTCTCGGTTAGTCTTTCAGTCTTAAAGTGAAGTTGGGCTATAGTTCGGCCAAGAAGTTCGAAAGTGCGCGCTCAAAAACTTTTGCTCTGTCCCTTTCACTGGAAACCAAGGCCGTCAGGAGTTAGTTTAGAGTCCCCGGAAGTGGAAAATATTCTCCAAGTTCCAGGAAATCGCGCCCAAGTTGATCAAAATCACCATGCGCGTAACGGGCTCTCGGCTATTCTTTCAGTCTTAAATTTAAGTAGGGCTATATTCCGGCCTTGAAGCTCGAAGGTGAGCGTTCAGAATGTTTTGCTGTGTTCATTAAATTGGAAACCAAGGTCATCGGGAGTTAGTTTAGCGTCCCCGGGACTTTAAATTATTCGCCAACTTCCGGGAAATCGAGCAAAAGTGGCTCAAAATCACGATGCGCGTAAGGCGGTCTCGGCTACTCTTTCAGTCTTAAAATTAAGGGAGGCTATATTTCGACCTAGAAGCTCGAGACCGGGCGTGCGCTAATTTTACCTGTGTCCATTTCACTGACATCTTAGGCGATCAGGTGTTAGTTTAGAGTCCTTGGCACTGGAAAATATTTCCCAAATTCTGGCAGATCGAGCCAAAGTTGCTCAAAATCACGATGCTCGTAAGGCGGTCTCGGCTACTCTTTCAGTCTTAAAATGAAGTGGGGCTATATTTCGGCCGAGAAGCTCGACACCGAGCGTGCGCTCCTTTTGCCTGTCTACATATCACTGAAAACTAAGTTCATCATGAGTTAGCATAGAGTCCTCGGGACTGGAAAATATTCCCCGAATTCCGGCAAATCGAGCCAAAGATGCTCAAAATCAAGATGCGAGTAAGGCGGTGTCGGCTACTCTTTCACTCTGAAAATGAAGTGGGGCCATATTTCGGTTCTACAAGCTTGACACCGAGCGTGCGCTCCTTTTGCCTGTGTTTTTTTCACTAAGAACTAAGTCCATCAGGAGATAGTTTAGAGTCCTCGAGACTGGAAACTATCCTGGCAGTTTCGGCAAATTGAGCCATAGTTTCTTAAAATTACGATAAGCGTACGGCAGTTTCGTTTACTCTTTCAGTCTTAAAATGAAGTGGGGCTTTATTTCGAGCTAGAAGCTCGACAGGGAGCGTGCGCTCCTGTTACCTGTGACCATTTTACTGAAAACTAAGGTTATCAGGAGTTAGCTTAGAGTCCCCGGGACTGGAAAATATCCCCCAAGTTCTGGAAAATCAAGCCAAAGTTGGTCAAAATCACGATGTGCGTAAGACGGTCTCGGCTACTCTTTCAGGCTTAAAGTGAAGTGGGGCTATATTCGGCTCAGAAGCTTGAAGGTGAGCGTTTAAAATGTTTTGTTCTGTCCATTTCAATGCAAACCAAGGCGATCGGGAGTTAGTTTACAGTCCCTGGGACTGAAAAATATTTCACAAGTTCCGGCAAATTGAGCCAAAGTTGCTCAAAATCACGATGCGCGTAAGGCCGTTTCGTCTATTTTTTCAGTCTTACAGTAAAGTGGGGCTATATTTCAGCGCAGAAGCTCGAAAGTGACCGTTTAAAAAGTTACGCTTCGTGCATTTAACTGCAAAAAAAGGCCATCAGGAGTTAGTTTAAAGTCCCCCGGACTGGAAAATATCCCCCAAGTTCCGGGAAATCGAGCTGAACTTGGTCAAAATCACGATGTCTGTAAGGCGTTCTCGGTTATTCTTTCAGTCTTCAAGTGAAGTGGGGCTATATTTTGGCGCAGAAGCTCGAAGATGAGCGTTCAAAAAGTTTTGCTGTGTCCATTTCATTGCAAACCAAGGCCATCAGGAATTAGTTTAGAGTCCACAGAACTGGAAAATATTCCCTAAGTTCCGGTCAATCAAGCCAAAGTTTGTCAAAATCATGATACGCGTAAGACGGTCTCGGCTACTCTTTCAGGCTTAAAGTGAAGTGGGGCTATATTCGGCTCACAGACTTGAAGGTGAGCGTTTGAAATGTTTTGCTCTGTCCATTGCAATGCAAACCAAGGCGATCGGGAGTTAGTTTACAGTCCCCGGGACTGAAAAATATCCACAAGTTCTGGCAAATTGAGTCAAAGTTGCTCAAAATCACCATGCGCGTAAGGCCGTTTCGTCTATTTTTTCAGTCTTAAAATGAAGTGGGGCTATATTTCCACCTAGAAGTTCGGCAACGAGCGTGCGCTAATTTAATCTGTGTCGATTTCACTGAAAAGTAAGGCAATCAGGAGTTAGTTTAGAGCTCCCAAAGCTGGAAACTATCCCCCAGGTTCCGGGAAATCGAGCAATAGAGGCTCAAAATCACGATGCGCGTAAGGCGGTCTCGTCCACTCTTTCAGCCTTAAAATGAAATGGGCTATATTTCGGCCCAAAGGCTCGAAAGTGAGCGTTCAAAAAGTTTTCCTGTGTCCATTTCACTGCAAACCAAGGCCAAGAGGAAATACGTTAGAGTCCCCGGGACTGTAAAATATCCCCCAAGTTGCGGGAAATCAAGCGGAAGTTGGTCAAAATCACGTTGCACGCAAGGCGGTCTCGGCTACTCTTTCAGTTTTAAAGTGAAGTAGGGCTATATTTCGACCCAGCAGCTCGAAAATGAGCGTTCAAAAAGTTTTCCTGTGTCGATTGCTCGGCTAACCAAGGAAATCAGGAGTTAGTTTAGAGTCCCCGGGACTGGAAAATATCCCCCCAGTTCCGGGAAATGGAGCCGAACTTGGTCAAAATCACGATGCGCTTAAGGCGGTCTCGGCTACTCTTTAAGTCTTAAAGTGAAGTGGGGCTATGTGTTGGCCCAGAAGCTTTAAAGTGAGCGTTGAAAAAGTTTTGCCGTTTCCATTTTACTGCAAACCAAGGCAATCAGGAGTTAGTTTAGAGTGCCCGGGTCTGGAAAATATCCCCCAAGTCCCGGGAAATCGAGGCGTAGTTTGTAAAAATCACGATTCGCATAAGGCGGTCTCGGCTACTCTTTCACTCTTAAAGTGGTGTGGCTATATTTTGGCCCAGAAGCTCGCACAAGAGCGTTAAAAAAGTTTTCCTGTGTCCATTTCACTGCAAAGCAAGGCCATCAGGAGTTAGTTTAGAGTGCCCGGGACTGGAAAATATCCCCCAAATTTCCGAAAATCGAGCTTAAGTTAGTCAAAATTACGATGCGCGTAAGGCGGCCTCGGCTACTCTTTCAATCTTAAAATGAAGTGGGGCTAAACTTTTGGGCCCAAAAGCTGGAAAGTCAGCGTTCAAAAACTTTTCCTGTTTCCATTTCACTCCAAACCAAGACAAGCAGGAGTTAGTTTAGAGTCCCCGGGACTGGAAAATATCCCCCAAGTTCCGGAAAATCAAGCCAAAGTTTGTCAAAATCACGATGCGCGTAAGACGGTCTCGGCTACTCTCTCAGGCTTAAAGTGAAGTGGGGCTATATTCGGCTCAGAAGCTTGAAGATGAGCGTTTAAAATGTTTTGCTCTGTCCATTTCAATGCAAACCAAGGCGATCGGGAGTTAGTTTACAGTCCCTGGGACTGAAAAATATCCCCCAAGTTCCGCGAAATCGAGACGAAGTTGGTTAAAATCACGATGCGCGTAAGGCGGTCTCGGCTACTCTTTCAGTCTTAAAGTGAAGTAGGGCTCTATTTCGGTCCAGAAGCTCGAAAGTGAGCGTTCAAAAAGTTTTGCTCTCTCAATTTAACTGAAAACCAAGGCTATCGTGAGTTAGTTTAGAGTCCGCGGGACTGAAAAATATCCCTTAAGTTCCGGAAACTCGAGCCGAAGTTGGTCAAAATCACGATGCGTCTAAGGCGGTCTCGGCTACTCTTTCAGTTTTAAAGTGTAGTGGGGCTATATTTCTCCCCAGAATTTCGAAAGTATGCGTTCAAAAAATTTGGCTGTGTCCATTTCACTGCAAACCAAGGCCATCAGGAATTACTTTAGAGTCCTTGGGACTGGAATATATCCCCGAAGTTTAGGGAAATCTAGCCGAAGTTGGTCAAAACCACGATGCGTGTAAGACGGTCTCGGCTACTCTTTCAGTCTTAAAGTGAAGTGGGGCTATATTTCGGCTCAGAAGCTCGAAGGGGAGCGTTCAAAAAGTTTTGCTCTCTCCATTTCAATGCAAACCAACGCAATCGGGAGTTACTTTAGAGTCCCCGGTACCGGAAAATATCCCCCATTTCCCGGGAAATCGAGCCAAAGTTGGTCACAATCACGATAAGCGTAAGGCGGTCTCGGCTACTCTTTCATTCTTAAAGTGAACTGGGGCAATATTTCCGCCCAGAAGCTTGAAAGTGAGCGTTCAGAAAGTTTTGCTGTGTCCATTTCACTCCAAAGCAAGGCAATCAGGAGTTACTTAAGAGTCCGCGGGACTGTAAAATATCCCCCAAGTTCCGGGAAATCGAGCCGAAGTTGGTCAAAATTACGATGCGCGTAAGCCGGTCTCAGCTACTCTTTCAATCTTAAAGTAAAGTGGAGCTATATTTCGGCCCAGAAGCTCGAAAGTGAGCGTTCAAAAAGTTTTCCTGTGTCCATTTTACTGCAGACCAAGGACGTCGGGGGCCAGTTTAGAGTCCCCGGGAATGGAAAATATCCCCCAAGTTCCGGCAAATTTAGCCAAAGTTGGTCAAAATCACGACGCGCGTACGGCGGTCTCGGCTTCTCTTTCAGTCTTAAAGTGAATTGGGGCAATATTTCGGCCCAGAAGCTCGAAACTGAGTATTTAAAAAGTTTTGCTGTCTCAATTTCACATCAAACCAAGGCCATCAGGAGTTAGTTTAGAGACCCAGGGAGTGGAAAATATTGCCCAAATTCCAGCAAATTTAGCCGAAGTTTGTCAAAATCACCAAGGCGGAAGGGGGTCTTGGCTAACCTTTCAGTCTTAAAGTGAAGTGGGGCTATATTTCTGCCCAGAAGCTCGAAAGTGAGCGTTCAAAAAGTTTTCCTGTGTCAATTTCACTTCCAACCAAAGCCATCAAGAGTTAGTTTAGAGTCCCAGGGACTGGAAAATATCCCGTAAGTGCCGAAAAATCGAGACAAAGTTTGGCAAAATAAATAAGCGCGTAAGGCCGTCTCGGCTACTCTATTAGTGTTAAAATAAAGTGGGGCTCTATTTCGGCGCAGAAGCTCCAAAGTAAGGGTTCAAAAAAATTTGCTGTGTCAATTTCACTGGAAACCAAGGCCATCAGGAGTTAGTTTAGTGTTCCCGGGACTGGAATATATCCCCCAGGTTCCGGGAAATCGAGCCGAAGTTAGTCAAAATCACGATTTGCGTAAGACAGACTCGGCTACTCTTACTCTTAAAAAGAAGTGGGGCTATATTTCGGCCCAGAAGCTTGAAGGTGAGTCCTCACAACGTTTTGCTCCGTCAGTTTCAATGCAAAGCAAGGCGATCAGGAGTTAGTTTAGAGTCCCCGGGACTGGAAAATATCCCCCAAGTTCCGGGATATCGATCCGAAGTTGGTCAAAATCACGATGCGCGAAACGCGATCTCGGCTATTGTTTCAGTCTTAAAGTGAAGTGGGGCTATATTTCGGCCCAGAAGCTCGAAAGTGACCGTTTAAAAAGTTACGCTTTGTGCATTTAACTGCAAACAAAGGATCTCAGGAGTTAGTTTAAAGTTCCCCGGACTGGAAAATATCCGCCAAGTTCCGGGAAATCGAGCTGAAGTTGGTCAAAATCAGGATGCCTGTAAGGCGGTCTCCGCTACTCTTTCAGTCTTAAAGTGAAGTGGGGCTATATTTCGGCCCAGAAGCTGCAAAGTGATCGTTAAAAAAGTTATGCTCTGTGCATTTCACTGCAAACCAAGGCCAGCAGGAGTTAGGTTAGAGTCCCGCGGACTGGAAAATATCCCCCAAGTTCCGGGAAATCGAGCTGAACTTGGTCAAAATCACGATGCGCGTAAGGCGGTCTCGGCTACTATTTCAGGGTTAAAGTGAAGTGGGCTTCTATTTAAGCCCACAAGCTAGAAGGTGAGTGTTAAAAAAGTTCTGCTCTGTCCATTTCTCCGAAAACCAAGGCCACAAGGAGTTAATTTAGAGCTCGCGGGACTCGAATATATCCGCCAAGCTCCAGGAAATCGACCCGAAGTTGGTCAAAATCACGATTCGCGCAAGACGGTTTCGGCTACTCTTTCAGTCTTAAAGTAAAGTGGGCTATATTTCGGGCCAGAAGCTCGAAAGTGACCGTTCAAAAAGTTTCGCTGTGTCCATTTCAATGCAAACCAAGACGATCGGGAGTTAGTTTAGAGTCTCCGGGACTGGAAACTATCCCCCAAATTCCGGGAGATCGAGCCGAAGTTGGTCAAAATCACGATGCGCGCAAGGCGGTCTCAGCTATTCTTTCAGTCTTAAAGTGAAGTTGGGCTATATTTTAGGCCAGAAGCTCGAAGATAAGCGTTCAAAAAGGTTTTGCTGTGTCCATTTCACTGCAAACCAAGGCCATCAGGAATAAGTTTAGACTCCACAGAACTGGAAAATATTCCCTAATTTCCGGGAAATCGAGCCGAAGTTGCTCAAAATCACGATGCGCGTAAGGCGGACTCGGCACATCTTTCACTCTTCAAGTGAAGTGGGGCTATATTTCGGCCTCGGAGCTCGAAACGCTGCTTTCAAAAAGTTTGGCTGTTTAAATTTCACTGCAAACCATGGCCATCAGGAGTTAGTTTAGAGTCCCCGGGACTGGAAAATATTCCCCAAGTTCTGGCAAATCGAGCAGAAGTTGATCAAAATCACGATGCGCGTAAGGCGGTCTCGGCTACTGTTTCAGTCTTAAAGTGAAGTGTGGCTGTATTTCGGGCCACAATCTCGAAAGTGAGCGTTCAAAAAGTTTTGCTGTGTCCATTTCACAGCAAACCAAGGCCATCAGGTGTTAGTTTAGAGTACGCGGAAGTAGAAAATATCCCCCCTGTTCCGGGAAATCGAGCCCAAGTTGGTCAAAATCACGGTGCGCGCAAGGCGGTCCCGGCTACTCTTTTAGTCTTAAAGTGAAGTTGCGCTATATTTCGGCAAAGAGGCTCGAAAGTGCGCATTCGAAAAGTTTTGCTGTGTCCATTTCACTGCAAAGCAAGGCCATCAGGAGTTAGTTTAGAGCCCTGGGGACTAGAAAATATTTCCCAAGTTCCGCCAGATCCAGGCGAAGTTGATCAAAGCCACGATGCGCGTAAGGCGCTTTCGGTTAGTCTTTCAGTCTTAAAGTGAAGTTGGGCTATAGTTCGGCCAAGAAGCTCGAAAGTGCGCGTTCAAAAACTTTTGCTCTGTCCCTTTCACTGGAAACCAAGGCCGTCAGGAGTTAGTTTAGAGTCCCCGGAAGTGGAAAATATTCTCCAAGTTCCAGGAAATCGCGCCCAAGTTGATCAAAATCACCATGCGCGTAACGGGCTCTCGGCTATTCTTTCAGTCTTAAATTTAAGTAGGGCTATATTTCGGCCCTGAAGCCCGAAGGTGAGCGTTCAGAATGTTTTGCTGTGTTCATTAAATTGGAAACCAAGGTCATCGGGAGTTAGTTTAGCGTCCCCGGGACTTTAAATTATTCGCCAACTTCCGGGAAATCCAGCAAAAGTGGCCCAAAATCACGATGCGCGTAAGGCGGTCTCGGCTACTCTTTCAGTCTTAAAATTAAGGGAGGCTATATTTCGACCTAGAAGCTCGAGACCGGGCGTGCGCTAATTTTACCTGTGTCCATTTCACTGACATCTTAGGCGATCAGGTGTTAGTTTAGAGTCCTTGGCACTGGAAAATATTCCCCAAATTCTGCCAGATCGAGCCACAGTTGCTCAAAATCACGATGCGCGTAAGGCGGTCTCGGCTACTCTTTCAGTCTTAAAATGAAGTGGGCCTATATTTCGGCCGAGAAGCTCGACACCGAGCGTGCGCTCCTTTTGCCTGTGTACATATCACTGAAAAGTAAGCTCATCATGAGTTAGCATAGAGTCCTCGGGACTGGAAAATATTCCCCGAATTCCGGCAAATCGAGCCAAAGATGCTCAAAATCAAGATGCGAGTAAGGCGGTGTCGGCTACTCTTTCACTCTGAAAATGAAGTGGGGCCATATTTCGGTTCTACAAGCTTGACACCGAGCGTGCGCTCCTTTTGCCTGTGTCCTTTTCACTAAGAACTAAGTCCACCAGGAGATAGTTTGCAGTCCTCAAGACTGGAAACTATCCTGGCAGTTTCGGCAAATTGAGCCATAGTTTCTTAAAATTACGATAAGCGTACGGCAGTTTCGTTTACTCTTTCAGTCTTAAAATGAAGTGGGGCTTTATTTCGAGCTAGAAGCTCGACAGGGAGCGTGCGCTCCTGTTACCTGTGACCATTTTACTGAAAACTAAGGTTATCAGGAGTTAGCTTAGAGTCCCCGGGACTGGAAAATATGCCCCAAGTTTTGGCAGATCGAGCCATAGTGGCTAAAAATTTCGATGCGCTTAAGGCGGTTTCGTCTACCCTTTCAGTCTTAAAATAAAGTGGGGCTACATTTCGGCCTATAACCTGGAAACCTAGCGTGCGCTCCTTTTACCTGTGTCCATTTCACTGAAAACCAAGGCAATCAGGAGTTAATTTAGAGCTTCCGGGACTGGAAAATATCCCCCAAACCCCGAGAAATCAAGCCAAAGTTGGACAAATTTACCATGCGCGTAAGGCCGTCTCCGCTACTCTTTCAGTCTTAAAGTGAAGTGGGGCTATATTTCGGCCCAGAAGCTTGAAAGTGAACGCTCAAAAAGTTTGGCTCTGTCCATTTCACTGAAAACCAAGGCAATCAGGAATTAGTTTGGAGTGCCCGGGACTGGGAATTATTTCCCAAGTTCCGGGAAATCGAGCCGAAGTAACCCAAAATCACGATGCGCGTAAGGCAATCTCAGCTACTCTTTCAGTCTTAAAGTGAAGTAGGGCTATGCTTCGGCCCAGAAGCTCGAAAGTGAGCGTTCGAAAAGGTATCCTGTGTCCATTTCACTGCAAACCAAAGCCATCAGGAGTTAGTTTAGAGTCCCCGGAACTGGAAAATATCCCCCAACTTCCGCGAAATCGAGACGAAGTTGGTCAAAGTCACGATGCGCGTAAGGCGGTCTCGGCTACTCTTTCAGTCTTAAAGTGAAGTAGGGCTATATTTCGGTCCAGATGCTGGAAAGTGAGCGTTCAAAAAGTTTTGCTCTCTCAATTTAACTGAAAACCAAGGCCATCGTGAGTTAGATTAGAGTCCCCGGGACTGAAAAATATCCCTTAAGTTCCGGAAACTCGAGCCGAAGTTGGTCAAAATCACGATGCGCCTAAGGCGGTCTCGGCTACTCTTTCAGTTTTAAAGTGAAGTGGGGCTATATTTCTCCCCAGAATTTCGAAAGTATGCGTTCAAAAAAATTGGCTGTGTCCATTTCACTGCAAACCAAGTCCATCAGGAATTACTTTGGAGTCCTTCGGACTGGAATATATCCCCGAAGTTTTGGGAAATCTAGCCGAAGTTGGTCAAAACCACGATGCGCGTAAGACGGTCTCGGCTACTCTTTCAGTCTTAAAGTGGAGTGGGGCAATATTTCGGCTCACAAGCTCGAAGGGGAGCGTTCAAAAAGTTTTGCTGTGTCAATTTCACTGTAAACCAAGGCCATCAGGAGTTAGTTTAGACACCCAGGAAGTGGAAAATATCCCCCAAATTCCCGGAAATTTAGCCGAAGTTTGTCAAAATGACCATGGGCGTAAGGCGGTCTTGGCTAATCTTTCAGTCTTAAAGTGGAGTGGGGCTATATTTCTGCCCAGAAGCTCGAAAGTGAGCGTTCAAAAAGTTTTCCTGTGTCAATTTCACTTCCAACCAAAGCCATCAAGAGTTAGTTTAGAGTCCCAGGGACTGGAAAATATCCCGTAAGTGCCGAAAAATCGAGACAAAGTTTGGCAAAATAAATAAGCGCGTAAGGCCGTCTCGGCTACTCTATTAGTGTTAAAATAAAGTGGGGCTCTATTTCGGCGCAGAAGCTCCAAAGTAAGGGTTCAAAAAAATTTGCTGTGTCCATTTCACTGGAAACCAAGGCCATCAGGAGTTAGTTTAGTGTTCCCGGGACTGGAATATATCCCCCAGGTTCCGGGAAATCGAGCCGAAGTTAGTCAAAATCACGATTTGCGTAAGACAGACTCGGCTACTCTTACTCTTAAAAAGAAGTGGGGCTATATTTCGGCCCAGAAGCTTGAAGGTGAGTCCTCACAACGTTTTGCTCCGTCAGTTTCAATGCAAAGCAAGGCGATCAGGAGTTAGTTTAGAGTCCCCGGGACTGGAAAATATCCCCCAAGTTCCGGGATATCGATCCGAAGTTGGTCAAAATCACGATGCGCGAAACGCGATCTCGGCTATTGTTTCAGTCTTAAAGTGAAGTGGGGCTATATTTCGGCCCAGAAGCTCGAAAGTGACCGTTTAAAAAGTTACGCTTTGTGCATTTAACTGCAAACAAAGGTCATCAGGAGTTAGTTTAAAGTCCCCCGGACTGGAAAATATCCGCCAAGTTCCGGGAAATCGAGCTGAAGTTGGTCAAAATCAGGATGCCTGTAAGGCGGTCTCCGCTACTCTTTCAGTCTTAAGAGCCAGTGCCCATAACTATGGACCAAACAACGGCACAAGTCGAAAAATCGATTTTGCTCATTTTTTGCCCATAAATTGGCCCTAGCTAGTAAACAAACGGACCATAGTTAGTTTCTGCTAATGCAGCCTTTTGAGGGAGAAATTTGCGAAAAACGATTTTTTTCCGATTGGGCTCAAAATCTACTTCCGGTTTTGCTGAGTTTTTCGAATATTTGATTGCTTCGCGCTCCGCAGAACAGCTACTTGAGAATCTTTCAATGGTTTTTACATTCAGCTCAGGTCTTCATGGTATGACTGAGCGAAAAAAAAAATAAATCGAGGTTTCGTTTGAGCCCGAAACGAGATCGAACAGAAACGCAAAATATTACGATGTGTTTCAAACGAATTATAGCACTAAAATATCGCCATATTTTTCTATGGGCTATAACTTTAAATGCCATAAAAATACTTTCTACGGGTTAACTGTACACCCACCTGTTTGAAAATCAAAAAATATCTCTGGGCAAATGGTTTTAAGTCGCCCGCCTTGGCCTGTGCTTCTCATAAATTTTCCCTGAACCGCCGTGAGAATGTAAACAATTGCGTGACGCTGGCGGTCATCCTAAATACATAATTCGTTTCCAACAAACCGCGGATGGCTGTCTTAGAACATTTGGGTGAAAAAAGAAAAACATAATGGACCACTTTTGACTTTAATATTTTGAAAGTCATCGCTTTGGAAATTTCGTTAATTAAAAACGCCAATTAAAAGCAATTTACTTGGAGTTCGGGTGTTACTGCTATGTCGTTTTAGGCTGTCGTTCTTTCTTTGATCATTTTAATTACAAGAACGAGTTCTAGAAAGAAAATCGTTCTAAGTTCATTTGTTGAGCGTAATGACAAGTTGATATTGTTGGTTTGTAGCCTTACGTGATCTGAAGGAACGCTACAGTGATTAAATTTGTATTTGTTGATTACGACGGATCGATTTTCGGTTAAACCTTTTTATTTGTACCAGCACATTTAGTGCCTTTTCTCCTGCTTAAGAGTCGGAAAAAGTAAAGTAAACAAATCCTAAAAGTTTAAATCATATATAAGAGGCATGGACAGTGCGAGTGTCTCGGTAAGCTGTTAATTTGAACAATTACTGTGCTGGACGCATTGCTTTCCAGGTTACGCACGTACTATACATATAGTTCATTGTGCACGAATGTTTCTGTTTCAAACAACTGAAATGCTCAATGCTTTTTTTCTTTTTTTCTTCAGTCTTAAAACTTAAGGTTAGATTTAGGCTAAACCCTAAACTGTTTTGGCGGCCAACCTATTTTTGGCTAATTGCTTAATCAAATTATATATATATTTCATTGAAATTCGCTCTTCTGTGACCGACTTCCGCGAACAAAACAAGATGGATGTTCGCTGTTCATTTAAGACTACAATCCTGGTCAAAAGTGTTGGGACAGTTACGGCAGATGACTTCACAGGCAGCCTCTCTTAAGACCAAAACCGCGCAAGCCCGCCTACCCCGCTCCCCCCTGTCAATGTTGATAAAAATCTTGAAGAAAAAAAAAATCCTTGATAATAGCTTCAGAATAGCCACGTTTCAAGAATTGTTCGCCTCCTAGAACAGTATTGTCGAACTAAAGAGACGATAAGATAGATATTCGCGTCTTATTCCAATAATAGCGACTTTTTAGCAATCGCGTTTGGTTCCAACACGACTATCTAACCACTTTCTATTGTCCCTTTTTCCTTTTTTCCCACATCCGATCTAGTCTTCAGAATAGCTTCATTTTCATGCAACATTGCTAGCGGGGAGGGGGGTCAATTGTACTTGCTTCTATTCATCTTTTGTTCTAAAACGTTACGGACGTAGTTGAAATCGTGGGTTTTAGCGCGCAAAAAGGGGAGGTGTCCCAACAACTTATGGCCAGGATTGTAGGTTTACACTAGAGGAAATTGTTCCGGATTCGTGATGAATCCGGAACGTTTTAGTGCCGGATTGATTTTGCCGTTTACACAAAAGTGGACGAATCCGAAATAAAAACTCCCCGGTTTGGTCGTGACTCCGGAGATTTTGAATCCGGAATTTAAAGTGGGAACTTTGAATCCGAAAACTTTTGAATCCGGAGAGTTTTGTCGTAGTCGAGTCGTAGTCATATTGATGGCCATTTGATGGCGGTCGCTGGGCGATTACCTCGTGCTGTTTCAGGTGTAGGTAATCACTTTTATAATGGGTAATGCCATACTCCTCAGAAATCCAATTTATACTTTACTGCGCAGATGACGACGATGGACGATCAAAAACCTCGACGGTTCTAGATATTAAGTAAAGACCAGAATAAATACCTGGAGGGACCTGACATGATGGATAACAGTACCGTGGTCAGCGAGTTGAAAGAAAGCTTCAGACTGTCTCAACCTACCCCTAGCCTTATTTTCGGAGGCATTTTGTTTCTCGTGGTCGAGGCAACAAACTGCTTGTTAATCATTCCATCATGAATGTTTCCGGAGTTATCGTCGTGTATAAACGGTTAAGAATCCGAATATCCTTTCACTGTAAACCTCTACTAATCTGAATACTCTAAAATTGATGAATCCAGGAACTTTTACGAATCCAAAAAAACTCCTTTAGTGTAAACCTAATCCTAGATCGACCACTGTAATGTTTACATGATTTGTCTACCAGTGATATGATCTGCAAATTTCATGTAATTGATCAAACAACCAAAGTAGAAAAGATGGATTTTTTTCCCAGTATGATCGAAACTTAAACGCAATTTCTTCCTCGGCCAATTTAACTCAAGAAATTCCAGGTTTTCTAGCTTGAGCATATTGTGTAGGTACAATTTTCTACACAGCTAGAAGAGCTGAGATGCCGTCACGCAGTTAGTAGTTTATAGAAATTATGGTATTTCCACTTG
Source organism: Orbicella franksi (assembly GCF_964199315.1). Taxonomy (NCBI): domain Eukaryota; kingdom Metazoa; phylum Cnidaria; class Anthozoa; order Scleractinia; family Merulinidae; genus Orbicella; species Orbicella franksi. The sequence continues at coordinate 23,350,271 of NC_138158.1, read as the reverse complement.
ACTTTATCTCTCATTTTCTCTTGTTTCTCAGTCAATGATTCAATTGCCATAAACCATAGAGGACTGGTTAAGTGTATCTCTAAAACTGCCACTGTATTGTAAGTTATCAGTGAAATCTATAAAACAAACAAGTGTTAAAATCATTTCTCGGAGTACTGTAGTAACGTTCTTTATCAGGGATGTCGTGGGTGTTCCAATGCAAATGAAAAAACATATATATTTATACTAACTTAAACAAAAAAAACATTTTCCATTATTTTATCCACACAACTTTTCAAAAATTGCTCTCATCGGATTGCTGGAAACGAATATTTTACTCGAGAGTGGCCCTCCGCGTCACGCAATTGTTTACATCCCAACGGCGGATTTTGGGCAAAATCTACGAGAAACACAGGCCAAGGCGGGCGACTTGAACCCATTTGCCCAGAGATATTTTTCGATATCCTAACAGGTGGGTGTATATTTAACTCGTAGAAAGTGTTTTTATGGTATTTAAAGTTATAGCCCATAGAAAAATATGGCGATGTTTTTATGCAATAATTCTCCTGCGGCATACTGTAAAATTTTGCGTGTCAGTTTTATCTCTTTTCGGGCTCAAAACTAACTTTGATTTATTTCATTTTTCGCTCAGACATACTACGAAGACCTGAACTGAATATAAAATCTATTGAAAGATTCTCAAGTAGCTGTTCTGCGGAGCGCGAAGTAATCAAATATTCGGAAAATTCAGCAAAACCGGAAGTAGATTTTGAGCCCAGACGGGTCGAAATCGTATTTGGCGTATTTCTACCAAAGAAAGCTGTATTAGCAGAAACTAACTATGGTCCGTTTCTATTCTTACTAGGACCTATCTATGGACAAAATACAAGCGAAACCAATTTTTCGACTTGTGCCATTGATAGGCGATTTAGGTCCATTTTTATAGGCATTCACTCTTAAAGTGAAGTGGGGCTATATTTCGGCCCAGAAGCTGCAAAGTGATCGTTAAAAAAGTTATGCTCTGTGCATTTCACTGCAAACCAAGGCCAGCAGGAGTTAGGTTAGAGTCCCGCGGACTGGAAAATATCCCCCAAGTTCCGGGAAATCGAGCTGAACTTGGTCAAAATCACGATGCGCGTAAGGCGGTCTCGGCTACTATTTCAGGGTTAAAGTGAAGTGGGCTTCTATTTAAGCCCACAAGCTAGAAGGTGAGTGTTAAAAAAGTTCTGCTCTGTCCATTTCTCCGAAAACCAAGGCCACAAGGAGTTAATTTAGAGCTCGCGGGACTCGAATATATCCGCCAAGCTCCAGGAAATCGACCCGAAGTTGGTCAAAATCACGATTCGCGCAAGACGGTTTCGGCTACTCTTTCAGTCTTAAAGTAAAGTGGGCTATATTTCGGGCCAGAAGCTCGAAACTGACTGTTTAAAAAGTTTTGCTGTGTCCATTTGACTGCAAACCAAGGCAATCAGGAGATAGTTTAGAGTCCCCGAGACTTGAATATATCCCCTAAGTTCCGGGAAATCGAGCCAAAGTTTGTCAAACTCACGATGCGCGTAAGACGGACTCGGCTACTCTTTCAATCTTAAAGTAGAGTGGGGCTATATTTCGACCCAGAAGCTCGAAGGTGAGCGTTCAAAATGTTTTCCTCTGTCCATTTCAATACAAACCAAGGCCATCAGGGGTTAGTTTAGAGTCCTCGGGACTGGAAAATACCGCCCAAGTTCCTAGAAATCCATCCGAAGTTGGTCAAAATCACGATGCGCGTAAGGCGGTCTCGGCTACTCTTTCAGTCTTAAAGTGAAGTGTGGCTATATTTCGGCAAAGAAGGTCGAAAGTGAGCGTTGAAAAAGTTATGCTGTGCCCAATTCACTGCAAAGCAAGGCAATCAGGTGTTAGTTTAGAGTCCGCCGGATTTGAAAATATTCCCCAAGTTCCGGGAAATCGAGCCTAAGCTGGTCAAAATCACGATGCGCGTAAGGCGGTCTCGGCTACTCTTAAAGTCTTAAAGTGAAGTGGGGCTATATTTGGGCCCAGAAACTCGAAGGTGAGCGTTCAAAATGTTTTCCTATTTCCATTTCAATGCAAACCAAGGCCATCAGGAGTTACTTTAGAGTCCCCGGGGCTAAAAAAATATCCCCCAAGTTGCGGGAAATCGCGCCGAAGTTGGTCAAAATCACGATGCGCGTAAGGCGCTCTCGCTTACTCTTTCAGTCTTTAAGTGAAGTGGGGCTATATTTGGGCCAAGAAGCTCGAAAGTGAACGTTCCAAAAGTTTTGCTCTGTCCATTTCAATGCGAACCAAGGCCATCAGGAGTTACTTGAGAGTCCGCGGGACTAAAAAATATTGCCCAAGTTCCGGGAAACCGAGCCGAAGTTGGTCAAAATCACGATGCGCGTAAGGCGGGCTCGGCTACTCTTTGAGTCTTAAAGTAAAGTGGGGTTATATCTCGTCCCAGAAGCTCGAAAATGAGCGTTCAAAAAGCCTTGCTGTGTCCAGTTTACTGCAGACCAAGGACGACGGGGGTCAGTTTAGAGTCCCCGGGAATGGAAAATATCCCCCAAGTTCATGGAAATTTAGCCAAAGTTGGTCAAAATCACGACGCGCGTAGGCGGTCTCGGCTGCTCTTTCAGTCTTAGAGTGAAGTGCGGCAATATTTTGCCCCACAAGCTCGAAACTGAGTGTTTAAAAAGTTTTGCTGTGTCCATTTCACTAAAAGCCAAGGCCATCAGAATTTAGTATAGAGACCCAGGGAGTAGAAAATATCCCCCAAATTCCGGGAAATCCAGCCGAAGTTGGTCAAAATCACGATGCGCGCAAGGCGGTCTCAGCTATTCTTTCAGTCTTAAAGTGAAGTTGGGCTATATTTTAGGCCAGAAGCTCGAAGATAAGCGTTCAAAAAGTTTTGCTGTGTCCATTTCACTGCAAACCAAGGCCATCAGTAATTAGTTTACAGACCCAGGGAGTGGAAAATATCCCCCAAATTCCGGGAAATTTAGCCGAAGTTGGTCAAAATCACCATGTGCGTAAGGCGGTGTCGGCTAATCTTTCAGTTTTAAAGTGAAGTGGGGTTATATTTCTGCCCAGAAGCTCGAAAGTGACCGTTAAAAAGGTCTTCCTGTGTCAATTTCACTGCAAACAAAGGCAAGCAGAAGTTAGGTTAGAGTCCCAGGGACTGGAAAATATCCTGTAAGTGCGGGTAAATGGGGACAAAGGTTGTCAAAATGAAGATACGCGTAAGGCCGTCTCGGCTATTCGTTCAGTCTTAAAGTGAAGTGAGGCTCTACTTCGGCCCAGAAGGTCCAAAGTGAGCGTTCAAAAAAAAAATTGCTGTGTCCATTTCACTGCAAACCAAGGCAATCAGGAGATAGTTTAGAGTCCCCGAGACTTGAATATATCCCCTAAGTTCCGGGAAATCGAGCCAAAGTTTGTCAAACTCACGATGCGCGTAAGACGGACTCGGCTACTCTTTCAATCTTAAAGTAGAGTGGGGCTATATTTCGACCCAGAAGCTCGAAGGTGAGCGTTCAAAATGTTTTCCTCTGTCCATTTCAATACAAACCAATGCGATCAGGGGTTAGTTTAGAGTCCTTGAGACTGGAAAATACCGCCCAAGTTCCTAGAAATCCATCCGAAGTTGGTCAAAATCACGATGCGCGTAAGGCGGTCTCGGCTACTCTTAAAGTCTTAAAGTGAAGTGGGACTATATTTGGGCCCAGAAACTCGAAGGTGAGCGTTCAAAATGTTTTCCTATGTCCATTTCAATGCAAACCAAGGCAATCAGGAGTTAGTTTAGGGTCCCCGGCACTAAAAAAATATCCCCCAAGTTGCGGGAAATCGAGCCGAGGTTGGTCAAAATCACGATGCGCGTAAGGCGCTCTCGCTTACTCTTTCAGTCTTTAAGTGAAGTGGGGCTACATTTGGGCCAAGAAGCTCGAAAGTGAACGTTCCAAAAGTTTTGCTGTGTCCATTTCAGTGCGAACCAAGGCCATCAGGAGTTACTTGAGAGTCCGCGGGACTAAAAAATATTACCCAAGTTCCGGGAAACCGAGCCGAAGTTGGTCAAAATCACAATGCGCGTAAAACGGGCTCGGCTACTCTTAGTCTTAAAGTAAAGTGGGGCTATATCTCCTCCCAGAAGCTCGAAAGTGAGCGTTCAAAAAGCCTTGCTGTGTGCAGTTTACTGCAGACCAAGGACGTCGGGGGTCAGTTTACAGTCCCCGCGAATGGAAAATATCCCCCAAGTTCCGGGAAATTTAGCCGAAGTTGGTCAAAATCACGATGCGCGTACGCGGTCTCGGCTACCCTTTCAGTCTTAAAGTGAAGTGCGGCAATATTTCGCCCCAGAAGCTCGAAACTGAGTGTTTAAACAGTTTTGCTGTGTCAATTTCACTGCAAACCAAACCCATCAGGAGTTAGTATAGAGACCCAGGGAGTGGAAAATTTCCCCAAATTCCGAGAAATGTAGCCTAAGTTTGTCAAAATCACCATGGGCGTAAGACGGTCTTGGCTAATCTTTCAGTCTTAAAGTGAAGTGGGGCTATATTTCGCCCCAGAAGCTCGAAAGTGAGCGTTCAAAAAGTTTTCCCTTGTCAAGTTCACTTCAAACCAAGGTGATCAGGAGTTAATTTAGGGTCCCCAGGACTGGAAAATATCCCCAAGTTCCGGGATATCGATCCGAAGTTGGTCAAAATCACGATTCGCGAAACGCGGGTCGGCTATTGTTGCAGTCTTAAAGTGAAGTGGGGCTATATTTCAGCCCAGAAGCTCGAAAGTGACCGTTTAAAAAGTTACGCTTCGTGCATTTAACTGCAAAAAAAGGCGATCAGGAGTTATTTCAAAGTCCCCCGGACTGGAAAATATCCCCCAAGTTCCGGGATATCGAGCTGAACTTGGTCAAAATCACGATGTCTGTAAGGCGGTCTCGGCTATTCTTTCAGTCTTCAAGTGAAGTGGGGCTATATTTTGGCGCAGAACCTCGAAGATGAGCGTTCAAAAAGTTTTGCTGTGTCCATTTCATTGCAAACCAAGGCCATCAGGAATTAGTTTAGAGTCCACAGAACTGGAAAATATTCCCTAAGTTCCAGCCAATCGAGCCGAAGTTGGTCAAAATCGCGATGCGCGTAAGGCGGACTCGGCTCATCTTTCACTCCTCAAGTGAAGTGGGGCTATATTTCGGCCCAGAAGCTCGAAACTCTGCTTTCAAAAACTTTTGCTGTTTCAATTTCACTGCAAAACAAGGTCATCAGGACTTAGTTTAAAGTCCCAGGGACTGGAAAATATCCCCCAAGTCACGAGAAATAAAGCCGAAGTTGGTCAAAATCACGATGCGCATAAAGCGGTCTCGGCTACTCTTTCAGGCTTAAAGTGAAGTGGGGCTATATTCGGCTCAGAAGCTTGAAGGTGAGCGTTTAAAATGTTTTGCTCTGTCCATTTCAATGCAAACCAAGGCGATCGGGAGTTAGTTTACAGTCCCTGGGATTGAAAAATATCCCACAAGTTCCCGCAAATTGAGCCAAAGTTGCTCAAAATCACGATGCGCGTAAGCCCGTTTCGTCTATTTTTTCAGTCTTAAAATGAAGTGGGGCTATATTTCGACCTAGAAGCTCGGCACCGAGCGTGCGCTAATTTAATCTGTGTCGATTTCACTGAAAACTAAGGCAATCAGGAGTTAGTTTAGAGCTCCCAAAGCTGGAAACTATCCCCCAAGTTCCGGGAAATCGAGCAATAGAGGCTCAAAATCACGATGCGCGTAAGGCGGTCTCATCTAGTCTTTCAGCCTTAAAATGAAATGGGCTATATTTCGGCCCAAAGGCTCGAAAGTGAGCGTTCAAAAAGTTTTCCTGTGTCCATTTCACTGCAAACCAAGGCCAAGAGAAAATACGTTACAGTCCCCGGGACTGTAAAATATCCCCCAAGTTGCGGGAAATCAAGCGGAAGTTGGTCAAAATCACGTTGCACGCAAGGCGGTCTCGGCTACTCTTTCAGTTTTAAAGTGAAGTGGGGCTATATTTCGACCCAGCAGCCCGAAAGTGAACGTTCAAAAAGTTTTCCTGTGTCCATTGCTCGGCCAACCAAGGCAATCAGGAGTTAGTTTAGAGTCCCCGGAACTGGAAAATATCACCCCAGTTCCGTGAAATGGAGCCGAACTTGGTCAAAATCACGATGCGCTTAAGACGGTCTCGGCTACTCTTTAAGTCTTAAAGTGAAGTGGGGCTATGTGTTTGCCCAGAAGCTTTAAAGTGAGCGTTGAAAAAGTTTTGCCGTTTCCATTTTACTGCAAACCAAGGCAATCACGAGTTAGCTTAAAGTTCCCGGGTCTGGAAAATATCGCCCAAGTTCCGGGAAATCGAGGCGTAGTTTGTAAAAATCACGATTCGCATAAGGCGGTCTCGGCTACTCTTTCACTCTTAAAGTGAAGTGTGGCTATATTTTGGCCCAGAAGCTCGCACAAGAGCGTTGAAAAAGTTTTCCTGTGTCCATTTCACTGCAAAGCAAGGCCATCAGGAATTAGTTTAGAGTCCCCGGGACTGGAAAATATCCCCCAAGTTTCCGAAAATCGAGCTTAAGTTAGTCAAAATTACGATGCGCGTAAGGCGGCCTCGGCTACTCTTTCAATCTTAAAATGAAGTGGGGCTAAACTTTTGGGCCCAGAAGCTGGAAAGTCAGCGTTCAAAAAGGTTTGCTGTTTCCATTTCACTCCAAACCAAGACAAGCAGGAGTTAGTTTAGAGTCCCCGGGACTGGAAAATATCCCCCAAGTTCCGGGAAATCAACCCGAAGTTTGTCAAAATCACCATGCGCGTTAGGCGGTCTCGGCTACCCTTTTAGTGTTAAACTAAAGTGGGGCTATATTTTGGCACAGAAGCTCGAAATTGAGCGTTCAAAAAGGTTTGCTGTGTCCATTTTACTGCAAACCAAGGCCAGCAGGAATTAGTTTAGAGTCCTCAGAACTGGAATATATCCCCTAAGTTCCGGCAAATCGAGCCGAAGTTGCTCACAATCAGGATGCGAGTAAGTCGGTCTCGGCTACTCTTTCAGTCTTCAAGTGAAGTGGGGCTCTATTTCGGTCCAGAACCTCGAAAGTGTGCGTTCAAAAACCTGTGCTGTGTCAATTCCACTGCAAACCATGGCCATCAGGAGTTAGTTTAGAGTCCCCGGGACTGGAAAATATTCCCCAAGTTCCGGCAAATCGAGCACAAGTTGATCAAAATCACGATGCGCGTAACGCGGTCTCGGCTACTGTTTCAGTCTTAAAGTGAAGTGTGGCTGTATTTCGGCCCACAAGCTCGAAAGTGAGCGTTCAAAAACTTTTGCTGTGTCCATTTCACTGCAAACCAAGGCCATCAGGCGTTAGTTTAGAGTACGCGGAAGTAGAAAATATCTCCCCAGTTCCGGGAAATCCAGCCCAAGTTGGTCAAAATCACGATGCGCGCAAGGCGGTCCCAGCTACTCTTTCAGTCTTAAAGTGAAGTTGCGCTATATTTCGGCCCAGACGCTCGAAAGTGCGCATTCGAAAAGTTTCGCTGTGTCCATTTCACTGCAAAGCAAGCCCATCAGGAGTTAGTTTAGAGCCCTGGGGACTAGAAAATATTTCCCAAGTTGCGCCAGATCGAGCCGAAGTTGGTCAAAGTCACGATGCGCGTAAGGCGCTTTCGGTTAGTCTTTCAGTCTTAAAGTGAAGTTGGGCTATAGTTCGGCCAAGAAGCTCGAAAGTGCGCGTTCAAAAACTTTTGCTCTGTCCCTTTCACTGGAAACCAAGGCCGTCAGGAGTTAGTTTAGAGTTCCCGGGAATGGAAAATATTCTCCAAGTTCCAGGAAATCGCGCCCAAGTTGATCAAAATCACCATGCGCGTAACGGGCTCTCGGCTATTCTTTCAGTCTTAAATTTAAGTAGGGCTATATTTCGGCCCTGAAGCCCGAAGGTGAGCGTTCAGAATGTTTTGCTGTGTTCATTAAATTGGAAACCAAGGTCATCGGGAGTTAGTTTAGCGTCCCCGGGACTTTAAATTATTCGCCAACTTCCGGGAAATCCAGCAAAAGTGGCCCAAAATCACGATGCGCGTAAGGCAGTCTCGGCTACTCTTTCAGTCTTAAAATTAAGGGAGGCTATATTTCGACCTAGAAGCTCGAGACCGGGCGTGCGCTAATTTTACCTGTGTCCATTTCACTGACATCTTAGGCGATCAGGTGTTAGTTTAGAGTCCTCGGGACTGGAAAATATTCCCCAAATTCTGCCAGATCGAGCCACAGTTGCTCAAAATCACGATGCGCGTAAGGCGGTCTCGGCTACTCTTTCAGTCTTAAAATGAAGTGAGGCTATATTTCGGCCGAGAAGCTCGACACCGAGCGTGCGCTCCTTTTGCCTGTGTACATATCACTGAAAACTAAGTTCATCATGAGTTAGCATAGAGTCCTCGGGACTGGAAAATATTCCCCGAATTCCGGCAAATCGAGCCAAAGATGCTCAAAATCAAGATGCGAGTAAGGCGGTGTCGGCTACTCTTTCACTCTGAAAATGAAGTGGGGCCATATATTTTGGTTCTACAAGCTTGACACCGAGCGTGCGCTCCTTTTGCCTGTGTCCTTTTCACTAAGAACTAAGTCCATCAGGAGATAGTTTACAGTCCTCGAGACTGGAAACTATCCTCCAAGTTTCGGCAAATATAGCCATAGTTTCTTAAAATTACGATAAGCGTACGGCAGTTTCGTTTACTCTTTCAGTCTTAAAATGAAGTGGGGCTTTATTTCGAGCTAGAAGCTCGACAGGGAGCGTGCGCTCCTGTTACCTGTGACCATTTTACTGAAAACTAAGGTTATCAGGAGTTAGCTTAGAGTCCCCGGGACTGGAAAATATGCCCCAAGTTTTGGCAGATCGAGCCATAGTGGCTAAAAATTTCGATGCGCTTAAGGCGGTTTCGTCTACCCTTTCAGTCTTAAAATAAAGTGGGGCTACATTTCGGCCTACAACCTGGAAACCTAGCGTGCGCTCCTTTTACCTGTGTCCATTTCACTGAAAACCAAGGCAATCAGGAGTGTAGTTTAGAGCTTCAGGGACTGGAAAATATCCCTCAAACTCCGAGAAATCAAGCCGAAGTTGGACAAATTTACCATGCGCGTAAGGCGGTCTCGGCTACTCTTTCAGTCTTAAAGTGAAATGGGGCTATATTTCGGCCCAGAAGCTCGAAAGTGAACGTTCAAAAAGTTTGGCTGTGTCCATTTCACTGAAAACCAAGGCCATCAGGAATTAGTTTAGAGTGCCCAAGACTGGCAATTATTTCCCAAGTTCCGGGAAAGCGAGCCGAAGTAACCCAAAATCACGATGCGCGTAAGGCAATCTCAGCTACTCTTTCAGTCTTAAAGTGAAGTAGGGCTATGCTTCGGCCCAGAAGCTCGAAAGTGAGCGTTCAAAAAGGTATCCTGTGTCCATTTCACTGCAAACCAAAGCCATCAGGAGTTAGTTTAGAGTCCCCGGAACTGGAAAATATCCCCCAAGTTCCGCGAAATCGAGACGAAGTTGGTCAAAATCACGATGCGCGTAAGGCGGTCTCGGCTACTCTTTCAGTCTTAAAGTGAAGTAGGGCTATATTTCGGTCCAGAAGCTCGAAAGTGAGCGTTCAAAAAGTTTTGCTCTCTCAATTTAACTGAAAACCAAGGCCATCGTGAGTTAGTTTAGAGTCCCCGGGACTGAAAAATATCCCTTAAGTTCCGGAAACTCGAGCCGAAGTTGGTTAAAATCACGATGCGCCTAAGGCGGTCTCGGCTACTCTTTCAGTTTTAAAGTGAAGTGGGGCTATATTTCTCCCCAGAATTTCGAAAGTATGCGTCCAAAAAGATTGGCTGTGTCCATTTCACTGCAAACCAAGGCCATCAGCAATTACTTTGGAGTCCTTGGGACTGGAATATATCCCCGAAGTTTAGGGAAATCTAGCCGAAGTTGGTCAAAACCACGATGCGCGTAAGACGGTCTCGGCTACTCTTTCAGTCTTAGAGTGAAGTGGGGCTATATTTCGGCTCAGAAGCTCGAAGGGGAGCGTTCAAAAAGTTTTGCTTTCTCCATTTCAATGCAAACCAAGGCAATCAGGAGTTACTTTAGAGTCAATGGTACGGAAAATATCCCCCATTTCCCGGGAAATTGAGCCAAAGTTGGTCAAAATCACGATAAGCGTAAGGCGGTCTCGGCTACTCTTTCATTCTTAAAGTGAACTGGGGCAATATTTCCGCCCAGAAGCTTGAAAGTGAGCGTTCAGAAAGTTTTGCTGTGTCCATTTCACTGCAAACCAAGGCCACCAGGAATAAGTTTAGAGTCCACAGAACTGGAAAATATTCCCTAATTTCCGGCAAATCGAGCCGAAGTTGGTCAAAATCACGATGCGCGTAAGGCGGACTCGGCTCATCTTTCACTCTTCAAGTGAAGTGGGGCTATATTTCGGCCTAGAAGCTCGAAACTTTGCTTTCAAAAAGTTTGGCTGTTTCAATTTCACTGCAAAACAAGGCCATCCGGACTTAGTTTAGAGTCCCCGGGACTAGAAAATATCCCCCAAGTCCCGCGAAATCAAGCCGAAGAAAGTCAAAATCACGATGCGCGTAAGGCGGTCTCGGCTACTCTTTAAGTCTTAAAGTGAAGTGGGGCTATGTTTCGGCCTAGAAGCTCGAAAGGACGCGTTCAAAAAGTTTTCCTGTGTCCATTTCACTGCAAACCCAGGCCATCAGGAGTTAGTTTAGAGTCCCCGGGACTGGAATATATCCCCCAAGTTGCGGGAAATCGAGCCAAATTTGGTCAAAATCACCATGCGTGTAAGCCGGTCTCGGCTACTCTATCAGTCTTAAAGTAAAGTTGGGCTATATTTTGTTCCAGAAACTCACAAGTGAGCGTTGAAAAAGTTCTGCTAAGTCCACTTCACTGCAAACCACGACAATGAGGAGTTAGTTTAGAAATCCCGGGACTGGAAAATATCCTCGAAGTTGCGGGAAATCGAGCCGAAGTTGGTGAAAATCACCATGCGCGGAAGGCGTTCTTTGCTACTCTTTCCGTCTTAAAGTGAAGTGGGGCTATATTTCGGCCTAGAAGCTCGACACCGAGCGAGCGCTCCTTTTATCTGTGTCCATTTTAGTAAAAATTAAGGCCATCAGAAGTTAGTTTAGAGTCCCCGGGACTGTAAGATATCAACCAAAATCCGGCAAATCAACCAAAGTTGCTGAAAATCACGATGTGCGTAAGAGTTTATGGTACTGTTACCGTTTTAAATTAAAGTGGGGCTATATTTCGGCCTAGAAGCTCCACACCTAGCGTCCGCTTCGTTTACCTCTGTCCTTTTCACTTAATAATACGGCAATCAGGAGTTAGTTTAGAGTCCCCGGGACTGTAAGATATCAACCAAAATCCGGCAAATCAACCAAAGTTGCTGAAAATCACGATGTGCGTAAGAGTTTATGGTACTGTTACCGTTTTAAATTAAAGTGGGGCTATATTTCGGCCTAGAAGCTCCACACCTAGCGTCCGCTTCGTTTACCTCTGTCCTTTTCACTTAATAATACGGCAATCAGGAGTTAGTTTAGAGTCCCCGGGACTG
>NC_138158.1:23326220-23331220 GCF_964199315.1 Orbicella franksi | reverse complement strand
AGTTCCGGGAAATCGAGCCATAGAGGCTCAAAATCACGATGCGCGTAAGGCGGTCTCGTCTACTCTTTCAGCCTTAAAATGAAATGGGCTATATTTCGGCCCAAAGGCTCGCAAGTGAGCGTTCAAAAAGTTTTCCTGTGTCCATTCTACTGCAAACCAAGGCCAAGAGGAAATACGTTAGAGTCCCCGGGACTGTAAAATATCCCCCAAGTTGCGGGAAATCAAGCGGAAGTTGGTCAAAATCACGTTGCGCGCAAGGCGGTCTTGGCTACTCTTTCAGTTTTAAAGTGAAGTGGGGCTATATTTCGACCCAGCAGCTCGAAAGTGAGCGTTCAAAAAGTTTTCCTGTGTCCATTGCTCGGCCAACCAAGGCAATCAGGAGTTAGTTTAGAGTCCCCGGGACTGGAAAATATCCCCCCAGTTCCGGGAAATGGAGCCGAACTTGGTCAAAATCACGATGCGCTTAAGACGGTCTCGGCTACTCTTTAAGTCTTAAAGTGAAGTGGGGCTATGTGTTGGCCCAGAAGCTTTAAAGTGAGCGTTGAAAAAGTTTTGCCGTTTCCATTTTACTGCAAACCAAGGCAATCACGAGTTAGTTTAAAGTTCCCCGGTCTGGAAAATATCCCCAAGGTTCTGGGAAATCGAGGCGTAGTTTGTCAAAATCACGATTCGCATAAGGTGGTCTCGGCTACTCTTTCACTCTTAAAGTGAAGTGTGGCTATATTTTGGCCCACAAGCTCGAACAAGAGCGTTAAAAAAGTTTTCCTGTGTCCATTTCACTGCAAAGCAAGGCCATCAGGAGTTATTTTAGAGTCCCCGGGACTGGAAAATATCCCCCAAGTTTCCGAAAATCGAGCTTAAGTTAGCCAAAATTACGATGCGCGTAAGGCGGCCTCGGCTACTCTTTCAATCTTAAAATGAAGTGGAGCTAAACTTTTGGGCCCAGAAGCTGGAAAGTCAGCGTTCAAAAAGTTTTGCTGTTTCCATTTCACTCCAAACCAAGACAAGCAGGAGTTAGTTTAGAGTCCCCGGGACTTGAAAATATTCCCCAAGTTCCGGGAAATCAACCCGAAGTTTGTCAAGTCACCATGCGCGTAAGGCGGTCTCGGCTACCCTTTTAGTGTTAAAGTAAAGTGGGGCTATATTTTGGCACAGAAGCTCGAAATTGAGCGTTCAAAAAGGTTTGCTGTGTCCATTTTACTGGAAACCAAGGCCATCAGGAATTAGTTTAGAGTCCTCAGAACTGGAATATATCCCCTAAGTTCCGGCAAATCGAGCCGAAATTTCTCAAAATCAGGATGCGCGTAAGTCGATCTCGGCTACTCTTTCAGTCTTAAAGTGAAGTGTGGCTATATTTTGGCCCACAAGCTCCCACAAGAGCGTTAAAAAAGTTTTCCTGTGTCCGTTTCACTGAAAAGCAAGCCCATAAGGAGTTAGTTTAGAGTCCCCGGGACTGGAAAATATCCCCCAAGTTTCCGAAAATCGACCTTAAGTTAGTCAAAATCACGATGCGCGTAAGGCGGACTCGGCTCATCTTTCACTTCTCGAGTGAAGTGGGGCTATATTTCGGCCCAGAAGCTCGAAACTCTGCTTTCAAAAACTTTTGCTGTTTCAATTTCACTGCAAAACAAGGTCATCAGGACTTAGTTTATAGTCCCCGGGACTAGAAAATATCCCCCAAGTCCCGGGAAATCAAGCCGAAGGTGGTCAAAATCACAATGCGCGTAAAGCGGTCTCGGCAACTCTTTAAGTCTTAAAGTGAAGTGGGGTTATATTTCGGCCCAGAAGGTCCAAAGTGAACGTTCAAAAAGTTTTGCTGTGTCCATTTCACTGCAAAGCAAGGCCATCAGGAGTTAGTTTAGAGTCCGCAGGACTGGAAAATATCCCCCAAGTTCCGGAAAATCAAGCCAAAGTTGGTCAAAATCACGATGCGCTTAAGACGGTCTCTGCTACTCTTTAAGTCTTAAAGTGAAGTGGGGCTATGTGTTGACCCAGAAACTTTAAAGCGAGCGTTGAAAAAGTTTTGCCGTTTCCATTTTACTGCAAACCAAGGCAATCAGGACTTAGTTTAAAGTTCCCGGCTCTGGAAAATATCCCCTAAGTTCCGAGAAATCGAGGCGTAGTTTCTCAAAATCACGATTCGCATAAGGCGGTCTAGGCTACTCTTTCAGTCTTCAAGTGAAGTGGGGCTAAACTTTTGGGCTCAGAAGCTGGAAAGTCAGCGTTCAAAAAGTTTTGCTGTTTCCATTTCACTCCAAAGCCACACAAGCTGGAGTTAGTTTAGAGTCCCCGGGACTGGAAAATATTCCCCAAGTTCCGGCAAATGGAGCAGAAGTTGATCAAAATCACGATGCGCGTAACGCGGTCTCGGCTACTGTTTCAGTCTTAAAGTGAAGTGTGGCTGTATTTCGGCCCACAAGCTCGAAAGTGAGCGTTCAAAAAGTTTTGCTGTGTCAATTTCACTGCAAATCAAGGCCATCAGGCGTTAGTTTAGAGTTCGCGGAAGTAGAAAATATCTCCCCAGTTCCGGGAAATCCAGCCCAAGTTGGTCAAAATCACGATGCGCGCAAGGCGGTCCCGGCTACTCTTTCAGTCTTAAAGTGGTTGCGCTATATTTCGGCCCAGAGGCTCGAAAGTGCGCATTCGAAAAGTTTTCCTGTGTCCATTTCACTGCAAAGCAAGCCCATCAGGAGTTAGTTTAGAGCCCTTGGGACTAGAAAATATTTCCCAAGTTCCGCCAGATCGAGCCGAAGTTGGTCAAAGTCACGATGCGCGTAAGGCGCTCTCGGTTAGTCTTTCAGTCTTAAAGTCAACTTGGGCTATAGTTCGGCCAAGAAGCTCGAAAGTGCGCGTTCAAAAACTTTTGCTCTATCTCTTTCACTGGAAACCAAGGCCGTCAGGAGTTAGTTTAGAGTCCCCGGGAGTGGAAAATATCCCCCAAGTTCCGGGAAATCGCGCCCAAGTTGATCAAAATCACCATGCGCGTAACGGGCTCTCGGCTATTCTTTCAGTCTTAAATTTAAGTAGGGCTATATTTCGGCCCTGAAGCTCGAAGGTGAGCGTTCAGAATGTTTTGCTGTGTTCATTAAATTGGAAACCAAGGTCATCAGAAGTTAGTTTAGCGTCCCCGGGACTTTAAATTATTCGCCAACTTCCGGGAAATCAAGCAAAAGTGGCCCAAAATCACGATGCGCGTAAGGCGGTCTCCGCTACTCTTTCAGTCTTAAAATTAAGGGAGGCTATATTTCGACCTAGAAGCTCGAGACCGGGCGTGCGCTAATTTTACCTGTGTCCATTTCACTGACATCTTAGGCGATCAGGTGTTAGTTTAGAGTCCTTGGGACTGGAAAATATTCCTCAAATTCTGGCAGATCGAGCCAAAGTTGCTCAAAATCACGATGCGCGTAAGGCGGTCTCGGCTACTCTTTCAGTCTTAAAATGAAGTGGGGCTATATTTCGGCCGACAAGCTCCACACCGAGCGTGCGCTCCTTTTGCCTGTGTACATATCACTGAAAACTAAGTTCATCATGAGTTAGCATAGAGTCCTCGGGACTGGAAAATATTCCCCGAATTCCGGCAAATCGAGCCAAAGATGCTCAAAATCAAGATGCGAGTAAGGCGGTGTCGGCTACTCTTTCACTCTGAAAATGAAGTGGGGCCATATTTCGGTTCTACAAGCTTGACACCGAGCGTGCGCTCCTTTTGCCTGTGTCCTTTTCACTAAGAACTAAGTCCATCAGGAGATAGTTTACAGTCCTCGAGACTGGAAACTATCCTCCAAGTTTCGGCAAATTGAGCCATAGTTTCTTAAAATTACGATAAGCGTACGGCAGTTTCGTTTACTCTTTCAGTCTTAAAATGAAGTGGGGCTTTATTTCGAGCTAGAAGCTCGACAGGGAGCGTGCGCTCCTGTTACCTGTGACCATTTTACTGAAAACTAAGGTTATCAGGAGTTAGCTTAGAGTCCCCGGGACTGGAAAATATGCCCCAAGTTTTGGCAGATCGAGCCATAGTGGCTAAAAATTTCGATGCGCTTAAGGCGGTTTCGTCTACCCTTTCAGTCTTAAAATAAAGTGGGGCTACATTTCGGCCTACAACCTGGAAACCTAGCGTGCGCTCCTTTTACCTGTGTCCATTTCACTGAAAACCAAGGCAATCAGGAGTGTAGTTTAGAGCTTCCGAGACTGGAAAATATTCCCCAAACCCCGAGAAATCAAGCCGAAGTTGGACAAATTTACCATGCGCGTAAGGCGGTCTCGGCTACTCTTTCAGTCTTAAAGTGAAGTGGGGCTATATTTCGGCCCAGAAGCTCGAAAGTGAACGTTCAAAACGTTTCGCTGTGTCCATTTCACTGAAAACCAAGGCCATCAGGAATTAGTTTAGAGTGCCCAAGACTGGCAATTATTTCCCAAGTTCCGGGAAATCGAGCCGAAGTAACCCAAAATCACGATGCGCGTAAGGCAATCTCAGCTACTCTTTCAGTCTTAAAGTGAAGTAGGGCTATGCTTCGGCCCAGAAGCTCGAAAGTGAGCGTTCAAAAAGTTATCCTGTGTCCATTTCACTGCAAACCAAAGCCATCAGGAGTTAGTTTAGAGTCCCCGGAACTGGAAAATATCCCCCAAGTTCCGCGAAATCGAGACGAAGTTGGTTAAAATCACGATGCGCGTAAGGCGGTCTCGGCTACTCTTTCAGTCTTAAAGTGAAGTAGGGCTATATTTCGGCCCAGATGCTCGAAAGTGAGCGTTCAAAAAGTTTTGCTCTCTCAATTTAACTGAAAACCAAGGCCATCGTGAGTTAGTTTAGAGTCCCCGGGACTGAAAAATATCCCTTAAGTTCCGGAAACTCGAGCCGAAGTTGGTCAAAATCACGATGCGCCTAAGGCGGTCTCGGCTACTCTTTCAGTTTTAAAGTGAAGTGGGGCTATATTTCTCCCCAGAATTTCGAAAGTATGCATTCAAAAAAATTGGCTGTGTCCATTTCACTGCAAACCAAGGCCATC
>NC_138158.1:23288020-23326020 GCF_964199315.1 Orbicella franksi | reverse complement strand
AGCAATTACTTTAGAGTCCTTGGGACTGGAATATATCCCCGAAGTTTAGGGAAATCTAGCCGAAGTTGGTCAAAACCACGATGCGTGTAAGACGGTCTCGGCTACTCTTTCAGTCTTAAAGTGAAGTGGGGCTATATTTCGGCTCAGAAGCTCGAAGGGGAGCGTTCAAAAAGTCTTGCTCTCTCCATTTCAATGCAAACCAAGGCAATCAGGAGTTACTTTAGAGTCCCCGGTACCGGAAAATATCCCCCATTTCCCGGGAAATCGAGCCAAAGTTGGTCACAATCACGATAAGCGTAAGGCGGTCTCGGCTACTCTTTCATTCTTAAAGTGAACTGGGCAATATTTCCGCCCAGAAGCTTGAAAGTGAGCGTTCAGAAAGTTTTGCTGTGTCCATTTCACTCCAAAGCAAGGCCATCAGGAGTTACTTTAGAGTCTGCGGGACTGTAAAATATCCCCCAAGTTCCGGCAAATCGAGCCGAAGTAGGTCAAAATTACGATGCCCGTAAGCCGGTCTCGGCTACTCTTTCAATCTTAAAGTAAAGTGGAGCTATATTTTGGCCCAGAAGCTCGAAAGTGAGCCTTCAAAACGTTTTGCTGTGTCCATTTTACTGCTGACCAAGGACGTCGGGGGCCAGTTTAGAGTCCCCGGGAATGGAAAATATCCCCCAAGTTCCGAGAAATTTAGCCAAAGTTGGTCAAAATCACGACGCGCGTACGGCGGTCTCGGCTACTCTTTCAGTCTTAAAGTGAAGTGGGGCAATATTTCGCCCCAGAAGCTCGAAACTGAGTGTTTAAAAAGTTTTGCTGTGTCAATTTCACTGCAAACCAAGGCCATCAGGAGTTAGTTTAGAGACCAAGGGACTGGAAAATATCCCCCAAATTCCGGGAAATTTAGCCTAAGTTTGTCAAAATCACCATGGGCGTATGGCGGTCTTGGCTAATCTTTCAGTCTTAAAGTGAAGTGGGGCTATATTTCGCCCCAGAAGCTCGAAAGTGAGCGTTCAAACAGTTTTCCCTTGTCAAATTCACTTCAAACCAAGGTGATGAGGAGTTAGTTTAGGGACCCCAGGACTGGAAAATATCCCCCAAGTTGCGGGATATCGATCCGAAGTTGGTCAAAATCACGTTTCGCGAAACGCGGATCGGCTATTGTTGCAGTCTTAAAGTGAAGTGGGGCTATATTTCAGCCCAGAAGCTCGAAAGTGACCGTTTAAAAAGTTACGCTTCGTGCATTTAACTGCAAAAAAAGGCCATCAGGAGTTATTTTAAAGTCCCGCGGACTGGAAAATATCCCCCCAAGTTCCGGGATATCGAGCTGAACTTGGTCAAAATCACGATGTCTGTAAGGCGGTCTCGGCTATTCTTTCAGTCTTCAAGTGAAGTGGGGCTATATTTTGCCCCAGAAGCTCGAAGATGAGCGTTCAAAAAGTTTTCCTGTGTCCATTTCATTGCAAACCAAGGCCATCAGGAATTAGTTTAGAGCCCACAGAACTGGAAAATATTCCCTAAGTTCCGGCCAATCGAGCCGAAGTTGGTCAAAATCACGATGCGCGTAAGGCGGACTCGGCTCATCTTTCACTCCTCAAGTGAAGTGGGGCTATATTTCGGCCCAGAAGCTCGAAACTCTGCTTTCAAAAACTTTTGCTGTTTCAATTTCACTGCAAAACAAGGTCATCAGGACTTAGTTTATAGTCCCCGGGACTAGAAAATATCCCCCAAGTCCCGGGAAATCAAGCCGAAGGTGGTCAAAATCACGATGCGCGTAAAGCGGTCTCGGCAACTCTTTAAGTCTTAAAGTGAAGTGGGGTTATATTTCGGCCCAGAAGGCCCAAAGTGAGCGTTCAAAAAAGTTTTGCTGTGTCCATTTCACTGCAAAGCAAGGCCAGCAGGAGTTAGTTTAGAGTCCGCGGGACTGGAAAATATCCCCCAAGTTCCGGAAAATCAAGCCAAAGTTGGTCAAAATCACGATGCGCGTAAGATGGTCTGGGCTACTCTTTCAGGCTTAAAGTGAAGTGGGGCTATATTCGGCTCAGAAGCTTGAAGGTGAGCGTTTAAAATGTTTTGCTCTGTCCATTTCAATGCAAACCAAGGCGATCGGGAGTTAGTTTACAGTCCCTGGCACGGAAAAATATCCCACAAGTTCCGGCAAATTGAGCCAAAGTTGCTCAAAATCACGATGCGCGTAAGGCCGTTTCGTCTATTTTTTCAGTCTTAAAATGAAGTGGGGCTATATTTCGACCTAGAAGCTCGGCACCGAGCGTGCGCTAATTTAATCTGTGTCGATTTCACTGAAAACTAAGGCAATCAGGAGTTAGTTTAGCGTCCCCGGGAGTTAAAAATGTTTTCTAAATTAAGGCAAATCGAGCCAAAGTTCCATAAAATCACGATGTGCGTAAGGCGCTCCCGGCTACTCCTTCAGTCTTAAAATGAAGTGGGGCTATATTTCGACCTAGAAGCTCGACACCGAGCGTGTGCCCCTTTTACCTGTGTCCATTTTCCTGAAAACCAAGGCCATCAGGAGTCACTTTAGAGTACCCGGTAATGGGAAATATCCCCCAAATTTGGGCAACTAGAGCCAAAGTTGATGAAAATAATTATGCGCGTGAGGCGGTTTCGTCTACTCTTTCAGGCTTAAAATGTAGTGGGGCTATATTTCGGCCTAGAAGCTCGACACCGAGCGTGCGCTCTATTTACCTGTGTCCATTTCACGGAAAACTAAGGCCATCAGGAGTTAGTTTGGAGTCCCCAGGACTGGAAAATATCCCCCAAGTTTCGGCAAATCGTATCAGGGATGCTCAAAATCACGATGCGCGTGAGAATGTCTCGGCTACTCTTTCAGTCTTAAAATAAAGCTGCCCTATATTTCGGCCTATAAGCTCGACACCGAGCGTGCGCTCCTTTTACCTCTGTCCGTTTCAATGGAAACTAAGGCCATCAGGAGTTACTTTAGAGTTCCTTGAAGTGAAAAATATCCCCCAAGTTCCGGCAAATCGAGCCAAAGTTTCTCAAAATCACGATGCGCGTAAGGTGGTCTAGGCAACTCTTTCAGTCTTAAAATGAGGCAAGGCTACATTTCGGACTAGAAACTTGACACCGAGCGTGCGCTCCTTTTACCTCTGTCCATTTCACTGAAAACTAAGGCCATCAGGAGTTAGTTTAGAGTCGCCGGGACTGGAAAATATCCCCGAAGTTTCCGAAAATCGAGCTTAAGTTAGTCAAAATTACGATGCGCATAAGGCGGCCTCGGCTACTCTTTCAATCTTAAAATGAAGTGGGGCTAAACTTTTGGGCCCAGAAGCTGGAAAGTCAGCCTTCAAAAACTTTGGCTGTTTCCATTTCACTCCAAACGAAGACAAGCAGGCGTTAGTTTAGAGTCCCCGGGACTGGAAAATATTCCCCAAGTTCCGGGAAATCAACCCGAAGTTTGTCAAAATCACGATGCGGGTAAGGCGGTCTCGGCTACCCTTTTAGTGTTAAAGTAAAGTGGGGCTATATTTTGGCCCAGAAGCTCGAAATTGAGCGTTCAAAAAGGTTTGCTGTGTCCAGTTTACTGCAAACCAAGGCCATCAGGAATTAGTTTAGAGTCCTCAGAACTGGAATATATCCCCTAAGTTCCGGCAAATCGAGCCGAAGTTGGTCTCGGCTACTCTTTCAGTCCTAGAGTGAAGTGGGGCTGTATTTCGGTCCAGAACCTCGAAAGTGTGCGTTCAAAAACTTGTGCTGTGTAAATTTCACTCCAAACCATGGCCATCAGGAGTTAGTTTAGAGTCCCCGGGACTGGAAAATATTCCCCAAGTTCCGGGAAATCGAGCAGAAGTTGATCAACATCACGATGCGCGTAACGCGGTCTCGGCTACTGTTTCAGTCTTAAAGTGAAGTGTGGCTGTATTTCGGCCCACAAGCTCGAAAGTGCGCATTCAAAAAGTGTTGCTGTGTCCATTTCACTGCAAACCAAGGCCATCAGGCGTTAGTTTAGAGTACGCGGAAGTAGAAAATATCCCCCCAGTTCCGGGAAATCCAGCCCAAGTTGGTCAAAATCACGATGCGCGCAAGGCGGTCCCGGCTACTCTTTCAGTCTTAAGTGAAGTTGCGCTATATTTCGGCCCAGAGGCTCGAAAGTGCGCATTCGAAAAGTTTTCCTGTGTCCATTTCACTGCAAAGCAAGGCCGTCAGGAGTTAGTTTAGAGCCCTTAGCACTAGAAAATATTTCCCAAGTTCCGCCAGATCGAGCCGAAGTTGGTCAAAGTCACGATGCGCGTAAGGCGCTCTCGGTTAGTCTTTCAGTCTTAAAGTCAAGTTGGGCTATAGTTCGGCCAAGAAGCTCGAAAGTGCGCGTTCAAAAAGTTTTGCTCTATCTCTTTCACTGGAAACCAAGGCCGTCAGGAGTAAGTTTAGAGTCCCCGGGAGTGGAAAATATTCTCCAAGTTCCAGGAAATCGCGCCCAAGTTGATCAAAATCACCATGCGCGTAACGGGCTCTCGGCTATTCTTTCAGTCTTAAATTTAAGTAGGGCTATATTTCGGCCCTGAAGCTCGAAGGTGAGCGTTCAGAATGTTTTGCTGTGTTCATTAAATTGGAAACCAAGGTCATCGGGAGTTAGTTTAGCGTCCCCGGGACTTTAAATTATTCGCCAACTTCCGGGAAGTCGAGCAAAAGTGGCCCAAAATCACGATGCGCGTAACGCGGTCTCGGCTTCTCTTTCAGTCTTAAAATTAAGGGGGCTATATTTCGACCTAGAAGCTCGAGACCGGGCGTGCGCTAATTTTACCTGTGTCCATTTCACTGACATCTTAGGCGATCAGGTGTTAGTTTAGAGTCCTTGGGACTGGAAAATATTGCCCAAGTTCAGGCAGATCGAGCCAAAGTTGCTCAAAATCACTATGCGTGTAAAGCGGTCTCTGCTACTCTTTCAGTCTTAAAATGAAGTGGGGCTATATTTCGGCCGACAAGCTCCACACCGAGCGTGCGCTCCTTTTGCCTGTGTACATATCACTGAAAACTAAGTTCATCATGAGTTAGCATAGAGTCCTCGGGACTGGAAAATATTCCCCAAATTCCGGCAAATCGAGCCAAAGATGCTCAAAATCAAGATGCGAGTAAGGCGGTGTCGGCTACTCTTTCACTCTGAAAATGAAGTGGGGCCATATTTCGGTTCTACAAGCTTGACACCGAGCGTGCGCTCCTTTTGCCTGTGTCCTTTTCACTAAGAACTAAGTCCACCAGGAGATAGTTTACAGTCCTCGAGACTGGAAACTATCCTCCAAGCTTCGGCAAATTGAGCCATAGTTTCTTAAAATTACGATAAGCGTACGGCAGTTTCGTTTACTCTTTCAGTCTTAAAATGAAGTGGGGCTTTATTTCGAGCTAGAAGCTCGACAGGGAGCGTGCGCTCCTGTTACCTGTGACCATTTTACTGAAAACTAAGGTTATCAGGAGTTAGCTTAGAGTCCCCGGGACTGGAAAATATGCCCCAAGTTTTGGCAGATCGAGCCATAGTGGCTAAAAATTTCGATGCGCTTAAGGCGGTTTCGTCTACCCTTTCAGTCTTAAAATAAAGTGGCGCTACATTTCGGCCTACAACCTGGGAACCTAGCGTGCGCTCCTTTTACCTGTGTCCATTTCACTGAAAACCAAGGCAATCAGGAGTTAGTTTAGAGCTTCCGAGACTGGAAAATATTCCCCAAACCCCGAGAAATCAAGCCGAAGTTGGACAAATTTACCATGCGCGTAAGGCGGTCTCGGCTACTCTTTCAGTCTTAAAGTGAAGTGGGGCTATATTTCGGCCCAGAAGCTCGAAAGTGAACGTTCAAAAAGTTTGGCTGTGTCTATTTTACTGAAAACCAAAACCATCAGGAATTAGTTTAGAGTGCCCAAGACTGGCAATTATTTCCCAAGTTCCGGGAAATCGAGCCGAAGTAACCCAAAATCACGATGCGCGTAAGGCAATCTCAGCTACTCTTTCAGTCTTAAAGTGAAGTAGGGCTATGCTTCGGCCCAGAAGCTCGAAAGTGAGCGTTCAAAAAGTTATCCTGTGTCCATTTCACTGCAAACCAAAGCCATCAGGAGTTAGTTTAGAGTCCCCGGAACTGGAAAATATCCCCCAAGTTCCGCGAAATCGAGACGAAGTTGGTCAAAATCACGATGCGCGTAAGGCGGTCTCGGCTACTCTTTCAGTCTTAAAGTGAAGTAGGGCTATATTTCGGTCCAGAAGCTCGAAAGTGAGCGTTCAAAAAGTTTTGCTCTCTCAATTTAACTGAAAACCAAGGCCATCGTGAGTTAGTTTAGAGTCCCCGGGACTGAAAAATATCCCTTAAGTTCCGGAAACTCGAGCCGAAGTTGGTCAAAATCACGATGCGCCTAAGGCGGTCTCGGCTACTCTTTCAGTTTTAAAGTGAAGTGGGGCTATATTTCTCCCCAGAATTTCGAAAGTATGCATTCAAAAAAATTGGCTGTGTCCATTTCACTGCAAACCAAGGCCATCAGCAATTACTTTAGAGTCCTTGGGACTGGAATATATCCCCGAAGTTTAGGGAAATCTAGCCGAAGTTGGTCAAAACCACGATGCGTGTAAGACGGTCTCGGCTACTCTTTCAGTCTTAAAGTGAAGTGGGGCTATATTTCGGCTCAGAAGCTCGAAGGGGAGCGTTCAAAAAGTCTTGCTCTCTCCATTTCAATGCAAACCAAGGCAATCAGGAGTTACTTTAGAGTCCCCGGTACCGGAAAATATCCCCCATTTCCCGGGAAATCGAGCCAAAGTTGGTCACAATCACGATAAGCGTAAGGCGGTCTCGGCTACTCTTTCATTCTTAAAGTGAACTGGGCAATATTTCCGCCCAGAAGCTTGAAAGTGAGCGTTCAGAAAGTTTTGCTGTGTCCATTTCACTCCAAAGCAAGGCCATCAGGAGTTACTTTAGAGTCTGCGGGACTGTAAAATATCCCCCAAGTTCCGGCAAATCGAGCCGAAGTTGGTCAAAATTACGATGCGCGTAAGCCGGTCTCCGCTACCCTTTCAATCTTAGAGTAAAGTGGAGCTATATTTCGGCCCAGAAGCTCGAAAGTGAGCCTTCAAAACGTTTTGCTGTGTCCATTTTACTGCTGACCAAGGACGTCGGGGCCCAGTTTAGAGTCCCCGGGAATGGAAAATATCCCCCAAGTTCCGGGAAATTGAGCCGAAGTTGGTCAAAATCACGATGCCCGTAAGGCGGTCTCGGCTACTCTTTCAGTCTTAAAGTAAAATTGGGCTATATTTCGGAAGAGAAGCTCGAAAGTGAGCGTTCAAAAAGTTTTGCTGTGTCCATTTTACTCTAAACCAAGACCATCAAGAGATATTTTAGAGTCCCCGGGACTGGAAAATATCCCCTAAGTTCCAGGAAATCGAGCCGAGGTTGGTCAAAATCACGATGCGCGTAACGCGGACTCACGTACTTCTTTAGTCTCAGCTACTCTTTCAGTCTTAAAATTAAATGGTGCTATATTACGGCCTGCAAGCTCGACACCGAGGCTTCCCTCCTTTTACTTGTGTCCATTTTACTGAAAACTAAGGCCAGGAGTTACTTTACAGCCCGAGACTGGAAAATATCTCCCAAGTTTTGACAAATCGAGCCATAGTTGCTCAAAATCACGATGCGCGTAAGGCGGTCTCGCTACTCTTTTAGTCTTAAAATGAATTGGGTTATATAACGGCCCAAAAGCTCGAAAGTGAGCGTTCAAAAAGTTTCGCTGTATCCATTTCACATCAAACCAAGGCCAAGAGGAGTTTATTTAGAGGGCTCGTGACTGAAAGATATCCCCCAAGTTCCTGGAAATCAAGCAAACCAAGGCCATCAGGAGTTACTTTAGAGTCCGCGGGACTGGAAAATATCCCCCGATTTCCGGGAAATTGAGCCGAAGTTGGTCAAAATCACGATGCGCGTAAGGCGGTCTCGGCTACTCTTTCAGTCTTAAAATGAAGTGGGGCTATATTTCGGCCTAGAAGGTCGACACCGAACGTGCGCTCCTTTTGCTTGTGTCAATTTCACTAAAAAATAAGACCATCAGGAGTTAGTTTAGAGTCCTTCAGACTGGAAAATATCCTGCAAGTTTCGGCAAATCGAGCCGAAGATGTTTTAAATCACGATGCGCGTAAGGCGGTCTCGGCTACTCTTTTAGTAATAAAATAAAGCGGGGCTATATTTCGGCCTGGAAGCTCGACACTGAGTGTGCGCTCCTTTTACCTGTGTCTATTTCATAGAAAACTGAAGCCATCAGGAGTTAGTTTAGAGTCCCAGGGAGTGGGAAATATCCCGCAAGATCCGGCAAATCGAGCCAAAGTTGCTCAAAATCACGGTGCGCGTAAGGCGCTCTCGGCTACTCTTTCAGTCTTAAAATTAAGTGGGGCGATATTTCGGCCTAGAAGCTCGACACCGAGCGTGCGCTCCTTTTACCTGTGTCCATTTCTCTGAAAACTAAGGCCATCAGGAGGTTGTTTCGAGTCCCCGGGAGTGGAAAACATTCCCCAAGTTCCGGCAAATCGAGCCATAGTGGGTCAAAATCACGATGCGCGTTAGGCGGTCCCGTCTACTCTTTCAGTCCTTAAATGAAGTGGGGCTTTATTTCGGCCTAGAAGCTCGACACCGAGCGTGTAATCCTTTTACCTGTGTCAATTTCACTGAAAACTAAGGCGATCAGGAGTTATTTTAGTGTCCCAGGGACAGAAAAATATCCCCCAACTTCTGGCAAGTCGAGGCAAAGTTGCTCAAAATCACGATGCGCGTAGGGCGGTCTCGGCTAGTCTTTCTGTCTTAAAATAAAGTGGGGCTATATTTAGGCCTAGAAGCTCGACAGCAAGCGTGCGCTCCTTTTAACTGTGTCCATTTCACTGAAAACTAAGGCCATCAGGAGTTAGTTTAGCGTCCCCGACACTGGAAAATATCCCCTAAATTCCGCCCAATCGAGCCAAAGTTGCTCAAAATTACGATGCGCGTAAGGCAGTCTCGGCTACTCTTTCAGTTTTAAAATGAGGCAAGGCTACATTTCGGCCTAGGAGCTCGACACCGAGCGTGCGCTCCTTTTACTGATGTCAATTTCACTGAAAACTAGGGCCATCCGGAGTTAGTTTATTGTTTCCGGGACTGGAAAATATCTCCCAAGTTCCGGCAAATCGAGTCAAAGTTGCTCAAAATTACGATGCCGGTAAGGCGCTCTCGGCTACTCTTTCAGTCTTGAAATGAAGTGGGGCTATATTTCGGCCTTGAAGCTCGACACCGAGCGTGCGCTTCTTTTACCTGTGTCCATAACTCTGAAAACTAGGGCCATCAGAAGTTAATTTAGAGTCCCGGGGACTGGAAAATATCTCCCAAGTTCCAGCAGATCGAGCCAAAATTGCTCAAAGTTACGATGCCGGTAAGGCGCTCTCGGCTACTCTTTCAGTCTTAAAATGAAGTGGGGATATATTTCGACCTAGAAGCTCGACACCGAGCGTGCGCTCCTTTTATCTGTGTCCATTTCACTGAAAACTAAGGCCATCAGGAGTTAGTTTAGAGTCCCTGGGACCGGGGACTATCCCTCAAATTCCGGCAAATGGAGCTAAAGTGGCTCAAAATCACGACGCGCGTACGGAGTTCTCGGCTACTCTTTCAGTCTTAAAATGATGTTCGGTTATATTTCGGCCTAGAAGCTCGACACCGAGTGTGCGCTCCTTTTACCTGTGTCCATTTCACTAAAAACTAAGGCGATCAGGAGTTAGTTTAGAGCTTCCCAGACTGACAAAAATCCCCCAAGTTCCGGCAAATCGAGCCAAGGTTGCTCAAAATCACGATGCTCGTAAGCCGGTCTCGGCTACTCTTTTAGTCTTAAAATGAAGTGGGGCTATATTTCGGCCTACAAGCTCGACACCGAGCGTGCGCTCCTTTTGTTTGTGTCAATTTCATTGAAAACCAAGGCCATCAGGACTTAGTTTACAGACCCCGGGACTGGAAAATATCCCCCTCAGTTTTGGGAAATCGAGCCCAAGGGGGTCAAAACCACGATGCGCACAAGGCGGTCTCGGCTACTCTTTCAGTCTTAAAGTGAAGTGGGGTTGTATTTCGGCCCAGAAGGCTAAAAGTAAGCGTTAAAAAAGTTTTGCTGTGTCCATTTCATTGCAAAACAAAGGGACCAGGAGTTACTTTAGAGTCCCCGGGACCGGAAAATATCCCCCAAGTTCCGGCAAAGGCGGTCTCGGCTACTCTTTAAGTCTTAAAATTAAAAGGTACTATATTTCGGCCCAGAGGCTCGAAAGTGAGCAGCCAAAACGTTTTGCTGCGTTCATTTAACTGCAAACCAAGACCATCAGGAGTTAGTTTAGAGTCCCCGGGACTGGCAAATATCCTCCAAGTTCCACGAAATCGAGCCGAAGTTGATGAAAATCACGATGCACGTAGGGCCGTCTCGGCTACCTTTTCAGTTTTAAAGTGAAGTGGGGCTATATGTTTTCGCCCAGAAGCTCGAAAGTAAGCCTTCAAAAAGTTTTTCTGTGTCCATTTCACTGCAAACCAAGGCCATCAGGAGTTAGTTTAGGGTGTTTGGGAAAGGAAAATATCCCCCAAGTTCCGAAAAATCGACCCGAAGTTGGTCAAAATTACGATGCGCGTAAGACGGTCTAAGCTACTCTCTCAGTCATAAAGTAAAGTGGGGCTATATTTCGGCCCAGAAGCTCGAAAGTGAGCGTTCAAAAACTTTTGCTCTGTCCATTTCACTGCAGACCAAGGCCATCAGGAGGTAGTTTAGAGTCCCTGGGACTGGAATATATTCCCCAACTTCCGGGAAATCGAGCCGAAGTTTGTCAAAATCACGATGCGCGTAAGGCGGTTTAAGTCTTAAACTGAAGTAGGGCTCTATTTCGGCCCAGAATTTCGAAAGTAAGCGTTCAAAAAGTTTTGCTGTGTTCATTTTACTGCAAGCCAAGGTCATCAGGGGATAGTTTAGAGCCCCCGGGGCTAGAAAATATCCCCCAACTTCCCGTAAATCGAGCTGAGGTTATGCAAAATCACGATGCGCGTAAGACGGTCTCGGCTACTCTTTCAGTGTTAAAGTGAAGTGGGGCAATATTTCGGCCGAGAAGCTCGAAAGTGAGCGTTAAAAAAGCTTTGCTCTGTCCATTTCGCTCCAATCCCAAGGCCCTCAGGAGTTAGTTTAGAGTCCCCGGGACTGAAAGATTTCCCCCAAGTTCCTGGAAATCAAGCCGAAATTGGTGAAAATCACAATGCGCTTAAGGCGGTGTTGGCTACTCTTTCAGTCTTAAAGTGTAGTGGGGCTATATTTCGGCCCAGAAGCTCGAAAGTGAGCGTTCAAAAAGTCTCGCTGTATCCATTTCACTGCAAACCAGATTAATCGGGAGTTAATTTAGAGTGTCCTGGACTGGAAAATAACCCCCGAGTTCCGGGAAATCGAGCCAAAGTGGCTCAAAATCACGATGCGCGTAAGGCGCTCTAAACTACTCTTTCAGTCTCAAAGTGAAGTGGGGCTGTATTTGGGCCCAGAAGCTCGAAAGTGAGCGTTCAAAAAGTTTTGCTGTGTCCATTTCACTGCAGACCAAGGCCATCAGGAGTTACTTTAGAGTCCGCGGGACTGGAGAATATTCCTCGATTTCCGGGAAATTGAGCCGAAGTTGGTAAAAATCGCGATGCGCGTAAGGTGGTCTCGGCTACTCACTGATTTCGGCCTAGAAGCTCCGAAACGAGCGTGCTATCGTTTTACCTGTGTCCATTTCTCTCCAAACCAAGGTCATTAGGAGTTAGTTTAGAGTCCCCAGGACTGTAAAATATTCCGCAAAATCCTGGAAATCCACCCAAAGTTGGGGAAAATCACCCTGCGCGTAGGGCGGTCACGGCTACCTTTTCTCACTATTAAAGTGAAGTGGGGCTATATTTCGGAAGGAAGCTCGAAACCGAACGTTCAAATATTTTTCCTCCGTCCATTTCACTGAAAACCAAGGCCATCACGAGTTAGTTTACAGTGCCCGGGACTGGAAAATATCCCGCCAGTTCCTGGAAATCGACCCAAAAATGGGCAAAATTGCCCTGCGCGTACGGCGGTCTCTCCTACCTTTCCTCACTCTTAAAGTGAAGTGGGGCTATATTTCGGCCTAGAAGCTCGGAACCGAGCGCTCAAATATTTTTCCTTTGTCCATTTCACTGAAAACCTAGGCCATCACGAGTTAGTTTAGAGTCCCCGGGAGTGGAAAATATCCCACAAGTTCCTGGAAATATACCCAAAGTTGGGGGAAATCGCCCTGCGCGTAAGGCGGTCTCGGCTACCTTTTGTCCTAAAGTGAAATGGGGTTATATTTCGGACTAGAAGCTCGAAACCGAGACTGAATATTTTTCCTCTGTCCATTTCACTGAAAACCAAGGCCATCACGAAATAATTTACAAGCCCTGAGACTGGAAAATATTCCGCAAGCTCCTGGAAATCCACCCAAAGTTGGTGAAAATCGCCCGGCGCGTAAGGCGGTCTCGGCTACCTTTTCTCTTTCTTAAAGTAATGTGCGCCTATATTTCGGCCTTGAAGCTCGAAACCGAGCGTTCAAATATTTTTCCTTTGTCCATTTCACTGAAAACTACGGCCATCACAAGTTAGTTTACAGTCCCCAGGACTGGAAAATATCCCAAAAGCTCATGGAAACCAACCCAAAGTTACTGAAAATCGCCCTGCGTGTAAGCCGGTCTCGGCTACCTTCTCTTACTCCTAAAGTGAAGTGGGGCTATATTTCGGCCTAGAAGCTCCAAACCGAGCGTTCAAATATTTTTCCTCTGTCCATTTCACTAAAACCCAAGGCCATCACGAGTTAGTTTAGACTCCCCGGAACTAGAAAATATCCCGCAAGCTCCTGGAAATCGACCCAAAGTTGGTGAAAATCGCCCTGCGCGTAGGGCGGTTTCGGCTACGTTTTCTTACTCTTAAAGTGAAGTCGGGCTATATTTCGGCCTGAAAGCTCGAAACCGAGCGTTCAAATATTTTTCCTCTGTCCATTTCACTGAAAACCAACGCCATCACGAGTTACTTTAGAGTCCCTAGGACTGGAAAATATCCCCCAAGTTCCGGCAAATCGAGCCAAAGTTGGTCAAAATCAAGATGCGCGTAGCGCAGTCTCGGCTACTCTATCAGTCTTAAAATAAAGTGGGGCCATATTTCGCGTAGAAGCTCGAAACCGAGCGTTCAAATATTTTTCCCCTGTCCGATTCACTGAAAACCAGGGCAATCACGAGTTAGTTTAGAGTCCTTGGGACTGGAATATATCCCCCAATTTCCGGCAAATCGAGCCAAAGTTGGTCAAAATCACGGTGCGCGTAAGGCGGTCTCGGCTACTCTATCAGTCTTGAAATGAAGTGGGGCTCTATTTCGGCCTAGAACCCCGTAACCGAGCGTTCAAATATTGTTCCTCTCTCCATTTCACTGAAAACCAAGGCCATCACGAGTTAGTTTGGGGTCCCTGGGACTGGAAAATATCCCCCTAGTTCCGGCAAATCGAGCCAAGTTGGTCAAAATCACGATGCGCGTAAGGCGGTCTCGGCTACTCTTTCTGTCTTAAAATGAAGTGGGGCTATATTTTGGCCAGAAAGCTCGAAACCCAGCGCGCGATCGTTTTCCTTCTGTCAATTTTTCTCCAAACCAAGGCCATCAGGAGTTAGTTTAGAGTTCCCGGGAATGGAAAATATCCGCCAAGTTCCAAGAAATCGAGCCAAACCTGGTCAAAATCACGATGCGGGTAAGGCGGTCTCGGCTATTCTTTTAGTCTTAAAATGAAGTTGGGCTATATTTCGGCCTAAAAGCTTGAAACCGAGCGTGCGATCGCTTTACCTGTGTCCATTTCTCTGCAAACCAAGGCCAGCAGGAGTTAGTTTAGAGTCCTTGGGACTGGAAAATACCCCCAAGTTGCGGGAAATCGAGCCAAAGATGCCCAAAATCACAATGCGCGTAAGGCGGTCTTGGCTACTCTTTTAGTCTTAAAATAAAGTGGCGCTTAAAATAAAGTTGTGGGAAATCGATCCAAAGTTCGTCAAAATCACGATGCGGGTAAGGCGAAAGACTGAAAGAGTAGCCGAGACCGCCTTACTCGCATGGTGATTTTAAACAACTTTAGCTCGATTTACCGTAACTAGGGGGGTATTTTCCAGTCCTAGGGACTCTAAGCTAACTCCTGATGGCCTTGGTTTGCAGAGAAATAGACAGAGGAAAAATATTTGAAGGCTCGGTTTGGAGCTTCTAGGCCGAAATATAGCCCCAGTTAAATTAAAGACTGATAGAGTATCCGAGACCGCCTTACCCGGATCGTGATTTTGACCATCTTTGGCTTGATTTGCTGGAACATGGGGGATATTTTCCAGTCCCGGGGACTCCAAACTAACTCCTGATTGCCTTGGTTTGCAGAGAAATGGACACAGGGAAAACGATCGCAGGCTGGGTTTTGAGCTTCTACGCCGAAATTACCCCCACTTCGTTTTAAGACTAGAAATGTAGCGAGACCGCCTTACGAGCAGCGTGATTTTCACCAACATTGGCTCGATTTCCCGGAACTTGGGAATATTTTCCAGTCCCGGGGACTCTAAACTAACTCCTGATGGCCTTGGTTTTCAGTGAAATGGACAGAGAAAAAATATTTGAATGCTCGGTTTCGAGCTTCCAGGCCGAAATATAGCCCTACTTCAATTTAAGACTGATGGAATAGCCGAAACCGCCTTACGCGCATCGTGATTTTGATCAACTTTGCCTCGATTTTCCGGAAATTGGGGGATATTTTCCAGTACCAAGGACTCTAAACTAAATCGTGATGGCCTTGGTTTTCAGTGAATCGGACAGGGGAAAATATTTGAACGCTCGGTTTCGAGCTTCTACGCGAAATATAGCCCCACTTTATTTTACGACTGATAGAGTAGCCGAGACCGCCTTACGCGCATCTTGATTTTGACCAACATTGGCTGGATTTGCCGGAACTTGGGGGATATTTTCCAGTCCAAGGGACTCTAAACTAACTCGTGATTGTCTTGGTTTTCAGTGAAGTGGACAGAGGAAAAAGTAATTGAACGCTCGGTTTCGAGCTTCTAGGATGAAATATAGTTCGACGTAATTTTAAGACTGAAAAAGTAGCCGCACCGCCTTACGCGCAACGTGATTTTGACCAACTTTGGGTCTATTTCCAGGAACTTGGGGGATATTTTCCAATCCCAGGGACTCTAAAGTAACTCGTGGTGGCCTTGGTTTTCAGT
The DNA here is from genome assembly GCF_964199315.1 of Orbicella franksi. NCBI lineage: Eukaryota > Metazoa > Cnidaria > Anthozoa > Scleractinia > Merulinidae > Orbicella > Orbicella franksi. Next base: position 23,310,793 of record NC_138158.1, on the reverse strand, counting down.
GAAATGGACAGAGGAAAAATAATTGAACGCTTGGTTTCGATCTTCTAGGCTGAAATATAGCCCCACTTCGTTTTAAGACTGAAAAAGTAGCCGACACCGCCTTTCGCGTAGCGTGATTTTCACCAGCTTTAGGTCGATTTCCAGGAACTTGGGGGATATTTTCCAAACCCAGGGACTCTAATCTAACTTGTGATTTCCTTGGTTTTCAGTAAAATGGACAGAGAAAAAAAAAATTGGACGCTCGGTTTCGAACTTTTAGCCTGAAATATAGCCGCACGTTATTTTAAGACTGAAAAAGTAGCCGACACCGCCTTACGCGCAGCGTGATTTTGACCAACTTTTGGTCGATTTGCGGAAACTTGGGGGATATTTTTTAATCCCAGGGACTCTAAACTAATTTGCGATGGTTTTGGTTTTCAGTGAAATGGACAAAGGAAAAATATTTGAACGCTCGATTTCGAGCTTCTAGGCCGAAATATAGCCCAACGTGATTTTAAGACTGAAAAAGTAGCCGAAACCGCCTTTCGCGCAGCGTGATTTTACCAACTTTGGATCGATTTCCCGGAACTTGGGATATATTTTCCAATCCCAGGGAGTCTAAACTAAATTGTAATGGCCTTGGTTTTCAGTGAAATGGACAGAGGAAAAATAATTGAACGCTCGGTTTCCAGCTTCTAGGCTGAAATATAGCCCCACTTCATTTTAGGACTGAAAAAGTAGCCGACACCGCCTTACGCGCAGCGTGATTTTGACCAACTTTGGCTCCATTTCCAGGAACTTGGGTGATATTTACCAATCCCAGGGACTCTAAACTAACTTATTATGGCCTTGGTTTTTAGTGAAATGGACAGAGGAAAAATAATTGAACGCTCGGTTTCTAGCTTCTAGGCCGGAATACAGCTTCACTTAATTTTAAGACTGTAAAAGTAGCCGACGCCGCCGACGATCGCACGCTCGATTTGGAGCTTGCTGGCCGAAATATAGCCCCACTTAATTTTAAGACTGATAAAGTAGCCAAGAGCCAAGACCGACTTACGCCGGCGCACCGTGATTTGCAGCAACTCCGGCTTGAGTTTCAGCAACTTGGGCCATATTTCCCAGTTTCAGGGACTCTAAACTAACTCGTGATGGCCGTGTTTGCAGAGAAATGGACAGGGGAAAACCATCGCACGCTCGCTTTGCAGCTTGCTGGCCGAAATATAGCCCCACTTAATTGTAAGACTGAAAAAGTAGCCAAGACCGACTTACGCGCACCGTGATTTGCAGCAACTTTGGCTTGATTTCCAGGAACTTGGTCCATATTTCTCTGTCTCAGGGACTGTAAATTAACTCGGTACGGCCTTGGTTTGCAGAGAAATGGACAGGGGAAAAACGATCGCACGCTCTCTTTGCAGCTTGCAGGCCGAAATATAGCCCCACTTAATTTTAAGACTGAAAAAGTAGCCACGACCGACTTACGCGCAGTGTGATTTGCAGCAACTTTGGGATTTCCAGGAACCTGGGCCATATTTCCCAGTCCCAGGGTGTCTAAACTAACTCGTGATGACCTTGGGTTTCAGTGAAAATGACAGAGGTAAATTTCGGCCGTTATTCACATGACCAAGCTTTTCATTATTTCACGGAGGAAATTTTACCATCAACATCAACTCATCCTCATTTTTAACACCAGCACATAAACAACAAACAAAAAACAAATTTAAACAAATTTAAGTGCAGTTTAAGGTTCAAACATGATATCAGTGAAGTAATCGATGTCTTCACTAATGAGGATATGGAAAATATGCCACCCGAGTCCCGGATGTGGTTTCGTATGAATTTTACGAGTGTCGTATTTGCCAGTCTATGGGCTCGAAACAAGCTAATGCCGAGCTGCGCAAATTTTGATTTTGACTTCCCCAAGCTTGATTCCTAAGATCTTGGACAATATTTTTGAGTACTGTGAACTTGAAACTAAATTGTAGAGACCTTGCCTTTAAGTTAAACCGACATGTTAAAGATCATCACACGTCTTGGTTATGTGTTAAGTCGCCAAAATATAGGTCCTTTATGGCTTTTTAAGAGACTCGAAACAAGTCTTCACCGAGCTACGCAAATTTTGATTTTGACCAACTTAGGTTTGATTCCAAAGAGCTGGGACGATATTTTTGAGGTCTAGGGACTTGAACATAAATGCCAAAGACCTTTTACTGAAGTGAAATCGACAGGTTAAAGATCACCGCACCCCTTCGTTATGTGTAGAGTCGCTAAAATATAGGCCCTTCTGGCCGGCCTCACTGAGAGACTCGACATCAGACTGTTTGATTTTTTCCGCAAAAGTTCGTGTTCAGGATAATACAACTAACCAAGCAAACCAGTAGCCAATCGTGTTGAAGTATTTTTCGCTTGCGTCTTTTGAATGGTTAAAAAAAGGTCTTTTCCGTTTATCAGTGGTTTGTGATAGTAATTCACTAACTAAAAGTAGCTTCTATCTTTTAACTTATTGATGATTCTGATAAGCTCTGCAGAGAAATGAGATATTTTTGTTTTGTTAACTCAGTTTTTAAGCCATCTAGATCAATTAGCCTTCCTATTTGAGAGTAAACTAAAACGTGATGGGAATTAACGCGCGAAAATGGCCGTGCATGCAAGCACAAGAAAGCGTGATGCGAGTCCTTGTTTTCACAGGGCCAATATTGGGAAATACAGGGGGATATTTTAAGTTTTTTGTGTAAAATGTTCAAGGATTTTACAGTATTTTCTCGTTGTAGTGAATAAGGACGGTTTGCGTGTTTGGAAAATTTTTGGTGGACGATTTGGTAGACGATTTGGAATGGTTACTTAGTGAAATATCAAAACAACCATTCATTTGACTTAAATTGAAAGTGGCTCTAACAGGTTTTATTACAATAACCTCTGAAAAAGGCTTCCTTTTTATCATCACTAGAAACAGCTTATGCTAATATTAATTTCTTTTCTATGGAGTCCTTATCTTTCCTTTTATATGGAGTCCTTATCGGCTTTCTGCTTTCTCACTAGTAGAAGTCGTAGTAGTAGTAGAAGTCTTTATTAAGAAATCAGTCACAACATACGTGTGGCTTTAAAATCAATAACAAACTAAGCTAAACTAGAAAAAACCTATCATATGTATTACAGTATGGGTAATATTCCGCTCAACATTCATGACCATAACATTAAAAACAGCATTCTTTATGCAAATTGACTAATTATTAGTGTTTGTGCGCTACTAATCATTAACAGTACTGCGAATGACCATTTACCATTTGCAGTCTTATAAACGGGTAATATATGCAATACCTTAAGCCTTCTCAAACTTTTCCTTTGACACTATAGCACCAATAAGCATTTTGTCCGTTTTACTTGAATAATTAATAAAGTGGCCTGTGAGAGATAAAAGAGATGGAGCTTGGTCCCAATTGGCATATTGTTCAAATTAGAGTTCGTGTCTCAACCATAAGGCCGGAAAAAACCTCAAAGTTACGCTAGCATGTCGTCGGAAACTAAACGCTGGGGAACTCGTCCGTTCTGGGGCTTGTCCTTTGATTATGACCCACAGTGGTTCTTGACAGAGGAGCAAAAAGAAATACAAAAACGACTGATTGACCTTTGCAGAACAACTCTGAGGCCTAATGCGGTGAGTTTTAAATTTAGCCCTGGTTTCATGTCCTTAGATTGCAATCCAAATGTATTCAAGCTACAAAATTTCGTTGGAAGAAACTTCAATAACGATTTAACCTACCGTAGAACCAAAAGCAATTTCAGTGAGTGTTTTTTTTTCGAAATTTGAATTACATTCGACATGGCGAGATCTGACAAATAAATCAGGTATCAATCATTTTTTTTATTCAAGTTGCATTGAAAGATACCCGCGTTTTCCTCGAATACAGATTTGCAAAAGCTGCAAATTCAAATAAGCAAGTTGTAGTAAGATTGTCCCGGTCAAAGAACACTTAAAATACAATTTCTTTGGCAATAGCTACGGAATAGATTTATAAAAAGTCTTATTAAATTGTCAACATTTAGTTCTCACTAAAATGTTTCTCATTCGAGGACAGTCTTATAAAGATTTCTCTACAGCAAGAAACGAAAACTGTGAGACCCGAAACCTGTCGACTAGCAACGAGGGTAGTGCGCTGTAAGAATGCAACTAAAAAACTGATCTTTGGGGTAGAAGCGTTACAACCCGGTAAGATAAAATATTGCCGATTCTCCAATTTTTCGGTCTTGAGAATGACTATCAAGACTGCCAAGCCGGAGTTTGATTCTTTAGACTTTAAGCAGCATACCATTTGGTGACAATTTAGCTCGAGTCATTCGACAGCAGTTCATTTATCTCCTAGCATCAGCATATCATAACGTGAAAAATAGAGCTTTCAAAAATGTAGTTGAAAACTTAAGACAAACAAATCGAAAATGACGTCATTAACAGTTTTAACACCATTATAAGTAATCCTCGTGCCATTAAAGGATTACTAAAGTGCCACCTAAGCATTTTTTTTTCGTCCTTGGCACTTTGCTTAGCAGCGCGGCGTTCTCGTGGACCTTGGGAAAAATTCCTCTGGCACCCAGGGTACCAGATGTATAGTTCATGCCTAAATATATCTCTCATTTGTACAAAAAATAACCCCCGACGATATCATGGCGTGTCATAGACGATAACCAACAGAATGAAACGTGGCTCGAGTTCCAGAGTTGTACGCAGAGTGAAAGAGAGAATGACTTTGGTAAATTGTCATACGGTCGAACCTCCACTAACAACCACCTTCCTGCAACGGCCACCTCCCTACAGGGGCCACTCTTTTTGTCCCTGCGCGCGAACGGTTCATACATTCATTCTTATTTTAATCTCTCTACAACGGCCACCTCTGCACAAAGGCAACGGCTATCAAAGTACATCCCAACTGCGAAAATAACCTCTCGACAACGGCCAGTTAACCAACGACTGACGAACGATGTATGCCAAATCCCAATTTTTGATTGTAAAAGGCCACGAAACTTGATCTCTATCACGCATCGTTGGTCTCTGTTTCTGTTTGGCTTCAGTTCTACTGATATAATTTGATTGTGTTACGTATTTATATGCTACAATAAGCATTTTTTAAAAATAGAAATATTGCACTCTCGAATACAAACAAGTGTCATGTTACACCCCTACCTCCCCATAACGGCCACCTCTCTACAACGGTCATTTTCCACTGTCCCCAAGGCCGCCGTTGTGGAGAGATTCCACTGTATTATTAAAGTAAAAACATACTCATTCTTAAATTATCCAACGTGAAGGAAACCTGGGATTGGCCGACTTTTTTGACTTATATTATACTTAATGTCCAAGGCCTACTCATCCGCAAGTCTCCAAGAGGCTCTCTTATCTCCTGCAATTTACATGATAACCAGGTATTCACCTGTTATATAGCTAGCTGAAGACTGATATTGTTTACGTGTTTCAGTTAGTATCGGATCAGCGTTACGAGTTTCCTTACAAGAACATGAAGGCTTTAGCCTCGCAAGGCCTTTTGGGACTAATTATACCAAAGGAATACGGTGGCCTGGGTCAGAATCACGTGTGTATGGCTATGGTTGTGGAGACAATAGCACGATATGGCTGCCCGAGTACTGCCATGGTGTGTGGTGAGTGTCGCTTTCAGCAGGGGTACCGCTGAGATGGTATTTGTTCAGAAACTTTTGCTAAAAAGTTACAGTTTACGAGAAAGTTCATCAGACGCATAATTAAACAAGGACATATACTATAAAATATCAGAAATTCCAAAAAAGTCCTACCTTAACTTGAAGCAAGGTTCAGGCAAAAGCTAAGTTCTCAGCTTTAAGATCAGACCTAACCCTGGTAGACACAGCAAAATGTCTAACAAATAATCATCAAACATAAGTGTATCAAGAACAACTAAACAGGTTGCCATAGACTGTTATCATGGATAAAGGAAACATTTACAGTTGCAGTTATTTGTCTTCGTTTTATTCTTGCAGTTATGCACTACATTGCTGTGAGTGCACTGCTGTTACGCCATCACAGTAATGCTCGAGTCCAAGACCTTCTACTTCGTGTAAACAAGGATGCTCTGATAGGGACAGTGTCATACAGCGATCCAGCCACAGGTTCAGTGCGGTTTTTTGTTTATAACCATACGTTGAGCTGTGTTAAATATTTTAAAAAATGGACGGTTAACAATCCATTCGTCTCTCACTTGGCTACAAAATCTGTTTGATAAGAACTCCTTGTTACCGATCTTCCAGGACCGAGGTTTTTGTGTTTTAAAACATGTGATAAATTTAACTTACACAGTAACAAGAATTATGACTTTGCTACTAGGCGGACACTTCTGGTACCCAATGTCTTCTCGGACTCAAATGACAGCGGATGGAAGAATCAAGTTACTGAAGTGCGGATCGTGGGCTACCAGTGCTGGTTTTGCTGATTTCTATGTGATTATCACAACAAGTCCTCAGTTTGACGGGAATTTCTCGAATATGTCATGCTTTCTACTTTTTAAGGTGTGCAGTAAATGTAGAGATGTATTTATGACGGATGCTATAGGAAGGGTTAAGGAGACCCATCAGTGGCGTGGGTTAATAGCGACTATGTCGGACGTGAGACTTTGAATTCTTATCGTACTGTCATGGTCATCTGCAGGATGTATTTTATTTTATCAAGAAGCCATTTTCTGAGTTCTTCTCTTTTCCCAGGTACGTCGACAACTTATTATTCAGGCAAATTTAGACTGACAAAATCCAATTATCACTGCCATCAGCAAGCGAACATTTCATCTTGGGGAAATAACCTATTTACGTTATATTATAGAAATCCTTGTTATGTGGTATTGTGCTCTAGCCTGGTTCTAGCTTAATTTTCCTAGAAGGATTACGCTTAAATGTTACAATCACTTGTCAGCCTTTAATCGCTGTAAGTATCAAGTTACTCCAGCTGTTATTTTAGGATGACGTTCGAGCCAACACTGAAGATTGGTCATCACTAGGAATGCATGGCAACCATTCTGGGCCTCTTGTTTGTGAGAGCACCATCACCGAAGATCAGCTTATAGGTCCATACGGTAAGGAGCTTACGTCACGAAAGCAACAGACTTCAATGAAATTTTAATCCCATTTAACATCTCCAGGGTTAGGGTCCCTTTTCCTGAGTAAGTGTTCTGTTCCTTTGTGCGCATTTCCTCGGAATTTCTGACTTTAAAGAAGTTCAAATACAATAGTGTTTTGTTATAATGCGTTTGCATTTCTAGCTTTGAAAGCTACACGCTGCAGCCAGTTATGAACGTTTGTGAACAATATTTTCTTTGTCGCCGAATGATGTGGATGTCAGTCAACAGGAGCTGATTGTTGGAACCTCTCCTTTGATGTAGGTTAGACCCATTCCAGCCGGACAGATGCACGACTGACGTTACGTTGTTTTTTACAATAAATTATCTCATCGTCTGTCCACATAGTGACAATGAAAATCAGCCAATGAGCGCGCGAGAACGTGTGCAGTTGTTGTAAAAATGACTGTGGAAAAAGGTATTGATCGAAAATAGAAGTTAACGTTAATTTTTGTCAACCACAGTCGAACCTGCCGTTGCGACCAGCTACCGTAAGCGACCACCTCTCTTCGGTGACCAGTTTTTCAAAATAGTAAAGCTTCCAAGTAAAATCACTATATTTGGAACCTCTTGTAAGCGACCTCCTCGGCTTGATATTTTGGGTGGTCGCTTACGACAGGTTCGAGTGTATGAAATAGACAACATGCTGGTCTAAGCAGTGTAAGAAATGCACACGCGCAAAAGTTCATTCTTTGTTTAGTAAATGAGTTAATAGTCTCGGGAACTCTAGCGTAATGCAGTTTAAGTTCACTTTTGACTCTAAATTTTACATTTTAAGGTGACGGAATAGCATCTCTTGACGAAGTTGGATCACCAAGATTCTTGTTATTAGTGTCTGCATGTTGGAATGGCATTGCCATGGGAGCCATTGACATAGCTCGACGCCATGTGATCACTAAAGAGCATGCAGACATAGGCATGCGCATTGCTGATTATCCAACGATCCAAGTAAGAAACAATGTTCTTTAATGTACGAAAGTGATTCGGATTATTGAATTTTACAGATTATGCATTTAAAAGAGCTGTGCCAGAAATCTAAAAATACACTTTCCAAGAGCTAGCTTAGATACATGGAGCTCGGCTATCTTTCGTGTATTATAACGATGTACCTTAATAGCTAGACGACACCATAAAAGCGGATCACATTTAATGATCCCTGGCGAGGATAACGAGAGGTGAGGTGGATAACACTAAAACGCAAGCAGAGCAAGCCTTGTAGTTTCCTACACTGAAATCTATTCCTACTAGCTCAAAGGGCGAGGGCAGCCTCACTGCAGTGCATGGTACCATATTAGTGTCGCATTCCGTACCACCATACATAGCACTACATTTAAGCCCTAGTAGTGTTACCATTAATGGCGACGCATTCCTGCCCCACTGGCGGTACCGCAATGATAGTGCATTTTCCAGGTTGTCTCAGAAGCAAAAAGTTCCGGGTTTGATGTAACTCAGCATAGGCTAATGCCTTTTTAAAAAATACTGCAAATGTAACCACTAAAAAAAATATCTTTAGTCGAAACATGAGCTCTGTTTTGTAATTACATTTTGCTTTTCACAAAGGATTACTTTGGAGAAGCAGTGTGCGGCACGAATGCATGTCGGATGATGGTATTCACTATGGCTCAGCTTATGGACCAAGTCACTGACAACAATGATTGGAGCGTTTACAAGGATTGGAATGCACCACTAAGGTGAGAAAAGATGCTGCTAAACCTTAGGACATTCAACATGTTAAGGACAAACATATCTTAGTATATATAGTGGGGTCCAGCATTATTTACGCTATTACGCTGGCGGGGATAGATCGATCTTTTCGGCCTCTAAAGATCAAACCGACTATGTCCGAGTTATAAGAAAAGGTAACGTTTTATTCCAAACTTGTTGATGTGCCCCTCGTTCACACAGGTCTAATTTACGTGTTCCTCGAAATGCTTGACAAATAAAAGAGAAACTATGAAGACATGATTGATCGTCGCAGTTATACACATAACTTAAGCAGTTGTGAAATGAAAGACTGAAAAAAATTCAAGCCTGAACGGGATTCGAACCCATGACCTCTGCGATACCGGTACAGTGCTCTACCAACTGAGCTATCAAGCCAACTGGGAGCTGGTCACATTGTGAGTTCGTAATATACCCGTAGATGGTGAAGAATGCAAGTGAATATATGAAATATCATATATTTGAACTGCGGAGAAAGATATGAAGACATGATTCAGATCATCGCAGTTATACACACAACTTAAGCAGTTGTGAAATGAAAAGAGAAACTACTGAGGAGTTTTAATTTTAAATAAACTCAGTTTTATTCACTTGATAGTACGAAATAATGCGGTCGGTTTGTTCTGCACTTTCTCGTAAACTTGCTTTTCCGCAAAACGTCACAGCGTTTCAATAGCGTTGGGGAAGTTGGTCCAAATACTACACGTTTAGAAACGCTGCAACAGGTTTTTGGAGTAATGCGACCTTCATAACAAGGTCATCTGAATCGCTTTTAGGGTTCCCAGCTAAGTTTCAACAAATACTGCAAACTATAACACCACCATAACTACATGCAACATGCCTTAGCCGCCAAAAAAGAACATTTAAAATTTCATATCAAAGTTGTTGTTCCTTTTTTGTATAATTTTGGTTATGTCTTCATTTACCAGGATTGGTAGCTTACATCCATGTTGGTGTTGGCAGATGAGGTTTGAATGCGCCAAGAATGTGAACAAGGCAACAGACAAGATGATGCAGGCTTGCGGGGGATCTGGTTACAAGCGAGACCTCGGTAAGAACGCTAAAACTCAGGTTGGTCCCCCAGTGGAAGTGTTTCTATCACGCTCGGTCTGATTGGACAGTGTTTTTTATGAAGGCATTTTAAACACGATCTGGACGTCAATACAGTTTGATATCTCTAATATGGTGCAAACATTTGGATGGATTTGGATGAAATGGACCAAATGTCAAGTTATAAGTTACAGGCAATCGCACAGACTGAAAACGCGGACGGCTTTTAGTTGCACATGGAAGTTCTGAGTTAAATAAATAAAGGAATGAATCAGAGTGACTGACAGAGCGACTGACTAACTGACTGACTGACTGACTGGCTGACAGGCTGGCTGACTGGCTGACTGACTGACCGACTGACTGACTGGCTGGCTGTCTGACTGACGTACTGACTGACTGACTGACTGGCTGGGTGACTGACTGACTGACTGACTACTGACTGACTGACTACTGACTGACTGACTACTGACTGACTGACTGACTGACTAGTAACTGACAGGCTGACTGCATGACCGAATGATTGGCTGACAACTGACTTACAGACTGACTGACTGTCTGTCTGTCTGTCTGACTGCCTGACTGACTGACTGACTGACCTACTGACTAGCACTGACTGACTGACTGACTTACTGACTGATTTACTGACTGAATGACCGACTGATTGGCTGACTTCTGACTTACAGGCTAACTTGCGCACTGTCTAACTGTCTGGCTGATCGACTGACAATTAAACCGTCTGACTGACTAACTGGTAACAGACTGACTGATTGACTGGCTGGCTTACTGTCTGTCTGTCTGTCTGTTTGTCTGTCTGACTGACTGATTGACTGACTGACAGACAAACAGACAGAAAGACTAACAAACTGTCTGACTGACTAACTGGCAACAGACTGACTGACAGACACAGACAGACTGACTGACTGACTGACTGACTGACTAACTGACTGGCTGGCTGGCTGGCTGACTGACTGTGACTGAGTGGTTGGGTTAAAGTTTTAATTAACGACTGCTCAATTAATCTTACATTTTAAAACAAACATTGGAAACAAATTTGACAGGGTTAATTTCAACCTTAATCTGTTAGGACTCTAATTACCTTTCCAAAACCTAAGAGTGATCTTGTTTCTCTTCCTATAAGGCGTTGAACGTCTGTTTCGAGATGGACGAGCGGGTTGGCTCATGGGTCCAAGCAATGAAGTATTAAAACAGTTTGTTGGCAAGTCGTCTTTGTTTGGTCTGGAAAGCTTGGATTTATGGTAAGTGAGACACAACGTTTACAATTTCCTCTTTTTTCCTGTAAAAGAGTTACCATGAAACAAGTTTCACACTGAAACACGACGTTATGTTAAATAACGGGACTAAGCTCTCTATCCCTCAAGTACTAATGACATATAGGGAGAGCAGGATGGTGTAGCGGTGAGAGCACTTGCCCTTCACCCGTGTGGCCGGGGCCTGGGTCATGAATGTCTTGAGTTTGTTGTTTGTTCCGAGGTCTTCTCCAGGTTCTCCGGTTTTCCCCTCCATAAAACGAACACTCCAAATTATAACTCAACCTCGGTTTACTAATAATTCATAACGATTTCAGGAGAACAGTACATCTAGGTGTTTTGTGCGTAGATAAATTACATTTACATTCTTTATACACAATACTGTCGTGTGGGTATACAACCATTTGCGTATGAATTATAATCTCCACTACAACAAGAGGAGAGTTGGAGAGAGAGTTTCCAGCTAATCGTTAACAAAGATCTTTATGGCATTGCAAATCTGTCATAGTGAGTAATGTGCACATGACGCTTTGGTTATATTTGTTGACGCATTTTTAACACAAGCGCCTTCATCTTTTTGTCACCTCAGGTCCCAGTCGTCAGATAGACGAGCCTTGAATGCAGAGTTACTAAAGTTAGGCGATGACGAAAAAATGGAAATCGCACAGCGGTTGATGCGTGAGGTCACAATGAATGCACCACTGGAGAAAAATGAACAGAATAGCTACCAAGACACAGAATTTGACAATCCATTTAACACTAAGCCCCCGGCCACTAGAGGTCCCTTTACTGATGGAAAAGGAATAGAGCATTTACCCGCTCTGAGCCCTGATTGTTTTGTCCCCTTGAAGCTCCTTTCCATTATACCACTTGGTGACAAACAAGCCGAGTTTCAGTTCGCTCTTCCCCAGGTCTCACAACACACTGGTTGCCTTCCCGGCCAGTACGTTCAGGTCAGAGTACATGTAGACGGGGACGGCGATAAATATTGCCAGCGTTATTTTTCGCCAGTGAACGCTACAAACGATTATGGCCGAATAGACCTGGTCATGAGGTTCGAAAGTCATGGACAGTTGTCAAAAAGATTTCGAGCACTGAGTCCAGGTGAGACCGAAAATCAGATTTAATGAAGTATAGACTATAAGGAATATCTTCAACAAAACATTCACTAACTGGTCTGTCTCCTGCCAGTTAGGCTTTTTAATATTGTTATGTTTGAGTTGAAATATTTATTTCTGAAGTTTAATTGTTTGGCCCACTAGACTCACTAGACTCTGGCTGAAAAAACTGAACGGGGGTAAATGAACGTCATTTCAGTATTTATTTTTTATTCAGATTAACGAATAAAATGTACAAATTAAAAAAAAAACATTTACCCAACAGAAAAGAAATTTAGAGAAGTTACTTTATGGTTATTTATTTCGTTTGATCATGCACAGGTGACCTGGTAGAATTCCGAGGTCCATGCGGGGGATTTGAGTACGAGTCCAACTCAATTAAACACTTGAGTCTTGTGGCCAGCGGTTCTGGTGCCACCCCGTGTATTCAACTTGTACGTGATATCATGGCGGATCCAGACGATCAGACCTCAGTCTCCTTGCTTTATCACGCGGACAAAGAGTCAGATCTGATGTTTAAGAGCGAGTTAGATGGCTACAATGCACATGATGGCCGTTTTCATGTGTATTACACGGTGTCTGAAGGTGCTGAGACAGAAAACTGGCAAGGAGGAGAGGGGCACATCGACAAGGACATGATCCCTGATCACTTGACAGGACCTCAAGCGCTGGATCATAAAATACTATTGTGTGGTGGACCTACCATGATTGTATCTGTGATGCGCTCTTTATCTCTGGTGGGTTACTCCAGTGAGCAGATTTTTGTCTATGGGCAGTTTGGTGCCGAACAAGTCCGAGCAGTCTATGGAAGAAATGCAAAGCTGTCTTCACACCGCTTGTAACTTTGATTATGCAAGCGCAATCAGTGCTTCAGTGTAATTTAGATTGCAATAATCGAGGTATAAATAAGCATATTTATTGTTGAAATATTTAACTATTCCCGTGGTAAATTAAGACTGTTAAAGGAAAATAATATTTTGCTGGTATATCAATGTAGCTAACGTGGGAAATTGACCTACGTAGAAATTGTGTAGGGTATAAAAAAAAGGGAAAGAAAAGATAGGGAAAATTGCCTTGTTGTACAATTCACGAATCGAACAGGGAAATATAAGTGGTAAAAGTGATGACTATTTTAATATGTAACTGAGCTATATACAACTAAGTGGACTGAAAATTTGGTGTTGGGTGAATCATGAGCCGGGGGTACAGCTCCTGTCGCTCGGTGGTGATTTTCTCCTACAATCGATCAGTTATTTCACTCGTGAGCTGCCTTTGGTACACCCTGAGTCAATTTGGATTATACATTGGGCCTACATGTCTGATACAACTGTTCCTTGCTTCAGTCCTAGGATCATGACGACGACCGAGGTCAGAATGACACGAGCTTCAGGGTCTATTGTCATTATCTGAGATTTATGAACCCGTGTCACTAAAGCCTGGTTTTCACTAGCGACGCAAGCACAAGCGCAATCAAAAACGCAAGCAATGGGGATGACCCAAGCGAAAACGAAATTCGACGCAAACACAAGCACAAGCAAAATCATCCAGACATTCCAAACTGTTTGTGCGCGAGGTAGTCTGGATCCAGTGTTTTCATTGGCCAAACTTAACCACCCGTGGTAAATATCCTTGCGCTTGTGTTGTGCCTGAGCGGTATTTCGTTTTCAATTGTTGCAGCGCAAACGCAAGCATAAGCGCAAGCACAAGAAAAAGGAAAAATCTTGATCCTTGTGCTTGTGCTTGGGCTTGTGTTTATGCCTGGGTGAAGGTCGTTTTCACGGTGAAATAAGAATTGTACTTGCGCTTGTGCTTGCGTCGCTAGTGAAAACCAGGCTTTACCAGTGGGTTAGCTACACACATCTCTCTTGGATCCTGATCATAGTGAAGTAAAATTTTTGAAACTTTAAGGTGGCTCTTTACTCATTTTCTTAGACTTCACAGTTACAACTTTGCAAAGAGTTGCATCTTAACAGGTTGATCACAATGCGATAATAAAATGGGGTTCATCTTCACAAGCGCAAGAATTAGGATTTTAATTTTAAAGTATTGTAAAGCGCCATGGACAATTAGTGGAAAATGGCGCTATATAAATGTATATTTATTTATTTATTTATTTTTGAAATACGGGTAATAATTACCTTGAGCACGAACTAACTTAAAGGCGTCTCAATAGGTTATACTGTTGTTATGGTTTTGTATAATGTTACGCTTGTCGCTCTGGCGGATCAACCAAGTTTTTGTTGGAAACTGGTAACACCCGTACGTTGAATTATACTTACTTTACTGTAAACAGTCTACGACCGACCATTCCAACTGAAAAAGTTGTCCGAGACCTGTTAGTGTCTCATAACGATGAGCAGTTATTTTGGGAAGCAACTTCAGTCCTCTTTATATATAGTAAACACAGCACAATTATAACATCGTTTATTTCAAATTGTAGCGTAATCTTGGAGCAATAAAGAGAAAATGGGAATAAACAATGCTTCGTTTTTTGTTGATACCTCTTGAAAGAGTCCAGCTTCGCAAATAAACTCAAGAATTTCTTTGTGCGCAAACCGTATTCAGTGAGACAGTTGAATATTACCATAATTACAAAGAAAGCAACAAGGCGTTTCCACTGAATGCTAATTACCTGTTTTGAGCGAAGCTTTCTAGTGGTTACTGTGAAAAACACGCGACTGGCTAATTTGCACATCTCTCGTCAACGCGTCTTCAACGAAAACTCCAGAAGCCGTTAAACTGTTCAAAGTTGAAATACCCACATCTTATTTGTAAAAGGTAAGTTAGCTTATGATAAAGAGTTTTTTTAAAATCTGAAGACCATCACGGATTGTACGTTATAACAGACTGACGATTCAATGTGGTATTAGTGCGCTTCGAATCATCGAGAAACTATAAAGACTTCCGAACAGTGCCGCTGGATATGGTTGTTTCTTCGGCTTGTATCACACATGTAGGATCGTGTATTATAGCTGCTCTTGTTCAGAATGTACATGCTTCCGATTTATCGTTATCTAGTTCAATTTTTTGTTTTGATTGTATGCGAACGGGTTTTGCCTTCAATTGTATTGAACCACGTCGTCAGAGCATGGCTCACTATAGCACATAATTGTCAAAAGTGAGATATTACCAAACTCAAGGCGTTAAGTAAAGGTTAAGGGAAAATCAAATAAGGAGAACATGTCGATAGGGTTTCGCAGAGGTTTTTATTGCATGCATGCATCGTTCTGTAATATCACTAAAACGTCCACAATTTTGTTGAACATTTGTTATTTCTGATTTCGTGACGTGTAACGCTGAAGCTAATTCAGGCTCAATATACTCAGTCGAACTAGTTTACGCATTAGTGATAACTCTTTCATTTTAACGTATTAAGGTTTACTTTAGTCACCAAACTTAAATCAGAAAACTAGTCAGGTTCATCTCACTTTGAGGAGTTTATTTGAGGATTGTTTTCGAAGCACTTGTTGTCGACAGGTATTTACTGACGGGAATTTCGGGTTAAATATTCATAAGGACACCCAGTCGCCACAAGATGTTATTTTCATCTATAAATATCAAACTCACCATGTCGCCACCGCATTTTTATTTCATCTCTCTGTTAATTCATAGTTAGTAGAGGGTTAATTTGCCAGGATTTGCTTTCTCACCTTGAAAAGGAGAAGACACGTGTAAAGAAAGACGTGTTCTATGAATACAACTCTTTCATCTTAGCGTTTCAAACTAAAACTTCGTGACGGCAGGCTTAGAATTTTCGTAAGCTACAAGAATATGGTACTTTGTTCCGAGACAAACTGATAAACATTTTATTTGGGCAAGATGTTCTGTGTTGTGCACGCTTCGCGGTTCTATCCTTACTGAGCCCGGCCTGTGTCTAAAAATAGCTTGCAGCCTGGCTACTAAGCATACTTTCCAGGGAGTGCCACAGACGAGTTTCCATCACTGTGAGTACACCATTAGCTACGCTTTTAGTAGTATGATTATGAGTATTTGCTTTGTTTGGTTCGTTTACTGTTTTATTAGTGTTCTGTTTTGTCCCCTGAAGCTTTTATACAGCGTTCGTTTGCTGTAGGTCGGAAAACTTCTGCAATTGTAATTCACGTACAGCCAGCCGTCTGCATGTGACATGTCGTTAATTTATTGTGTTCATATTGCCACCTTCCTTTTAATAGTTTGGCACACCATTTAACTTAAGTTTATAACTAATACAATTATAAAGTGTGGACTGACGTTGGAAATCTAATGAGCAGCAAACTTACAAACCGAGATAAAACAATTTTTTCTTTCCTCTTTAAGTCTTATTGGAAGATAACAGAAAACTTAAAAGTTTAAGGTTTAAGGTTTATAATTTTCTTTTAGATTTGAGACCTGTTTCTGAAGAAGAAGGATAAAATGGCTGATGATAATGGACCTCCTCCCAGCTTGCAAAAAGTACGAGCAGCCTGTAAAAAGAGAGGAGCAACTGGTGCCAAAGGATTAGGAAGGTGGTTTATCTCTTTTGCTCATTTTAACATCTAGGGCACTCTCCATTCAAATGAAAATTCTGGAACTTTTGAAATGGGAGTGAAAGGTATGGAAATTTCCCAGGAAAGGGTCCAGAAAATTGTTGAATTTCTGAAACAGGTACCATTTGACCAAACATTCTGGAAATCCCGAGAGGAAAAACAAATGGGATGGAAATTCCCAGAGAAATCTTGTGAAAACTTGTTATTAATTAATACCTTGTGAGAAGGAAGAACCCGTTAATTATTAAATTGGAAGATTTTTACATGAACATCCTTAATGGAGCTCGTGTCATTATCTATTACCTTCAACTATTTGAAAGCATTTTAATATTCAAGAGAGACACCCTTTTTTGATTTAATTCACAGAGCTTTCCGAATCTACGATGATGACCACAGTCTTACTCTGAGTCTTGATGAGTTCAGTACAGGTCTTCAAGACTATGGGGTTAACTTATCTGATGAGGTACGCTCTGATCATAGAAATTGATTCCTCATGTACAACAGCATGTAAACCCTTTTTCCATAAGCATGATTTACATTTTATACCTCATTATGTTGTAAACCAGACATGTGACAAAAAAGGGGCTGAAAGTCATCAATAAGGCAACTGACTTGTCAACCGTTTCAATAAGTGAAGTATCACCTATATGTAATTTCTGAACTGAGGTCAGCTAGTTTCGTTTGGTGAGTCATTGATGATGGTTAAACAAAAATGATGGAAAGTTAAATTTGTTGCACCTGAGGAACGTTGCCCCCTAATTTCAATGTAACAAGAAACCTAAGGGCTTTCGTGTGGGATGCATTGGCCATCCGCGAAGAAATAAATGCAAGCGGAAATACAAACACTCAGTTTTGCATTTTTATTTTCTTTAACAACAAGATAACAGAATGTTGTTCGTGTTCAAATTTGTATTCATTTGATAGTACAAGTATAAACATTCTCAAATGAATATTGTTACTGATGTGTCAAAGTGACACAAAAATGCCTCACTTGGTTTGAATTTCAGATTTCCATGTAGCTTGAAATTTTTCACTGTGGAGAAGAAATACACTTAAAATGCCTTCTTGGCTTCATTTGTGTAACTTTTTTCTATGTTGCTGTAGAGGTTTAGGTCATGTTACTAGTAAAGTCAAAGTAAAGCGATTTCAGGGAGTTTTGGCTTCATTGTTTTCCAGTGTTTTTGACCAGGGTTTTGACGGGCCACGATAAGAAATATTCATTTGCTGGCTCTCAAACATGCTCTCTATATAGGTGAATCCTAGAGGCAATGGGAGTTTTTCAAGCAAATTTATGGCTATTTTCCACCTTTGTTAAATTTGTTGGGCTTCGCGACGGGTGGCGATGAAAAATAGCTGTGAGATTTACGAGCTTAAATTCCTACTTAGTGGACACCTTCACAGTGGGTCTTGCTATGAAAATTATCTATGAGAATTCCCACTTGGTTGGCGATGTAGGAAAGTGATGGTTCTTGGTGAAATCTCAAGGCAATGGGAGCTTTTGACACAAATTTATGGTTAAAATAATATGTTCGACCTTTAATCCTACATGATTTCAACTCCACATACTGCCTGGTCCCGTGGGATACAGGTTAATTTGCATATGTGATTACAAAGCAGAAGAAGAGAAAGAAGAAACTGAACCAAAACTTTGATGCAGTCTGCCTCGGGCATCCTGCATACTTATCAAAAGAAGGCAAAAAAAGACATCAGTGTTACACACATGAACAAAGAAAGCTTCAACATGTATGCTAAAAATGGGAAATATGAGATAATTCTCTCTTGCATTCAAGTTGGGATAACATTCATACGAAATTAATGAGGAAAGGAGTTATCAATTAAATTAACCACTCCTTTAGTCAAAAAAGAACCCAGGCATACAGCTGTACAACTAAAGAACCTTCTGTTACATTAAGTTCCCTACTTCAGAACTTACATATTAAAGTATTAAAGTCATTAAAAGAACTGTACTTGTTATTGGGCATGGCCTTGGAAGCATAATTTTGTGGGACTTCTCATTATATAAGTAATTTCACAACAAGCCCACAAACTGCAGCTGTATGTGGATTTTAGGACATGATGCCTGCTTTTATTGTTGCATTCCGATACATGTGTCTCTGTACATTTAAAATAGAAACTAAATACACTGCAGAAAGTGTTTGCACTGTTTTTATTATTTTAGCTTTCTTGGTGATTGCTCATTTTCTAATTGCTGTGGTTTTGAAGAACTGGATATTACAATACAGGTATTTTTAAGGGCAGGGCACCAGGCAAATTGACTATGCGTGAGGATGATTGTGCCTGCCTTGTTTGACCATCTAGAGGAAAGTTTTTCTTAAAAAGAAGGTCAGCTCAAAAAGTTTTGCCCACCTGTCAAAACCAGTTTCCCTCCTGATGAAAATGCTAATGAAACCCCGGATAATGGTTCAATTTTAAAAGTATAATTATTCCACACTAACAAGCTTTAATGACATATGCCTACTGAGATGTTTAAAACATTAAACTACATTAATATGTATGTTTTCTCTTGTGTTCACAAAATTAAACCTAAGCCACGTAAATATGGAATTTGACTGGCACTATTATTTTTCCCCAAGATCATGATTTCAGTCTGTTTGTTTATGTTCGATGTAACAGTTTTTTTTTGACTGATCTCTTTTGTCGTTTTGTACAGGAGTCCAAGGAGTTGTTTGAGTACTTTGACAGGGATGGTAAAGGCGAGATAGACATAGATGAATTCATGGTTGCATTCAGGGTAAGAAGTGACTGTTATCACTTAAAAAGTAGAGCATCTCGTACAAAAAAGCATTGCAGCATGTCAAACCAGTATTAGTCTTATACTTTGCTGAAGAGAAGTGCGAACCATGGCATACACTATTTTCCTCAACAGTCGCCATATTGCTTTTGTACCCCGCATGTGATGTAGCATAGAGTGGTTTTCGCTTGACGGCCGAAAAGTAATTGGTTTTGCATAACTATGTTGCATGACTATAGCGAAGCAAGAACCACACATGCCGGCATCCTCAACAGCCTTCCTTCTACATCTTGTACTGCAATTGTTGCCAAAAATTCCCACAAGCTTGTTGTGCGCATGTCACGCAGCACAAAACCGTCAAGTTATGGGTAAAAAAATAAGTTAACATAATTTATGAATTAGTTTCAGCACGTGTAAAATACGGCGTTTAAATCAACTGCTGAACTTCAGTCATATATTCAACTGGATCAGTCAAATATTCAACTACCGGTATCTTGCATTTAATTCAAATATGTTGCATTTAATTGATTTAAAGTGGTACTATGATCAAATTTTTACCCCGTGATTTTTTAGGCATATCACATAGAATTCGATGAAAGAATAAAAATGCCATTTACCATTTGCAAATATCTGCATTAGTTCCAGAGATATTTCAGTTTGAAAAATGTGTAAAATATGCAAATGAGGTCACTGATGATGTCACACACTCAACCCAATATAATATCAAGTATATAAATAGATCTGTCTTGGCCAATTTGCAGTGCAGACCATCACAACTTGGTAGGCTAATAGCTCTACAGGAAGCACACCTACAGCTTTAAAAAAATTCTGTTGCCATGGTAACTTACTCTTTTCCAGTCCCCACCCACTTGATTTCAATATGTTAGTGATTTTCAGCTCAAAAAACCTTAAGTGAGGTCACAAACTGGAGCTAACATATTTATATGCTTGCTGGATCATGCATATGAGGCACCATTTGCAAATAGGAAAATGGAACAGCAAAGGTGGCAGAAATGCCTTTAATATTGGGGAGGTCTGGAACCCAGTATGTTGCCATGGTAACCAAACTGATAGGCTTGTATTGTAGAGCACATTTAATAGAATCCTCCTGCAAAGAATCAAACATTTCTGATGCGAATTGGCTGAGATATCTTTTTTCATATTTGATCAAAATTTGGTTGAGTGTATGAAGTCATCGTTTTGCCAATTTACATATTTTAAAAACTTGAATATCTCTGGAACGAAAAGAGATATTTGAAAATAGTAAACAGCTTTTTTCTCCTCTTACAGGTACTTGTTTATGTTTTAAAATGGCTTTGATAGGAAAGATGCGATTTTCGTCATAGTACCACTTTAAAATGTCACATTTTACATGCACTTAATTCGGCAATTAGATTTGGTGCATGTAAACTGCGATGTTTAAACCAGGCCTAAATGGATCTTTGAAAACTGTATATTTGTACTGTGGGTCGAAATCTAATTAAATCCTTGATTTTGTCTAGAAACCTTTGACAGGTACGAGATTGAAGGTGGTGGAACAGGCATTTGCAAAAGCTGACAAGACTGGTGATGGTGTACTGACAAGTGAAGATTTGAGGAAGTAATTTGCATACCACATTTATCATTATTTAATTGTTGTTATAAACACATGACTGTATATATATACATTCGAACATTTTTACGAAAAGTGTTTGTGAAATGAATGATTCCAGAAAATATCCATGCCACACCACAGGTGGCATCGTGGAATTCCAAGGGAGAGGGGGTTTCTTGAACTGAAATTCTGAAGGCATGGGGGGTAATGCAGTTTGGAATTCCAAACACATTGGGAGAGGGAAGGGTTCAGCTCTGAATTTCCAGAGGGGGAAGATAATGAAAGCTTCGCTTGAAATCGCTGATCTGATAACTTTTCCAGTTTGTAATGAACTGACATTGAACAAACAGGAATTCCAAAGGGTCTGGAAAAAAACCAAAAATTCCGAAGGGGAGATTATGCAGGCGAAGTTGTATTCGCGTCTGACATGTGCACAAAAGCACCAAAAGTGCAAATTTGTCCCAAGACTTTTTTCCATGATTGTTGGTAATGTAGGTACTGTAAGTGTTGCATTGTAAGTAGTTTTGTCTGTGAATGGGGATATAAATAAATACCGGTAAGTTACAAAAAAAATACAAGCCATGCAATATAATATAAGCTTGCTATATATCTTGGTAGGGAGGCGCAGTGGCGTCATGGTTAGTGCGCTCGTCTCCGGATCGAGCAGTCCGGGTTCGAGCCCTGGCCGGGGACATTGTGTTGTGTTCTTGGGCAAGACACTTTACTCTCACAGTGCCTCTCTCCACCCAGGTGTATAAATGGGTACCAGCGAACTTAATGCTGGGGGTAACCCTGCGATGGACTAGCATCCCATACAGGGGGGAGTAGAAATACTCCTAGTCGCTTCATGCTACAGAAACCGGGATAAGCTCCGGCCTGATGGGCCACTTGGCTCGTATGCAGACTTTACCTTATATATCTTGGTAATACTGTGGTTGTCAGTTATAGTTGTTAGTGTAACTGACACTATTTTCCTTTTGTGTTCAGAGTTTATAATGCTAGAGAACATAAGAAGTACCAAAATGGAGAAATGACAGAAAAAGAGGTGTTTGAGGAGTTTTTAAGGAACTTTGAACCAAATGATGAAAAGGATGGAAAGGTTAGTGACTACTTACTTACGTCTAGAACCCCTCCTGAGGCATAGGCCACCTACAACAGTCCTGTGTAGGCATCTCTGTCCTGGGTTTCCTCTTGAGCTGACTCCAGGTCAGCCCCCCACACTTGACACCCAGGGTTGTAGCTAAGAAAATAGCCTCCAGGTTAAGATTTTCATTGAGACCGTCACCATTTTTCGTTAGAAACTTAGAACAAAATTTCAAATTTAGTGAATTATGGTCAGGTGCCATGTTAGTGATATTTAAAGGACTGTCAGAATGACATGGTGAGGTGTCCGGTTGCAGGATATGGATATTTTAAACAGATTCTACAAAGATGTGTTTGAAGACTTTGATTTTAGGTTAACCTATTGATTTCTGTGCCAGCTAGAACCCTTAACAGATACTCTATCAATTGTAGTTTATTATTGGAATCCAATTTGCATGCTTAAATGTCAATTGTCTCCCAGACACTGAAGTAGAGAGAACCTGAAGGGAGATCTCTTATAGGTATTTTAGTATATAGTGATGGCTTTTTTCTATTCTTTTCCAATCATTAGGTTACAC